>NC_056754.1:45579584-45906459 GCF_018687715.1 Carya illinoinensis
TCCTTAATTGTTAATTTCAATTTGTTAGTCTTTTATATTCCATTTCAACACTTAAAAATCTAAAAATATGAATCTAGTATATGACTAGTGTTTTATTTATTTATTTTCGTTGCACTCTTCCATTCATTATATATACCACCACTTTAGTTTGTGAAACTTTTTACCATTTTATACGAGTTTGAATTTAAACAAATTTTTTCAAGAAGATGATCTAGGAATTTTATTCCTAATTATTACACGACATCCTCCTGCACTTGGGATAGCATTTGTGCTACTCAGTTTTAGTGAGTCAAGTTGTTGGTGCCGTTGTCGGAGATAATTGTCTAACTTAAATTTAAACTCGTTATTTTTTATTTTCATCTTTTTCACTATCTTGTCTCTGATTACATATTTTATTTGCCATCTACTACTCGGTCACTTGAACCTTATTTATGCTATTTAGACTGATATTTCATGTCATGGGTAAGAGAAAATTCAAATAGATTGCTTAGAATTACATCGAGTATTGCGAGTAGTATATACAACTCAGAGATAGATAGCTCTTCTGTCTCTTCTATTTGTTGTAGTGTGCCAGAGATGATGCCGATGTAGATGACTGGCGGAGGTAGAGGTCCTATATGAAAAATCTGGGTTGCAAGGAAATGGGTTGTAGTTCTTCTACGGGTAGGGAACAATGAATGCCTTTGGTCATCTTTTGTGCGTTTCAACCTTCCCAGTTTAGTTCGTGTTGGACAATTGGTCATCTTCCATTTTCTTTTCTTGTTTTTATTTCTTTCGTTATAGTTGACGTGGCAATGGAAACTCGTTTGTACACAATCCCTGCGCCAAGTTCCCTGCCCATAGAAGAACTGGGGGATGAATGAACCAGTTAAGTCACAAGATGCGAGAAGAATATCATTGGGCTGAAGTGTTATCACCTGTAATGATCTTTCAATTTTATTGGCGAAATGTTTGAAAGGGAAGAAAGTGACTAATCTATAGAGAAACCTTTGCTTCTCCGACAAAAGAAACCTTAGAGGTTGTTTAGATAATGAGATGAGATGAGATGAGATGACTTTATATTAAAGTTGAATAAAATATTATTAGAATATTATTTTTTAATATTATTATTATTATTTTGAGATTTGAAAAAGTTGAAATATTTATTATATTTTATGTAGGAATTTAAAAAAATTGTAATATTGAAATGAGACGAGATGTGTTGGAAGTGTTTCAATCCAAACAACCTCTAAATTGTCCTCACTATAATAGAGAATTAAGTTTTAACATACGTTGTTTAATAGTCTCCACAAATTTAACGCCTAACGGTTTTTTTCTAGGAAACATGCGAGACATGCACAATTTAGTAGAGAGAAAATACATTTGTAAACTGGTCATAGGATCCACCTTCTACACAATTGATATGTTAAATTGAAAAAGAACAAAACTTTAAAGTCTATAAACTTCTCTTACAAACCAATTTCTACAATGTCAATAATATTCGATGCTAGCTTGAAGTCGTTCTCGCAATTCTTTATTAAATCTCAATTCTTGGCACATGCGTGAACCATAAGCTATCTCATAAGTAGTCTCACTGACTCTTGCTCACAAAATTAAGAAAGAAAGGCCAGGGTTCCGACAACCCTAATGAACTTATGTATAGTTATCTACCCTAGATAGTAAGATTATTTACAATCAATGTTACTACCAAATTACATACTTATGTAATATATGTCCTGCACTGTCAGAATTAGGTACGGCTTGATGCATGGTTCCTTTTTCACTCATTGGGATACATGTCATGTGTTACGAGCGCAAGTGATCGAATGAGCAATGGGTGGCTCAACTGGAAAGGACACTGGTTCACTTCGACATGCTTTACCCATTGTGAATAATTGTTGATAAAATTTGGCTTGTTTTATGAGGATCCCACCTCTACAAACATATGCTTGAATATTTTCTGATGTTCATTGATCATAATAATCATTCCAAGCTTATAAGCATTAGACTTACAAGGAAAGCATTAGACTTACAAGGAAAGTATTACAAGGGAGTTATTTGGACATGCATGAAACTAATGTTAAACTCAAACAAAATTGTAGCTAATTGATTCCCTACAGACAAGGCAAGTCAGTGCCTTCACCCTTTATTCAGAAAAAAAAAAAAAACAGTAAAATAAGGAAGTTGCCATATTGACCACGTTGACGCTAAACTTCCGTAACATTTCTCCCGGCCTATTCAAAACGTTCCTTGTCCTCAAGGAAAAATTCTAGAAATTGAGCCTTGATCATTGCCTGATTCTCCCAAGTTGCTTCAGTTGGATTGCTACCATTCCAATGGACTAAAATCTCTGCCTTCCTTCCATGGCCATGATAGCATAAAATGGCCTCCGGAGTGATTGTTGGTGCATTGAGTGAAATTTTTGGTAGCTTAGTAGTTGTTTTTGTGTTTTGCCCAAGTTTTAATTTCAAGAGAGATACACAAAATACCGGATGAACCCGCAAACCTTGAGGAAGTTCAAGCTGATATGATACCGGACCCACATGCTTAATAATCTTTAATGGCCCATAGTACCTAGCGAGAACTTCATATTGGTTCTTCTTTCTACTGTGAATTGCCTATAAGGCTGCAGGCTCACATAGATGTAATCCCTTGGCTGGAAACTCCTCTCTTGATGTCCCTTATCATACTGAATTTTCATTCTGTTTTGAGTTTGGTGGAGCTTGAGGCAAACTTTTTTAATAAGCTGGTCTCTTTCTTCAAGTGTTTGAGCCACTGATTCCACCCTTGCTATACCATGCACATAGGAGAGGAGTGTGGGAGGTTTCCAACCATAGACCACCTTGTATGAGTTCTTCCCATGCTTGAATGTGCATTGGTGTTATAGACATACTCCACCCAAGGCAGCCACTTAACCTAGGTTGTTGGTAACTCACTAGTGAAACATCTCAAATACATTTCCTACGTCCTATTGACCACTTCAGTTTGTCCATCCATTTGTGGATGATAAAAGGAACTAAAATTGAATTTGATTCCTTGCAACTGAAACAACTCAAGTCAAAATCTGCTTGTAAAAGTAGCATCATGATCACACAAAATAGATGCCGGAAGTCCATATAATTTAAACACATTCTAAAAAAACATCTGGGCCATCGTTGCTGTTGAAAATGAATGCTTGAGTGGTATAAAATGGGCAAGCTTCAACAATCGATCAACCACCACCAAAATAACATTTTTTCCATGAGAGTGGGGAAGCCCTGTTATAAAATCTATCGATATATGTGAACACATAGCTGCTAGTATTGGCAGTGGATGGAGAATTCCCTCTGGCTTGGTATGCTTGCTTTTATGCCGTAGACACAGTCACATTCCTAAATAAATTTTTTAACTTGATTCCTCACTCCGGCCTAATAAAATACTGTTTTTAGTCACTGACCATCTTGTGAAATCCTTTATGGGTACCTGCATGGAACTCATTGAGAATGAGATGAATGAGAGGAGAGTTGGCTTGCAAATAAATTCGGTCCTTGAAGAAGATTATCCTAGACTTATAGCTTTATGGTCCCATGGCCTCCCCTATTGGATATTTTTCGCCAACTTCTTTAACTTAGGATGACCCTATATTTCTTCACTTATTGTGTCCGTCCAACTAGGAAGTGGGCTGCTGAGTGCAAGCATTTGTCCCTGTTTCGAGCTTAAAGATTCCTGCTCATTGCGTCTCGACAAGCTGTCCACAGCTGAGTTCTCCCTTCCCCTTTTGTATTCAATGACAAAATCCTACCCCATTAATTTCACGAGCCATTTTTGCTGAGCTTTCGTGGCAATAGTTTGATCCCACAACTGCCTCAAACTTTTGTAATCAGTTCGGCCAATGAATTTAGCACTTAGTAAGTATGGCCTCCATTTTTGGATGGCTCCCACCAATGCCATGACTTCCTTCTCATAAGTCGATTTGCTCAAATTCTTGCCTTGAAGAGACTTGCTGAAATAGGCCACGGGTTTACATTCTTGCATGAGCACCACCCCTAAACTAACCCCGGAAGCGTCACATTCCACACAAATGGCAAGGAAAAATTAAGAAGTGCCAACACAAGTCCGGTAATCATAGCTTTGAGATTTTTGAAGGCCATTTCGGCTTGCTCAGTCCACCCAAAAGCATCTGTTTTTAGAAGCTGAGTTAAAGGACCTGCAATCATCTCATAGTGGTGGATGAATTTTCGATAGTATCCCATCGACCTGAGAAATTTGCGTAAAGCCTTGACAGACTAAGGTCGGGGCCATTTGTTCATAGCTATAATTTTTTTTAGGGTTTATAGAAATGCCACCTTTAGATATCAAGTGCCCCAAATAACTCACTTGCCCTTGTCCAAACTGATATTTTTCCATCCTCACAAAAGTTGGTTAGCTGGCAACATGTTTAAAACATCCTTAAGGTGTGATAATTGATCCTCGCAATTTTGATTGTATATCAATATGTTGTAACAAAAAAACCAAGACATAACTTTGCAAAACTGGTTTAAAGATTTCATTCATGAGTGACTAAAATGTTGCGGGGTCGTTTGTGAGTCCGTATGGCATAATGAGAAACTCGTAATGCCCACGGTGTGTGTGAAACGCCGTTTTCTCAATGTCCAGTTCGTGCATCTTTATCTGGTGGTACCTCAAGCAAAGGTCTAGCTTTGAAAATACTTTCGCTCCATTTAATTCATTTAGTAGCTCATCAATCACGGGTGTAATATGTATGTCAATACATTTCTTTCATTTCCTTATGCTTACTAATGAGTTTACAATGTGATTAAGTGTTGAAGATCTTGTGGCTTGATCTGGTTCCTTGAAGCTTTAAATCAGCATTAAACAGGCACGTGAGAAGCATTTGTCGTGTATCTGAAGAGATGACCTGAGCCACTGGATGTAAGACACGTGTTGCAGATCTGTTGTACCATATATATACTCACTTATGTGTTGTAACCCTAAGGACAGAACTCATTTTGTATCGGCTAAAATCAGAGAGGGAGAGAGGGAGAGAAAAGGGCGATTTTCTAGGGTTTTCTAGGGTTTGCTCTTGAGTGGAGAAATCTGTGCAATTTCTATGTGAGAAATGAGAGGGTTTTGTAACACTATAAACTGAGGCTTCTCTGTGATTCATTGATTTATCAATAAAGATCTCTGAGGCCATTCCTGCCGTGGACGTAGACCATTAGGGTCGAATCACGTATCTCGATGTGTTCTTTCTTTGTTTTCTTATTTTCTTATTTCATTATTCATACTTATTTTCTTGCAAATATTCTGGTATATCTGTTCTTGGTTTTTCTTGTTGATTAGAGCATAATATTTGTTCTATGAAGTGCTGTATATAGTGATATTTGGATATGTGTTGGTATATTGCTGGTTTTGTGACCGTAGCCGATATATTGTGACTGGTTGTGAATCTTGAGCATTCTGTTTTGAGTCAAGAAACAGAAAGATATTATTTGTTGTTGTTTCAGAAATGAAACTATTATAGAATTGTTAGAACAGAGTGGATTTTTTTTTTTTCATTATTAATAAAACCTTGGCAAGTATTTTATAAACTATAAAACATAAGTTTTATAACAACGAGTATAGGAAATTTGTCCTTTACCATAATCTAATTAAGAGCTCTATAATCTATGAATAGGCGCCATGATCTGTCTTTTTTCTTAACCATCAACACCAGCGATGAGAATGGGTTGCTACTTGGTCGCACCACGCTAGACTGCAGCAAGCTTGTGATCAGCTTCTCGATTTCTCCCTTGATGTAATGAGGGTAGCGGTAAGGCCTCACGTTAACTTGTCCCACACCATGCTTCAATTGTATCTTGGGATTGTGAGTTCGGTCTAGAGGAAGCCCCCTTGGCTCCGCAAATATGGATTTAAACTCATGCAATATTTTGTTCAAGTCAACTGTAGTTGTTGTTGGTCTTGCCAAATTAGCGCCCAAATTAATTGAAAAACTCGAGGTTGGTGTGTCCCTTTCCAGTGGTTTAGACGGAAGCAATTGGCAAAGCAGCCCAGTGTTTTTCCACCTTAATTCTCTAGCCGCAACTCCTACTTCCACCACCTTATGCATCGGCCCCTTAATCCCCTTCAACTCTATCCGACTCCCCAAGTACTCGAAGTTCATTACCAATTTGGTAAATTTCAAATAGATTGGTCCCAAAGTTCGTAACCATTGAGTGCCTAAAACTGCATCACACCCTTCAATGGCTAACAAGAAGAAATTAATGGTGAACAAAATACCATGAAAAATGTTTGAACCCCATCACAACTACCCTTACAATCTAACTTCTTACCATTGGCTACCATTACCTTCATTCCATGCATTTTTCTCAGTGGTAAGCCCATTGCCTCAGTGAAGGAGGTGTTCAAAAAATTATGGGAGCTCCCAGAGTCAAGGATAACTGTGAATTCATGCCCCTTCACTACACCTTTGATCCTCATTGTTTGTGGCAAAATAGTTCCCATGATGATGTGAAGGGAAATCATCGGTTCTTGCTCGCCATCAATCAATTGCTCTTCTCCTCCATCATTCTCCATTCATTCTTCATTCAAAAATTTTCCCTCGATGAGAAATAATTTTTTACACCAATGACCTGGTGTAAAATTTTCATCACAATTAAAACATAGTCCATTTCTCATCATTTCTTTTATCTCGCTCAGACTGGGACACCTTATAGGTAGTGCTTTATTTCTCAAGAATTTTTTCGAAGGCAGCAGGGGTGGCATTGGTTCCACATTCATTGATCGCTTTGCTTCGAAAAACATTGGTCTCTTTGCATGTCTGGCTTCAAATAATCAGGACAGACCAATGATGTCTATAATGGACGTTGGTCGGGCATAATCAGTTCAAATGGGCTCATTGAATCCACTTATGAAAGAACCCAATTGATGAGTAGGGGCCAGTCCTCCAACACAACTTAGCAGTTGCTCAAATTGTAGCTGGTAATCACAAACAGTTCCTTTTTGCTACAACTTGCTCAATGTGCCAAAATGATCTTCGAACAAGGTTGGTCCATATTGAATTCGAAGTCCACCTTTCAACACCTCCCATGAATAAATCTCTTTGGTATCTTTGAATAATTGATACCACATTAGCACCTCTCCCTCCAGATGGTATGCTGCCAAAGGTAATTTTTCGACCTCATCCGTTTGTTGATAATAAATTTCTCCACATGACAAATCCTACTGGTTGGATCATCCAAACCGTTGTACCTTGGAAAGTCCAACTTGGCTAGTTTTAGAACTACCGAGTTCTTCCCTCCATGATTTCTTCCATTCCTATTCTTTGACCCTTAATCTTCTCCATCCCTCAAACTCCTACTGGCCAACGAATCCACCTTTGCACTGGTCTCCTCAAATTTTTTCATGAGACACTCCATAATGCTCCCAAAGTTAGCCATTTTTTGTTCCAAGCAGTCAAGTTGGGAATCTGCCATGATCTGCTCTGATGCCAAAATGTTATGAGCGTGAGTGATGGAATGCGTAATGTGTGTCTCAATGGGAAAGGACGCTGGATCACTCCGACGTGCTTTAACTATTGTGAATAATTGTTGATAAAAGTTGGGTTGTTTAATGAGGATCCCACCTCTGCAAGCATATGTTTGAATATTTTCTGATGTCCATTCATAATAATCATTCCAAGCTTATAAGCATTAGACTTACAAGGAAAGTATTACAAGAGACTTATTTGGACATGCATGAAATTAATGATAGACTCGAACGAAATTGTAGCTAATTGATTCCCTACAGAAAAGGCAAGTCAGTGCCTTCACCCTTTATTTAAAAAAAAAAAAAAGGTAAAATAAGAAAGTTGCCATATTGACCACGTTGACGCTAAACTTCCGTAACATCATATAAATCCTTTTTTGCATTAATTGTTCCTGTACAAACAAATTACATGGAGAAAACATAATTAAAGAAATTAGAAATGGTAACAATCTTAATTAAAGAAAACATAGTACTGTGCGATTACCTTGATGGGGTATTGGCAAAATTCCAAGCCTGGTGAGAAAGAGCAGCAATTTGTCGAGCACCAACAACTTCATCTATGGGCACGGCATCGCAAATTTCATTCAGATCATCTTCAGAGAGTTTTACAGACAAGGAACCAATGTTGTTATCAAGGTTCCTAACTTTAGTTGTACCTTAACAATATCAACAAGATCATCAAATTAAATACGTCTAACTAGACATATTGCAAGAAAAAATCTACTACTAAGTTAGCCAAACAAGCACATACTAAAATGATAACAATTATATATTTACGAGAAAGATGGAAATTATAAAAGAGTTTGATTATTACCAGGGATTGGGACAATGTCTCCACCCTGATGGAGAAGCCATGCCAAAGCTAGTTGAGGAGTGGTGCAGGCATGCTTTTCAGCCAGATTGGCAAGTTTGTTATAAAGATTTTTGTTCTTCTCAAAATTTTTCCCGCTGAACCTTGGAAACATAGACTGTGACATAAAATGAAAATGACTTTTAAAATAACACATTGCTACCATAAAAGGTTTGATTCACTCTAGGGAATTATTCTGCCTTTAGAGAGTTAGAAAGCCGGGGTGTAATGTAATTTGTATTTTGTAGATCCACAGTGCCTTGCCTAACTTTGTCTATCAATAAAATGAAAACATAAATAATGATATATGTAAGCCGTAAATGTATAAGTCTCGCACATATGTTTTATAAAAAAAAATTGAACCTTATTAAGTGTGAAAAACTTACACTTTTTAACAAAAAGTTTGCGCAAGGCTTATGCATTTAGGGCTTATCCCTAGTATTACTCATAAAAAGGGGTGCAATATGATGAATGTATCAGTGCATAGACGACACACTGATTCCATGACCATAAAGATAGGTGTTTTAGAATAGAAAATATCTTCTCATGTTAGTTTTTTTATTGACAAAACCACCTTTGTGGTGTGTTTATACATTGACTTGTATGTAGTATAATTTGTTTGCAGTATAAGGTGAAGTTTGTATAGTTAGTTGAGATGAGATGAGTTAAAATAAACTCTAAATCTAAACGAGCCTAAGTATCCACGATTGGAGGATTCCAAAACTGCAGAAAGTTAAATATGATGGCCTATTTAATTGCCATTTTCATTCACATTGACATACCAATACGCTCTCCGGGGGCAAGGGCTCAAGAACTGCCTTTCCAGCAAAGAAACCACGACCAAGAGGGCTGTATGCAACTATTCCAATACCAAGCTCCCTGTAAGTTAACAGGTACGTGATCAAATGAGCAATAGAAACTTGATAAAATAACGAACATCGTGGTTTTCTTTAGTGCAGATTATGTTATACAGTAGATCTATATATACATATGTATATGAACTTAAAAACACTGGGTGGAGATAGTAACAAACCGGCAAACTGGAACAATCTCATCTTCGATGTCACGGGCCCAAAGGGAATACTCCATTTGTACTGCTGTGATGGGATGAACCGCATGAGCTCTCCTTATAGTGTCATCGCTAGCTTCTGATAATCCAATATATTTTATCTTTCCTTCTTCAACCAGCTTCTTAAGCTCCCCCATCTTCCTTACAGATCATTAAGTTAATTCCAAACAAAAAACTTCAACAAGAACATTGAATCCAATCTTGAAGATTAAAATAATCCATAGGAAGCTGTGGGATAAAAAAGGGTACAAACATACAGTAGCCTCGATTGGCACTGTAACGTCGATGCGATGTGGATAGTAAAGATCAATATAATCGACCTCAAGCCGCTTAAGACTAGCTTCACAGCATTCCCGAGCATATTCTGGGCTGCCCCTTACCCCATATTGACCATAGCGATCCCCCTCTAACTTGACCACCCCAAATTTTGTAGCCAGTTGAATTTTTTCTCGAGGAAGCTGTTTCAAAGCCTGAGAAGACAAAACAATAATAATTATGCTTGATTTTAATTTCTAATCAGTGTAAAAAGGTGAACTTTCCACTACATATTCCTGCTAAAGATCGATGCAATATTTCTCAAAACCAGCAGCTCGGGTTTAAAAAAAAAAAAATGGAAAACAAGTGGATTGGGTCCGGTTTGTAACCGGTCCGGTGAGTGGTTTTTATGAATCAAAATTGATTCGGTATATATATATATATTAACTTTTTATATCATATTATATACAATATATGTTAAATTGCCAATTAATATAACATGAAATTTTAATTTTATGATTCATGTCTACGAATCTTATAACATAAAATTAAAATAATATCTTACATATCATAAAATTAATTTTATAATTTTTAGTATAATATAAAATTTTAAATTTAAACATGAACAATAATATTAAGTTACTAATATATATAAGCTTACTTTTGACGAAATAAATTATAATATATATATTTTTTTATAAATACATTTTTATACATTTGATCATGTATTCTCAATTTATTCTCAACTTATGTACGTAGTGTCACATGTAAACGGTAAATTGAAAAAATGGGGTTGGATCAAAATCAATATATATCAATTAGGTTCTAAAATTTGTCTAAAACCGGACGGAATGGACTGGTTACACCTCTATCACCAACAAATGATCTAATGCCAACGCAGAATGAGCTTTTTCACTTTTGTTTTTATTTATTTTTTTATTTTTAACACAAGTTAGCGAGGTTCAAACTTCAAAGAGAACATTGAACAGTAGGTACCTTGCCAACCATTATTTCATTGTCATGATCATGCCCATAGAGATCTGATGTATCAAAGAAGGTGATGCCCCTATCGAATGTTTCCTTAATAACTGCACATCCAGCTTCTTGAGAAAGAGGAGCGTTGTATAGTCCTGATAGTCCAACGCAACCGAAGCCTAATCTAGAAACCTGCATAGAAGAAAATCATCCCACGATGATGAATAAAAACAATGGTCACTGCTTCTGTCTAGAACATGGAATTTGTCTACTTCATTAATGACATGGAATTTCTAGTTTATGAGAAAATGTTTCAGAGATCTAAAACAGTTTGTGGGTTTATAACTTTCTCTCTTAAATGCAACAATGCTGGAACTGCATAATCAATTATTCATGTTAAAGATTTTCAGAAACATGAAGTTAATTGGATTTTGAGATCAGCACTGTCATCAACTAGGTATCATGTTTTAATCGAAAAGTACACAAAGATTATATATATAAAAGTAATTAAATTTATAAATTGATGCAAATTTTTGTGATCCGTTAAGTATATAAATTTACTGATTAAAATATTTCTCATTTCAACCATTAACATTGCTATAAATCGTGGACTTGTGTGAAAAATGTAGTTAGAATTTCTCATTGAAGTCTGGACAGTTTTATAATCTGCATATAATTTCGGCTAGGGCTGATCATCCGGGTTCCAACCCGGAAATCCGGGTAGACCCAACTGGAACCCGGATTTCAAATCCGGGCCGGAACCTAGACCGGGTTATCCCGGGTGAGAAACGGGCCGGAACCCGGATGAATCCGGTTTTTGAAAAAACCGGATTCTGGGTTTTGGATTGAACCCGGATCTTTTTTTTTTTTTTTTAAATGTATATCCAATATTTTAAATGAACAGAAATCTGGGTGCCCAGACGATTGGCCCTGTCGTGAGTAACGGTGCGTTGGTGCCCTCGATCAGAAGCCGATGGACAGATTGACCCAATGGCCACTCGCCCCACCCGGCCCTCCCACCCACATTGAAACACAACCGAAAAAGAAAAACAAATCCAAAACCAACCCAAGTTTTTTCACCAAATCCGATGATCTATCTAGAAAAAATCGCAACCTTCTACTCCGATGAGACCATGACGAGATCGTGGGTTTGAGCAACGAGATCGTGGGTTTGAGCAAAGACCCGTGTGCAGATGAGATCGTGGGTCTCATAGTCGGTAATATGGGTTTGAGCAAAGAACCGTGTGCAACGAGATCGTGGAGAACCGTCTGCAGATGAGATCGTGGAGAACCGTGTGCAGATGAGATCATGGGTCTCATAGTCGGCTATCTGTTGAGAGAGAGAGAGAGAGAGAGAGAGAGAGAGAGAGAGAGAGAGAGAGAGAGGAGACGGAGACGATCGAGACGGCTGTCTGTTGAGGGAGAGAGACGATCGAGGGTTTCGTCTGTTGAGAGAGTGAGAGAGATGATCGAGAGACGGCTAGGATTTCGTCTGTTGAGAGAGAGAGAGAGAGAGAGAGGAGAAGGAGACGGGAGAGTGGAAACGGCTAGGGTTTTTTCAGTTCTTTAAATACTCAAACCCGGTTAACCGGGTTTTGAATATGGAATTCGGGTTTTAGACCCAGGTCCGGACCGGATAATCTGGATTTCGGTCCGGATTTATTCCGGGCCGGAACCCGGAACCGGATTCCAGTAAAACTGGGCCGGATAAAATTCGGCCCTGATGAACAGTCCTAATTTCGGCCATATGCATGGTCAGTAGAGATTTTAAGATCCTTAAAAATCTGAAAGTGAAGGTCCTAAAATCGACTAAAGATTCGGCTAAGACCAAGTTGTTTTTGCTAGAACCGTGAAATGGTTGCAAGATCCGGAGAAAGGTTTTGAGTGAAGACTGTACGTAGGTGAGAGATTGGTAACCAGGAGATTGTAAAAGTACTTAAAAAAAAAGGATGCGAAATAAGTCAACTGCAATGAAGGAATGTGTTTGGATAGTAGGAAAAAAAGGAAGTGGAGAAGAAAGAAAAACAAAAGAAGCTAGCCAGCGCACCTCTAATCCTTGACTGCCCAGTGTCACTCTTGGGAATTGGATCTGTGCCTTCTCCTCCATTACTCTTGATAACTAGCAGCAAAGCAGTATAGGGTTAGGTTTATACGGGGCGAAGGTGCTGCTCTTTCACACAGTACTTGTAAATAGATTATCACTCACTACTCTCCGTATAAATTAACTAACTTTATATGAAATAATAGAAGTTCTTTACTTTCTTCATTAAAGAATTTCACTTTCACATTTCAATTACAAAACAGGTTTTGAATAGTACATATTCATATAATATTTTCCTTTCTTGTATTTTTCACCTTATCATTTTCCTACTTAATTTTAAATTTATTAATTCTATGTCTTCATCAGGTTTTTCTTAATATTATCTATTGAGAATATTAGCACGTGTCATGATTAAAAATTTTATTTTTAAAAGAGGTACAAAAAAAACTAAAATTTCTTAAAAAATATATAAAAGATAAAAATAAAGCTCAAGGTAATTTAAAAAGAAAGTGTAAAAAAATATAAAGATGCAATACAAGTTATGACAAATATCTTTTACACTGTATATTAATATATGATTTTTTATTTTTATTTTTCTATTAAAAATATATATATATATATATTTATATAAAAAGATAAAAAAAACAAATAGAAACTGATTTCGCAAAGTGGCCACTGGCATGCATCGACTTCCATAATTTAACCCCTCCAAAGTCAAACTGACAAGCACTCTGCCCAGCTCGCATGCGAGGCGGTCTTGGTGGTTGTGTGTGTGTATATATATATATATATATATATATGTAACGTGCTGCTGCATGCACATGTATTATCTATCGGATGCATCAATACCCGTAACACTACAATATTTTTATATATTAAAAAAGGAAACACGTCAGTACACTCCTTTGGGCGGTTTAGCATTGGCATTTTCCCTTAAAAAATGGAAGAGTCATCGACAATCAGGTCTCATAAATTTTTTATTTTTTTAATTCAGTAATTAAAGAAGTAATTTTGAATAATATTATAAATTTTATTTTAAAAAATATTTAAGAATATAAATAAATAAATAAATCAATTTTATTTTATTTTATTCTTCTTGAGATTGGTGTCTTTCTACATCAATGCATTGCTCTTTCTCTATTCTACTCACCGCTCAAAATGATCTCTAATTATTTTTATTTTAAAATTTTTAATAAATTTAAATATTTTTAAAAAATAAAAAATACACTAATATATTTAAAATTACTATCTTAATTATTAAGTAAAAAAAAAAAAATTAACTAGTGATCAACTTGAGCAATCAAGTGGAGACCACATACAAGCTTTATTCATTCTATTATGACTTCCAATTTGAACTTGTTACAAATGCTAGCTAGCTTTATACTATTTAAGAGCATTGGCAATGGCCATTGCCAAGTCTATAATTTAGCTATAATGTTAACTTTTAGCTCTAATATAAACTTCTAGATAGATTAAGCTATCTTAAAATTTAAATAATAATAAAATATTATTATTTTAATAATATTTAATTTTTTATATTTTACAAATACACTTCACATATTAATTAATAACTTCATTAAATAAATTATTATTTAACTATTTAGCTTCAAAACTCTTACCTGCGGTCTACCCAAAAGCCCGATTGACCTAAGATTAAACCTAGCAACTTCATCATCCACCAACTCATCAGCACCACTATCATTCGCAGCAAACCCAAAATCCTTCAGCCTCTCTGTCAACAACCCCAAATCCCCTTGCGTAGTTACACCCCCATCACTTCTCAACCTACTCCCCCCACGTCCACCATCACAGGCACTGTTTCCAACTCTAGCTCATGTCCAATTTCATAACAGAGAGTGAAAATGTGTGAAGTTTCGAACAGGGATAGTTAGAATTTATGGTTCTTTGGGAGTTTGAACTGGGTTTTGGTTCTAAAAGATCAGGAGCACCGAAATAGAATTCAAATTTTTCTAAAATCACAAAACAGGAGTGAAAGATGCTGTTTTTCCAATTCCAATAAGAAAATCGACGGAGATGTAGAATGACGAACGAGGAAGCTTCCGGGTTGAAGAAGAGTGAGGGAGAGAAGAGTGCGAGGTTACTTGCTGCTTGAAGAAAGAGAAAGGAAGGAGGGAAAGAGTAGGCGGAGGATTGATAAAATAATAAAATATTTTATCTAGAGCAAACGGTGGCTCGCCAGGTACGGTGAGGGAGGAAGATTTACTGTAGTTGAAGTCTGAACTTTTTGTTATATTGCAAACAAAAATTCTATATGCAGTCATTTTTGTGCACTCTTTTGTGCACTCTAGTGATATGATTAGTTGGATATTAAAAAAAAATTAATCCAGTAAATCATATCAGTGGAGTGCGTAGAGAGTACGCAAAAGTGACTGTATGTAGCATTGCTCTATTGCAAATTCGATGTGAAGCAAAATATTCACCAGAATCTAAATTTTAGACTTGCATTGGGCACATTGCCAATGCTCTAATAGGATATTGCCAGGTTAGCTTCTACAATTTGTTTTGAAAAAGGGCGCTATTGTCCAAAATTGAGGTGTAAATTAAATAGAAAAATTGAGAATATATAGATGATTTGTGAATAGTGTTAGAGATTTAAAGAAATTGAAAAATAAAATTAAAATCAATTAATTCTAGTTATAATTTTAGAGTGACTCTTTGAGAAAAACAAGAGCCTACTTTGAAAATATCGGTTTTTTTTTTTTTTTTTTTTTGTGAGAATTAAGTGTGTTCCATTTTTTTCAAAAATAAGAGTGCGTGATTACTTACCTACATTAAAACTGTGCAAATTGCTTTATACATATATATATATATACACACACATATATATGTAAATAAAGTGTGTGTATTTTTGCTACTTTTCTAATAACCACCATTCCGGAACATATATCACATGTATTGTACAATATCACAAATGATCAAGTATTTAATTTACACTCATTGATATTGAACATTCCACAAAATCCATAATATATGGAAGAAAGAGAGATGTTAGGATCCATACAAAGATTATCCTTAATTAACTCATTACGAATACAATCTGGTCTTTTCTCTAACCATATCTTTTATGCATCATCAAGCAGTGCATACTTAGCCAAATTGTGGGCAACCATATTGGTTTCTCTATATACAAATTAGACTTTCCATGATGTATTGCAGCAAAGAGTCCTAATATCTTCAAAAACTAGTCCATTCCAAGCCCAACTTTCCTCTGTTGTAGAAACAGCTTTAACTACAACATGTGCATCACCTTCAAAAATTATATTTCTGAAACCCAACTCAACACAAACCTCCATAGCTCTTCTAAGCACCATAGTCTCTGCTGTGATAGCCTCTACACCATGCTCTAACTTTGCACAAAGACACATTTAGATTTCCCCTTCACAATCCCTAGCCATAACTCCAATCCCAATTCTTGTAGATTTTGAATTCATAGCTGCATCTCAGTTCACCTTGATGACATGCTCCTCTAGACTATACCAGCTTCTGGTACTTCTATAAGCTCTTTAAACCATATGATCTCTTGAAATGTTCACTTGTGTATTCTTAAAATCTTCTAGTCCTTGTTGAGTAGTAGATGCTTCAAATTTATCTTGGAAAAGAAAGACATTCCTTCTATACCAAATTCTCTTCATGACAACAACCACCACTTCCAATTGTTTATCTCATAAGCTAACAAGCATTTTCTTCCATAACTCTAGAAAATCAGTAAACTACCCAGACCACTTATGCACAGGACTTTGATTTACAAATCACAAATCAGCAGCGGCTGGACAGTTCCATAGCACATGGTAAACTGTCTCTTCCTCCAACTCACATATAGGGCATAACTGTGAAGTAATAATCTGTTTCATCTTTAAATTCCATCTAGTGGAAAGAATCTCATAATAGATTTTCCATATGAACATTTTTGCACTACTTGGGACATGTAAACTCCACACTTTCTTCCAACAGTTATCTCCATCAGGTGGATCTAAGGTTTCATCTCCACATGATCTCTTTATTGAGTGAGCTAAATGATGTTGGAATAGGTCTAAAACAAAATTCAACTGAGATGAGTTAAGCTTATTCAATAATCCAAACAAAGTCTAATTGTCTTCACTATAGTGGAGAAGTTTTAACATATGTTGTTTAATAGTCTTTACAAATTTAACGCCTATTGTTTTTTTCTAGGAAACATGCGAGACATGCACTATTTAATAGATAAAAAATCTGTTTGTAAATTGATCATAGGATCCACCTTCTACACAATTGATATGTTAAATTGAAAAAGAACAAAACTTTAAAGTCTATAAACTTCTCTTACCAACCAATTTCTACAATGTCAACATTCCACGCTAGCTTGAAGTCGTTCTCAATTATTTATTAAATATCAATTCTCGGTGGCAGCACCTGCGATGACGACAATGACTGGAAATGGGAAGGTAGAAGCAGACAATGGTGGTGTAGGGGCTAAGAAGTTAGTATTGTTTGGGAATGCGGCAAGGGTGTTTGATTAAAATGCACCGTTTCATTATATGGTACAGGTGGGATTGGTGCCCAATCCATCCCCCAACTTGTCTTCCTTCAAAATTTTCCTTTAAAATAACACATGCATTTCTACCATAAAAGGTTTGATTTGTTCTAGAGAATTATTTTGCCTTTAGATGGGTTAGGAAGCCAGGGTGCAATGTAATTTGTAGATCCATATTGCTTTGCCTTATAAGTTCGTCTATCAATAAAATGAAAAAATAAATAATGATATATACAAGTCATAAATCTATAAGCCTTGCTCATATCTTTTATAAAAAAAGAATACGTAGACCTTATTATGAAAGTGTGAAAAACTTGCTTTTTCATAGTGTAACCCACTTTTTAACAAAAAGCTTGCACCAGGCTTATGCATTAAGGGCTTATCCCTAGCATTTCTCTTAAAAACAAGGTACCATATGATGAATGTATCTGTGCATAGATGACACATTGATTCGATGACCATAAAGGCGAATGTTTAAGAATAGAAAAAATCTTCTGTAAGCTTTTTTATTGACACAACCAACCTTGTGATTCGTTTATACACTGACTTGTATGTAGTATAGTTTGTTTACAGTATAAGTATCCACGATTGGAGGATTCCAAAACTGCAGAAAGTTAAATATGATGGCCTATTTAATTTCCATTTTCATTCACATGATTGACATACCAATACACTCTCCGGGGGCAAGGGCTCAAGAACTGCCTTTCCAGCAAAGAAACCACGACCAAGAGGGCTGTATGCAACTAGTCCAATGCCAAGCTCCCTGTACATAAACAGGTACGTGAAATGAGCAGCAAAAACTTGATGCAATAACGAACATCGTGGTTTTCTTTAGTGTAGATTATGTAATACAGTAGATCTATATATATATATATATATATGAACTTAAAAACACTAGGTGGAGATAGTAACAATCTCATCTTCGATGTCACGGGCCCAAAGGGAATATTCCATTTGTACTGCAGTGATGGGATGAACCGCATGAGCTCTCCTTATTGTGTCAACACTAGCTTCTGATAATCTGATATATTTTATCTTTCCTTCTCCAACCAGCTTCTTAAGCTCCCCCATCTTCCTTACAGATTAAAGACAATTCCAAACAAAAATATTCAACAAGAACATTGAATCCAGCCTTGTAGATTAAAATAATCCATAGGAAATGGGAAAAAAGGGGACAAACTTACAGTATCCTCGATTGGCACTGTAACATCGATGCGATGTGGATAGATCAGTATAGTCGACCTCAAGCAGCTTAAGACTAACTTCACAGCATTCCCTACTCCCGAGCGTATTTTGGCCGGCTGCCCATTACACCATGTTGACCAGAGCGACCCTCTTTAACTTGACCATCCCAAATTTTGTAGCCAATTGAATTTTTTCTGGAGGAAGCTGCTGTAAGCCTGAGAAGACAAAACAATAACGAGTATGATTTTAATATCTAATCAGTGTAAAAAGGTAAACTTTCCACTACATATTCCTGCTAAAGATGCAATATTTCTCAACACCAGCAACTCGGGTACACAAAATATCAGAAAACAAGTGGATTTGGTCCGGTTTGTAACCGGTCCGGTTAGCGGTTCTAAAGAATCCAAATTAATTCGGTGTATATATATATTAACTTTTTATATTATATTATATACAATATATGCTAAATTTCTAATTAATATTACATGAAATTTTAATTTTATGATTCATGTCTATTGATCTTATAATATAAAATTAATATAACATTTAATAAAACATAAAATTAATTTTATAATCTTTAAAATTTTAATTTTAAACATGAACAATAATATTAAGTTACTAATATAATCTTATTATATATATATATATATATATCAAGGATAAATATATTTTTGGCATAATAAATTATAATATATATTCTTTTTGATAAATATATTTTTAAACAATGGATTATATATTCTAAACTTATATAGTGTCACATGTGTAAATAGTAAATTGAAAAAATCGGGTTAGATCAAATCGAGATTGAAAAAATCAGAAGTTTCGATTTCCGTAATGAATTGGTCTATATCGATTTTTAAATTTTCAAAATCGGCTATATCAATTCGGTTATAAAATTTGTCCAAAACCAAATTGAATGAATTGATAACACCAGCAAATGATCTAATGCCAACACAGATGATCTTTTTAACTTTTTGTATTGTAACACAAGTTAGCTAGGTTCAAACTTCAAAGAGATCTGCATTAGTAAAGTTGCATGGGAACATTGACGACAACATTGGTTCCTTGTCCGTAAAGCGCTCACTAAAGACGATCTCAAAGAAATTTTTGAGGCGGTGCCTGGCCCTTTCATGAAGTGTTTGGCAAACGATCAATTTTCTCAATTTTCTTGGAAATTTGCAAATAACCCATCAAAATAAAATATTTGCCAATTTCTTTATTTTGCCTCTGTGTATTTTGGTTTCTCCAAGAACAATGCAGCAAAAGGAAATGTGGAAAACATGTTCTATATAAAAACATGGAGTTCTTAATTTGTTGCGTATCTTCTTCTTCGCGATTTAACTCATTCTGTGTGGTAGAAGAGAGTTTTGTCATTGGATGTTTCCAGTTTGTATGTTTGTTTTTGTTTATTATGGCTGAGGATTTTATCAAATAGTGGAATTCCCTTAGTCTTACTAGTATTGAAAAGGAAGGTAATATTGTGTCAGATTCTGATGTTGAACAAACCTTGATGAAGGGTGAATTTAGTCTTGTGGGGAAGATCATCATGGAACGAAAGATTAATCATGAGGCCTTTAAGTTTTCTATGCTTAAAGTTTCGAGGGTGGATGCTAGTCTACGTATTGTGGAAGTGGGTTTAAACCTCTTCCTCTTGGACTTTTGTTCTTAAAAGGATTTGTTGAGAGTTTGGGATGGCCAACCATGTCTTTTTTTTTTTTTTTTTTTTTATCAAAACCTGCTTTGCAAGGTTTTTTGATGGCCTTCTTCCGCCTATTGAGTTAGACTTCTCTCATGCATACTTCTGGGTGCAACTCCATAATATGCCTTTTGGCTGTATGAATCATATTGTGGCTTCTTGGCTTGGAGGTCTAATCGGGAATGTGCTTAATGTTGAAGTTGATGATAAAGGCATTGGTTGGGGGCAAT
The DNA here is from genome assembly GCF_018687715.1 of Carya illinoinensis. Classification (NCBI taxonomy): domain Eukaryota; kingdom Viridiplantae; phylum Streptophyta; class Magnoliopsida; order Fagales; family Juglandaceae; genus Carya; species Carya illinoinensis. Next base: position 45,599,902 of record NC_056754.1, read on the forward strand.
ATATGCGTATTCTTGTTGAACTTAATCTTTCCAAGCCACTTGTTAGGGGTTCAAAGTTAGCATTGCAGGACCATCAAGCCCTGGTGGTGTTTAAGTATGAGAGATTACCACGATTCTGTTTTTCCTATGGTGTTATCATGCATGGCAGTGGTGGTTGCTTGAATAGGGTTGTTGCCTTATCTACCATGCCATATGGTACATGGCTTCATGCTTCTTTTAATTCTGCTAGAGGAGATTCATTCCTGGATCTACCAGAGTGTCTTCCTCCTCGGTTGCTCCAAAATAGTTGCATGTTTTTGGTCCTTCGAGTAACTACCATGACAGTTATGTGTCGATTGGAGGTATGGATCCCACGTGGCCACATAATATAGGTGCGGATGCTTTACTGATTGGCTACCCATCCGAGATTAATAATTCTATTACTCCATGTGATGAAACTGCTACTATGGCCACAACTGATACCCCTACCAAGATTATTCATTGTGGGGAATCTCCTGGTGTTGTTCCTTCTGCTAGTGATGGGATGCCTTCTGTTTTGGCCCATGGCTCCCAAATATAGGTTGCTCCTAGTCCTTCCTCTTCCCTCCATCGTTTGAAGCAAAATGTTAGAGCCGTTACTAAGAAAGTCAAGGATTCTAACCCACACTTGGCACCTAGAAAGAGGAAGTTCTTGCCTCTTGGTAAACATAATTCTGAGGAACAACTGTTGTTCAAGAGGAAACTTTGTAATGTGAAATTATTGGTGGAGATTGATTCTCAGCCCCTCCAAGGGACATGAGGCTTCTAAGTTGGAACAGCTGAGGGCTTGACAACCCTCAGGTAGTTCATGACCTTAATCTCATGGTTAAGGTCCATAAGCCAAACTATCTTATTTCTTATGAAAACTAGACTCGATAAGAATAGGATGGAGAAGTTGAAGCATTTATTTGGTTTAACTAATATGCTTACTATGGAGGGAATGGGTCGTGGGGGGGTTTAGCATTGTTATGGTAGGCTGACTACGTTGTTGACATTTAGAGTTATTCTCAAAGACACATTAACTGTTGGGTTGATGACATTTCTCCAAAACCACCATGGATGCTCTCCTGTTTTTATGGTCATCCCATTACTGAAAAAGGGTTGAGGGCTATAATATTTTAAGGCATCTTCATTCTTTTAATCCTAAGATGTGGATGTGTATTGGGGACTTTAATGAGATCTTATTTCAAAGTGACAAGGAAGGTGGTGCACCAAGGAATGTGAAACAGATAGCTCTCTTTAAGGATGACTTAGATGAGTGTCAACTCCATACTTTAAGATTTGTTAAGGGGAAGTACACGTGGTGCAATAACAGAACTAATTCTTCCTTCACCAAGGAGAAGCTTGATAGGGCAGTGGCATCTTCTGCCTGGTGTGAGGAGTTTGGTTTGGTTGATGTCAGGTTACTCTATTTAGTCTCATCTAATCACAACCCTCTTCTATTGACAACTACACCTAGGCATTGTTTGTCTGGCTCTTTGAAGAGGCCAAGTAGATTTGAAGCACTGTGGGTAGCTTATGAGGATTATGGTGAGGCAATTCACTCTAGTTGGCTACAGGCAGGTGGGGTTTCTGGGGATCTGTCATCCTTGTCATCAAAATTGGCTAGTTGTATGCGGTTTATTCAAAGATGGGCCTCTTCCAAATTGCCAATTTCTGATAAGCTTTTACAGGAGAAGTTGCCTCTATTAGAAAGCCTTCAAACCAACTTAACTACAGCCTCAGTTTCATAAACTAGCAAGTTACAGAAATAAATTTCTATTTTACAAGAAAGCCTCCACTTGACATGGAAAAAAAGGGCCAAAGTTCACTATTACAGAAGGGGGATGGGAATACAAAGTTTTTTCACTTGAGTGCTAGTCAAAGACAAAAGAGGAATAGGATTACATAAGTGGAGGATGGGGAGGGGGTTGAATGTAGATATGGTGTTGCAATTGGCCTGGCTTTTACTAATTTCTATCGACACTTGTTCACTTCCTCTAACCCATCTCACATTGATGTTTGCCTTTAGGATCTCTCCTCTAAAGTTTCTGTAGCCATGAATGCAGACTTGCTTCAGGCATTCATTGAAGAGGAGGTCAAAATTGCTGTTTTCCAAATGGGACCATATAAAGCCCCTGGTCCTGATGGTTATAGCCCATGTTTCTATCAATCTCACTGGGATTTGGTGGGTAAAGAGGTTTGTCTTGCTGTCCTTTCCTTCCTCAATTCTCAATCAGATATTGCCACCATAAACCACACTTTTCTGGTGTTAATTCCTAAATCTAGTAATCCTAAAAGTGTTTATGATTATCGACCTATAAGTTTATGTAATGTTCTCTACAAGATTATCACCAAGATGCTTACTAACAAATTGAAACCTATTATGCCTTTTCTCATTTCACCAAACCAGTGTGCCATTGTGCCTAGAAGACAAATTTCTGATAATATCTTGGCTGCCTATGAAACCCTCCATCCCATGACCACACAACTACATGGGCATCAAGGCTATATGGCTCTAAAGTTGGATATGAGTAAGGCATATGATAAGGTGGAATGGAAGTTTATTAAAGCTGTTTTATTGAAACTGGGGTTTAATGCTAAATGGTTTGATTTAATCATGGCATGTATTTCTTCCTCATCCTTTTCAGTTTTGGTAAATGGTGTTCCTCACCATTCTTTTAGACTTGAGGCCTTAGGCAAGGCTGCCCTCTATCCCCTTACCCTTTGATTCTTTATGCTGAGGCCTTGAGTTCTCAATTGCTTGTTGCTGAACAACATAGAAAATTGACTGGTGTGCCAATAGCTCGTGGTCAGATCAGGCTTAATCATCTGTTTTTTGCAGATGATAGCCTTTTATTTTGCAGGGCCTCTTTGCAAGAGTGGGTACACTTGAACACCATTCTCTCTATATATGAAGCTGCCTTTGGTCAGCAGCTTAATAAAGATAAAACATCACCGTTCTTCAGCAGGAATACTAAGGCTGCAACAAAGAGGTACCTTATGGAGGTGGCAGGTCTTCATGCTTCTACTAATCTAGACAGATATTTGGGGCTTCCCTCTATTGTTGGAAGGTCTAAAATGAGGGCTTTTCATGGCATAGTTGAAAAGGTGATAAAGAGGTTAGATAATTGGAAGAATAAATTCCTTTCCAAAGCTAGGAAGGAGATATTTATCAAAGCTATTTTGCAAGCTTTACCTACCTATAGTATGAGTGTCTTTTTAGTTCCAAAAGCTCTTTGTTCTAGGTTGCATTCATGCTTTGCAAAGTTCTGGTGGGGTCATCAAGAAAACCAGGCTAAGATACATTGGAAAAGCTAGGATTTTTTAAGTATAAGCAAATCTTGTGGTGGTTTGGGATTTCGAGATCTTCATAGTTTTAACTTAACCTTATTGGCCAAGTAGATTTGGAGGTTGGAAATGTGTCCTGATTCATTATCCAGTAGAATTCTCAAGGCTGAATAGTTCCCTCATACTTCAGTTTTACATGCTAGACTTGGTTCAAGACCCTCTTACCTATGGAGAAGTCTGTTTCACTCTATTCCTCTAGTTGAGGAAGGCCTCATGTGGCGAGTGAGAGATGGCACCAAGATTAGAATCTAGAAAGACAAGTGGCTGCTGAGAGATTCTTCATGCAGGATTCAATCACTTATGGCTATTCTTCATGAGGATGCTGTTGTAGCTGAATTGATTGATGTCCACACAAGATGGTGGAATATAGATCTTCTTCAAACACTTTTTCAGGTGGATGATGTCCAGGAGATTATCAAGTTACCTCTGAGTTTCCTGCCAAAACCTGATACACTGATGTGGAAAGGAACTGTTAATGGGCTTTTTTCAATCAGGAGTGCTTATCATTTGCATAAGCAATCCCTAGCAAGATTTTATGGAGAATCTTCTCTAACTGGGACTCAAGTTTTTGTTTGGAAGAGACTTTGGTCTTTACCAACTACTAATGTTGTGAAGCAGCTTGTGTGGAGTGCTTGTACAGACTCATTGCCTACTCGAGTCAATTTATATAAGAGGAAGGTGATTCCTGATTCCTCTTGTCCCATCTGTAAGCTTGAAGAGGAAACACCGGGCCACATTTTATGGACTTGTCCATCAGCCAAAGATGTTTGGATACTGTGTTCAAAGTCAATTCAGAAGACTAACATTCACTCTCCCCATTTTTTCCATGTTTTTGAGCTACAACTCAATAGATTGTCCTATTAGGAGCTTGTGCTGTTTGCCACCTTAGCTCATCTCATCTAGTTTAGAAGAAATTCCTTGCTTCATGATGGTCCATTTCAAGATCCCAATGTGCTATATAGGATTGCCATTCAAGCTGTTGATAATTACAATACTGCTTCTTCCACTCCTGTAGGGTTAGTTTCTCATCACCCTGGTGATGCTTCTCATTGGGAACCACCCCTATCATCTTGTGTGAAAGTCAATTTGGATGTTGCTATCAGGTCTGAATCTTATAAGCTTGGTGTAGGTTTGGTGATTCGAGATTCAACTAGTTTTGTTTTGGCAAGTCTGATGTAACCATTGACATACTGTACTGATCCTGTCTTGGCAGAAGCTAAATGTCTCATTTCTGCTGTGTTATTTTGTCAGGAATTGGGGCTTGATTCTATTATCTTCGAGGGTGATAGTAGCCAAGTTGTTCATGCTGTTATGAGAAATGCAACACCTATTGGGAAATTGCAGGGTCTTATTTCAAATGTTTGTAGTCTTTTGAGCCATACTCAATAGAAGATCTTGCATGTTAAGAGAGAGTTGAATGGGATAGCTCATCGATTGGCACAATCTATAACTCATTTAGATGTTGAAGTAATTGATATTGATTGTATTGCTAAATGCATAAATTCTCTTGTAATGGCCAAGTGCCATATTTCAGTTTAATAGGATTGACTACTATGTTCCCTTCAAAAAAAAAAAACACTGACCCATTTCTTTTCGGCAACCTCCACACGACAAATGCCTCACCTTTGTTGCCTGACCATAGCACTCCTTGTCTCTCCAGTTGTTGATCTCTCAATTCCTAATTCAATGTCATACAACTAACATCTGGAGTTGACAAATACCCCAAGTAGCCGAAACGTCGCTATCTAGACAACCTTTAGCATGCAAAACCTCATGCATTGATACTTGCCATGTGTCAAGCTAAGATGTGTGGCCAAAGCTTCCGTCCGTCTGATTGCAACTTTCTAAGTACTATATTTCTTGTTTTCCTAATAAAAGATTCAGAGGATAAAGCTAATGAACATATCCGTCAAACATGCCACATCAGTTGTGGTTGAGGCTTCCAATCACAGTCACTCAATCCATAACTTGAATTAATAACAAAAGATCAACTTTGATGTCCTCTATCGTCTAATTTCTACTTGCTTTTCTTTTTTAACATTAACAGATCAGATCCCACATCTTTTGTATTTCATTTTTAATTTAAGTGTGACGGCGTTTTGGGAAAAAAAGATTAAAGTATTTTACCTTTTTAGTTATATTATTTATAAAGTTAGTATCTAGCACACAAATTATTATAGAGTCTATTATATTTATAAAAAAAAAATACTAAAATACTACTATTATTTTAGGTAAACTAACATGGCTTCCATCCAATTTAGCAATGAGTCTTGCTATACAACCTCCCCACTATATAGCACAATCTCCACGCACTACTGACCTGTAATTTTTTTTTTCAAAATTAACCAAACGAGCCATTTTGAGATTTAGAACCTTGAAATAAAAAACAGCATCCAAATTCCATTCCCCATGTTCCCCAACCCCATCCCCCAAGCTTGGTTCTCTTCCACTGGGTTTTGTTGTACAACACTTCTCACTACTCGTCTTCTGAATGCCACCTTTTGGTGCCACCAACAAGGGTAAGAACCGACCGAAATATGCGTTTTTTCCCCTCTGCATTCAGTTTGCCATTCCGTTTTCATTTCCCAGCATGAATCATTTAGTGTGTTTTTGTGTTTGTTGAATATGTGTTTTTTGTGCATTTTGGTTATTGATTTTGGGTATTTCTCGTTATTTCTTCTTAGCTTCTTAGCCACTGTTTGCTTCTATTTTTGAATATATGTTTAGTTGTTAAGGAAATGTAAGGAAGATCAGAATGAATTCTGTGCTTGGTGGTGGTTCCGCATTTACTTGCTACACTCGAGGATCTTGCACAATAAGCTCGGCAACTCTTTTCTTTGATTTAGATTTTCTGTTCTCGGTACTCGAAGATTTTAACCACTTTTTGAAATTTGGTCGTTATAATATGTGAATTTTCTTGAAGGATGAAACTTGGGATGATGTTTTATACATACTGTTGTTACGTCTTAAGGTTAGATACTGAAGGTTGTAAGTAGGATTAACGGATTCTAGGTGAGTAATGAAGTAATTTTCTGTTTTAAGCTTTCCAGTCTAAAGGTGACGATTGGTCTAGACTTGGAACTTGGGTAGGACGTGTTTAGGTGTTGTGATATGTACACAACTTGAATCTATCGAGTTTTGATAATAATTTGAAGAGTTTGGCCTCTATTTTAAAGCTTAACAAAGTAGTAATGTTGGGCTAGACTATTTTATGTTGTGAGATTTTTATTGGTCATTTCTAATTAAAAATTCTGCAATACTCATTTAGTTATATATATAGGTTGCTACATATATATCATGCACTCAGTTATGTCTGGAAGAGGTCAATAATTTATAATAAAATATTGTCTTCTTCTATGAGACCATGTTTCATTTTTTTAAAAAAAGATATTGCTGTAAATTAAAGTTAAAAGTTGAATAAAATATTATTAGAATATATTATTTTAATATTATATTTGTATTAGGATTTTAAAAAGTTGAATTTTTTATTTTATTTTGTGTTGAAATTTAAAAAGGTTGTAATGATTAAATGAGATGAGATGAAAAGTTTTGTAAAAGTGAACTAGGCTAGTTCAATCTCAAAGTATTATGGTAAGGGTGGTACAGCTACTGGCTAGGGATCCCGTTAGAGCTTCTGCTTTTGCATTTAAAGTTTTTTTATTTTTTTACATCATTTTTAAATAATTTTAAATATTTTTAAAAAAATGAAAAAAATTACAATATTATTAAAAAATAATTTCTTAATCACTAAGTAAAAAATAGTTAAAAAAAAAAAGGAGTGGGAGCTCAAAGCTCAATCCCCTAGCAAAATCCCTATCATTTTCGTTATGGTAAGGATAAGAAAAGGAAAGATCCAATATTCATCCAGCCCATTGACCTAAGCAATCAACTTTTGGTCCCATATTTTTATTTCCATATGGTAAGTGTAAATCATGATATGTAAAAGGGTAATCTGATATATAAAAGTAGGGTGTAAAAAAAACTCAAAAAATCGGTCTGGACTGGCCCGAATTGGTCCGGAACCCGTTTCTGTAATGGGAAAACCGACTGGAACCGTTCTAGACTTTTTAGGACTGGACCAGACTGGACTCTTTTCATTTAATATGTATTTTAAATTATTTGTTTTAAATATTATATATTATGTTTTATATTATATATTATTTTTATATATAATATATATAATAATATAAATTTTAATTATATATAAGATAATATTCTTATAATTTATAAAATAAAAGTTTAATCTTAAACATGAAAATTTAATTGATTATATGCTTCAAATATAAAATATATATTAATAACATTTTATCATAAGAATCACTTAGATTGAGAAAAAATACTTAAAAATAAAATTTATAAATAATAAATTAATTTAAAAATAAAATGAAATTGATAAATCACACCAATATTTTTTTTATCACTTAAAATCATTTCAAAATTGAAAAAAAAATCCTAAATATCAAAAGATTTGAATTTGTATACCAAAATTGTAAATAAGATCACTAAAATCTTATTTACCAAAAAATAAAGAAAATCACTCAAATTTTATTACTTAATTACCAAATTGTATGGCGTAATAAATTCTCAATATATTCTTTTTGATAAGTAAATAATACATTAGTAAATTTGTAATACTAATATACATTAGTATATAATATATATTAATTATAATTTACATTTTATGGCCTAATACTAATAGTCTAATATTATATTTCTATTACTATTATTAATATACTTTAAGTCTATATATAAAATACTAAATTAGTATATAAATCACTATACTAAATAATTACATATGAAATAATGATATAGCCATACTAAGAATCTAATACTATACTATTATTTAGTCTAATATAGCTATAACTAATACTAATATTTATATTAATACTAATACTAATAGTCTAATATAGACTATAGTTATACTTATATTAACATGCCTCTCGGAAAAATGAAAAAAGATGAGGGTAATAAGATAGGCAGAAATGTGAGAAAGGTGGTGAAAGTTCATACTGATGAAAGAGGTATTGGATGGGAAAGTTCCTGAGAATTAGAGTCAAAATGGACATTACCAAGGCCCTTATGAGGTGTATGTTCCTATGTGTTGATGGAGTGAAGACCTTGGTGAAGTTTAAATATGAAAGGCTCCCCACTTTCTGTTTAAAATGTGGAGTTATTAAGCATAATGGTAAGTCATGTCTGCCCACATTGAATGAGACCTCACAAAACCAATATAGGGTTTGGTTAAGGGCACCTGCAGCAAAAGAGAGGGAAATAAACCACAAAAGATATGGATTAGAGCCTTTACAGTAGTCAAGTGATGAAGATCATGCATGGAGGAAAGGAAGAGAGGTTAGGGATGAAGTTATTTTAGGAAAGACAGTACCTCAGGAGGGAATTATGGAACTTGTTAATGCAAGTAAGCCAATTTAGGAAAACTTTATGTTTATGGTAGGAATGCAGCCTTCTATGGTAACTGATGCACCTATAGTGGAGACCCGTAGGTCAATTGTTGTTAAGTCTCAAAAGGAATCTATCAAGTTTACTAATTTGGAAAAAGCCACCTGCATCCTAAATCAACAGTAGATCCTACCTCTACAAGGAAAGGCCAACATAGCAGTCCACATAGACCTAAAAGATCCAACTCAGCAAATTGAGTCTAATTTTGATCTGATGGACCAGATTAGTTCTCTTAATCAATTCCTCACAAATCAAGCCTAGATTTAAACAACTTCAAAGAAGAGGGCCTCTTGGAAAAGAAGAGCTCGAGATAAGTGCTTTGCTTCTTTTGTTGAAGGCTCTGAGGGAAGAGCAGCTCCTAATATTAGTAAAAAGAGAGGCAATGAGTCTCTTCTCTATTTTCTCTCTAGAAAATAGAGGTGGTGTTTGAAAGGGTTCATCAACATAGACTAAGTTTGAGCGATGGAAAAACTTAAGGAGATGTGGGAAAACTTTCAGTTGAATGAAGAAGAAGGTGAGGCTATTGAGATTGAGGGGAAAGGTAGTTCGGAGGTGCAGCGAAAGGGAGAACGTAGCTTGATTGGTAAGATATGGTCGGAGAGGGTGATTTTGAAGAATATAGTTGAGAATACTATGGCCAAGGTGTGGAGGCTTAGTAAACCTGCAACTTTTACAGAAGTGGGACGAAATATCTTTATGATCACTTTTGCTACTCATGCTGATAAGAACTGAGTGGAGAGTGGGCGACCATGGCTATTTGATGGCAACATATTTGTCATGAATGTGTTTGATGGGTATACCCCTTTGAGTAAAATGTCATTTGATAAGGCAGTAATGTGGGTTCAGTTTCAGAATTTGCCTTTGATAGGGATGTCAAAGGAGTGTGGGGTAAGGCTAGGAAGATTGCTTGGGGAGGTGGAAGAGGTAGAGGTGGATGTGGATGACGTGGGGTGGGGGGTGTTCCTTAGAGTCAAAATTTTACTGGATCTAAAGAAGCCTCTGGCAAGAGGTTGCACCATCAAACTGCAAAAGAGCCAAACATGGGTCCCGATCACATATGAGAAGCTGCCAAGATTTTGTCTCGATTGTGGCAGAATTATCCACGATGAGATTGAGTAAAAAAGTGTTGCTGGAACATAAGTGATAACAAACAGTTTGGTAGCTGGCTTCGTACGGATGGAGGAGGTCGCAGGTTTCAATATAACACTCATTGAGGAAATAGTATGTCTGGGAGGAGAAGTTCATCGGAGGAAGGACAGCCGGCAGTGATGAAGGTGGGTGAAAAAATGGCAGTTAATACGAATAGTAACAGTGTTGTACTTTCAGAACCGTTTGAGATGGGTGGCGGCTATTCAGGAGACATTGGATGCGAAGTAAAGGCTGATCATGTTAAAAATTTAAATATAGTGGAAGGAGGATTGGTGAATGAGGGATAATTCTATGGAGAGGATCAGGTTTAGATGGATAGGCGTGATTCTGGCATTTCGGTTACGTAGCTCTCGGAAGGTGGCAGTAATGGCAACTTGAATGTGATCCATGTGGATTCTCCTATGGTGGGCTAGGTGACTATCGAGGCCTCACAAGCCCATGTCTCAATAGGAAGCAAAGCCCAGTTACATTCAGTGATTAAGCAACCTCAGAGAAGATCCCCTTGGTCAACTTGGAAACAACGTGCTAGAGACACAGGTACGAGTACTTTCTCTGAAAGTACTAGTGCATGTCCAGTTGAGGATGGATATAATACAAGTTTAGTCCATGAAGGAAAAAAGAGGGTTAAGCTGACAGAGATGGATGTGAGAGGGAAAGGGAAGGTAGGAGGAAGTATGGTTGAAAAGTTTGATAATGACAAGTTGATATCAACAGAGGCTGTTGCACAGCCCTGTCGACCCCAATGATTCTCCTCAGTTGGAACTCCTATGGGCTTGGGAACCAATGTAGAGTTCAAGCTCTCTCTAGTTAGTCAGGGAGGAAGGTCCCAAGGTCTTGTTTTTACAAGAGACCAAGTTACAAGATAAGGAAATGGAAAAAATTAAATATAAGCTCGGGTATGATAATTGTTTGGTAGTAAATAGTGAGGGGAGGAGTGGTGGTCTTGCTCTATTATAGAGGAATGATGTTAGTTTGGATATTAAAAATTACTCTATGAGTCATATCCATGCTAGTATTCAAGATTCTTCAACTGACTATGATCCTTGGTATTTTACTGGGGTATATGGTCAGCCTGAGGCTAGTAGGAGACATGAAACGTGGAGTCTTCTACGATCCATAAAGTTCCAAGTGATCAAAGATGGCTTTCGATGGGGGACTTCAATGAAGTGCTAAGTATTAATGAAAATGTTGGTGGAAGAGCAAGAACTGATAGACAAATACAGGAGTTTCATGAATTGCTTGATGATTGTGGCTTGTTGGATCTGAGATATATTGGTAATCCCTTCACATTGTGTAACAAAAGGGAACCTGAGCATAGCATAAGTGCAACTGGATCGGGGACTAGCTAACCTTAAATGGAAGACTTTTTATCCTATGGCTAGTGTCAGTCATGGTAGTGTGGCATACTCTGATCATGTGCCAATCAATCTGTAGTTGCAAAGAGACGGATATCAGAGTAGAGGAAAAAGGCTATTCCACTTTGAGGCCATGTTGGTGGAGGATAAAAGCTGCAAACCACTTATTGAGAAGGCTTGGGTTAGTACTACTGGGGAAAGAACTATGGTGAGAGTCCTAAAATAGATTCAGAAATGTGGTGAACATCTTGCAAAGTGGAACCAAACTAGTTTTGGTAATGTGCAGGAAAAGCTAAGAAAGGCAAAGGAACATTTAAAAAGAATTGAGGACTCTGATCCTAAGGGTCATAGAATACATGATTTAAAGAAAGCTAGAATGGAGGTTCAAAATTGGTTGGAAAGGCAGGAAATGATGTGGAGACAAAGGTCAAGGGCACTATGGCTGACTGAGGGAGATAAAAATACAAGTTTTTTCTACCACAAAGCATCACAGAGAAAAGCAAAGAATATGATAAAAGGTATAAAGGATGACATGGGCAATTGGCAAGTGGATGAAGCAAGAGATGAAGTTATACTGAATTATTTCAAGAAGCTTTTCACATCTTCAACACAAAGAGGCAGTATGCAATTTTTAGATGCTTTGAAGGGCAGAGTTACAGATGAGATGAAGCAAAGACTAGAGTTGTAGCTGAAGTTGAAATAGCTTTAAAGGAGATGAATCCAACAAAAGCACCTGGTCCAGATGGTATGGCTCCTATCTTTTATAAAAAATATTGGTCTATTATGGGTAGGGATGTTACTCAAGCTATTTTATATGTGTTAAATACTGGCGATTTTCCATCACTGTTAAACCAAACTTTTGTGACTCTGATTCCAAAGAAAAAAAAGGCTAAGTTGGTTTCTGATTTTAGGCCAATTAGCCTATGCAATGTTATCCATAAATTGGCGTCAAAGGTTCTTGCAAACAGGTTAAAGGCAATTCTTCCTAAGTTGATTTCTGGTTCACAATGTGCCTTTGTTCCTGGAAGATTAATCACAGATAATGTGTTAATTGCCTATGAGTTAGTGCACTTTCTTCGAAGGAAAAGGCAAGGAAGGAATGGGTTCATGTCTTTAAAACTTGATATGAGTAAGGCCTATGATTGAATAAAGTGGGATTTCTTGGAAACAGTTATGAACAAAATGGGCTTTGGTGCTAAATGGACTAATTTGCTGATACTTTGTGTGAGATCTGTTTCATTCTCTATTTTGGTGTATGGAGAACCTAAAGGTCCAATCTATCCCTCAAGAGGGTTAAAGCATGGGGATCTCATTTCCCCTTACTTATTTATTCTCTGCACTGAAGGCCTTATCTCTCTTCTTCAGAAAGTTGATGTCAAAGATGTAGTGGAAGGGATCTGTGCTTGCAGAGGTGCTCCAAAGATTAATCATCTTATGTTTGCAGATGACAGACTGTTGTTTTGCAGGGCCACATCACAAACAAATAGAAAAATTCTTCATTTATTGGAAGTATATGAACAAGCTTCAGGTCAAATGGTGAATAAGGATAAAACTTCTATGGTATTCAGCAAGAATGTCTCTACTAATACTAAAGCTGAGATTATGCAGTTTTGGGGTTTTCAACAGCATCAAAATTATGATGTATTTGGGCTTGCCTCCTATGGTGGGTAGAGGAAAATATCAAGCTTTCTCTAGGCTGCAAAACAAGGTGTGGACTAAGTTACAAGGGTGGAAGGAAAAGCTGTTATCTCAAGGGGGTAAAGAGGTACTCATTAAGGCAGTAGCTCTCTCTATCCCAACTTACACCATGAGTTGCTTTAAATTACCTGCCTCTTTTTGTTATAAGTTGGAAAGTTTGATAGCTAGATTTTGGTAGGGGCAAAAGAAGGAGGAAAACAAAATCAGCTGGGTTAGTTAGAGGAAGATGTGTAAGTCAAAGTTGCATGGAGGCATGGGTTTTAAGGATTTAAGGACATTCAATTTGGCCCTCTTAGCAAAGCAGGGTTGGCGTATCCTTAAAAAGGATAGTTTGCTGCTTCATCAAATCTATGAAGCTAGATATTTTCCTTCAACAAGTTTCAAAGAGGCCAAGTTAGGAACAAACCCTTCTTTTGTGTGGAGGGGTACATGGGAAGCAAAGAAATATCTACTGAAATGATGTAAGTGGAGGGTTGGAGATGGTAAGAACATTAATATATGGTCTAACTTTTGGCTACCAAACCATAAGCTGGTGCCAGTTTTGGATTCCATTACCCAAACTCAATTAAATTAGAAAGTTTCTGAGTTGATTGATGACAAAATTAGAAGTTGGGATATGGAAAAGGTTAGAAGATGTCTACCTCTAAGGGAAGCTGAATAAGTGTTGCATATGGTGTTAACCTCTAATAGCAGGCTTGATGAGTGGGAACATGAAAAGAATGGTAAATTTAGTGTCAGAAGTGCTTACAGGCTATTCATGTCTACTGCTAAAGATAATCAAGAAGGTGAGGTATCATTTCAAGAGGACCAGACAACAATGTGGAGGAAAATATGGAAAATGCAGATTCCTACTCGAGTGAAGATATTTGTGTGGAGGGTGTGCAAAGATGGCTTATCTTCATTGAAGAATTTGCTGGTTAAAAAGGTGGTGACAGAAACTATATGTCCATGGTGCAGAGGGGAAGAAGAGGATATAAATCATGCCTTACTTAATTGTGTGACCTTCAAGGATACATTATTGGCTCAGCTCAGATTCTTGCAGAATATCCAAGGTCAGTTAGACTTTGTTCAGGTTATGATTCAGTTAGCATTAAGGAACAAAGAAAAGGAGATGGAACAATTGGCTCTATGCACATGGGGGTTATGGACAGAAGAAATAAACTACTATATGAACAACAAAAGTTGTCTCCTCAGCAAGTATTGGATCTTGCCTTTTCATTACAGCAAGAACATAAATCAGCAATAGTAGAGCAGAGAAAGGGATTGAAGCCTAATTGTAGCTAGACACCTCCACCAGCAGGGGTCTTAAAGCTTAACACTGATGGTGCTATTTTTCAAGATCAAAGCAGCTCGGGTGTAGGAATGGTTCTTAGAGATGAGGGAGGTCAGGTGATTTTTACAGCAAGTAAACCAAAACATGAAGTGATTGATCCGATGGAAATAGAATTTTTAGCAGTGTTGAGGGGCCTTCAAGTTTGCTTGTCTTTGGGAATGAATGAGTTGGAGGTGGAAATAGATTCATTATTGGTGGTACAAGAGCTTACTAATGATCAGGAATCTATGTGTATATGGGGGAATTTGGTCTTTGAGATTAGGAGGCTATTGCAAAGGTTTCCTAAGGTGTCTATTTAGCATAGAGGTTGTATGGCCAATGCTGTGGCCCATTGTTTGGCTAAACATTCATGGCATACAGATGATCTTGTGATTTGGTGGCACTCTTTTCCAGAGTTTGTTTCTCAAGTCATTAGGCATGATGCTTTGATGTAATTGGTTGATTTTGATGAATAAAACAAGTTCTTTTGTTGATCAAAAAAAAAAAAAAAAGAGGCAATCTTTAGTCAGAGGAAGATGAAGGCATTTCTCAGGTTAAAAAATAAAAAACTAAGAATATGGATACCATGGACTCCTCCCAATATGAGATGGTGGTAGCGATATTAGCCCTACCATTCACAATGGGTTGCATTAGTTAGAACTGTCGAGGGATTGTGAACCCTTGGACAGTTAATGATTTGCATCTTATGGTGCAATCTAAGCTCCCATCTTTTGTTTTCTTAATGGAAATAAAGTGTAAGAGGTATAAGGTGGTATGTGTTGAAAGAAAATTGAAGTTTGACAATAGTTGTGATTGACTGCAAGGGTCTTAGTGGTGGATTAGCTTTTCTTTGGAAAAGTGATGTGGAGGCTGAAGTTTATTCTTATTTCCAAAACCATATTTCGCTTGTGGTTAAGGGGACAAGGGAAAGGGAAGACTGGTTTTTGACAAGTTTCTATGGATCACCAGTCACTAGTAGGAGACAATCTAGCTGGACTTTATTGCAAGCTCTTAAACCTGTGAACTTAAATGGGTGGCTATGTGTTGGGGACTTTAATGAGGTTCTGAACCTGGCAAATAAAAGTGGTGGTGCATTGAGAGCCTTCAACTAGATTGAATCCTTTCGAGAAACTGTGGATATATGTGGTCTTAGTGATCTTGGTTTTATTGATAACAAATATACTTGGTCTAATGGAAGACATGTTGCAGCCTTTACTAAGGAAAGGCTTGACCGTGCCTTTGGTAACTCTTCTTCACTGAATATGTTCCCCAATTACAAAGTCCATACCCTCTCAGCTTTGAGCTCAGATCATTGTCCTATTCTAATTTCTATGGAGGAACAGATAAATGATATGCCTAGAACTGATAAGCCTTTTAGATTTGGGGCCAATTGGTCTCTGAATGAGGACTCTCATAAGATTGTGGAGGAGGAATGGAACAAGCTTGGGTAGGCTACCAATAAACTGAATTATACTATAGAAGGCTTGAGGCATTGTATGGAAAAGCTGCTTCACTAGAGAAAAAAGCAAGATTGGGAGTTTGAAAAGAGAGATTAATGCCAAGGTGTCTCAGTTAGCTGCATTGCAAACAAGTAACACAGGCCACTTGACTGAGAATATTAAGCAGATTCAAAGAGAGTTGGATGAACTTTTGGAATCAAAGTATTTAAAATGGAAACAACGAGCTAAACAGAGGTGGCTAAAAGAGGGGGATAGGAACACGGTTTTTTCACCAATATGCAACACAAAGGAAGAAGAAAAACACCATCAAAAGATTGCTAGATGATTAGAACCAGGAGGTAGATTCAAGGGATGGCATTAGTTCTCTTTTCCAAACATACTTCAAGTAGCTTTTTACATGTTCTCAGCCATCAAACATTAATGTCTATCTTACTGATTTGGCCCCTTAAGTAACTGGTGACATGAACTCTATGCTGACCAAGCCTTATTGTTATAAAGAGGTGGAGAAGGCCATTTTTCATATGAATGGTCTAAGTTCACTTGGCCCAGATGGTTACCCTACTACTTTCTATAAAACATACTAGTCAATAGTTGGACCACAGTTTTGCAATACTGTATTGTTTCTGCTTAATTCAAAGGGTAATCTTGCTGAGATTAATAGTACTTTCATTACCCATATTCCAAAAGTATCTGATTTTAGGACCATTTCACTCTATAATGTGTTGTACAAGATCATCTCAAAAGATATAGCTAATAGACTTAACAAGATCCTGCCACTCATTATTTCACAACAACAGTCAGATTTTATTTCTAAAAGAATAATTACTGATAATGTAATTGTAGCCTTTGAGACTTCGCATACTATGAAATGTAATTGACAAGCAAAGAGGGCTACATGGCATTGAAGCTAGACATGAGCAAGGCTAATGATAGAATCGAGTGGAGCTTTCTAAGATATGTTTTATTCAAACTGGGATTCAATTCTCAATGGATAGATCTGGTGATGGGTTGTGTTGAAACTGTCTCTTATCTATTCTGGTTAATGGCTCTCCTCAAGAGGTATTCCATCATCTAGAGGCATAAGGCAAGGAGACCCCTTCTCTCCCTATTTATTCATTTTATGCGCTGAGGCTTTGAGCAATCTAATTGGGAAAGCAGAAGAGAGGGGTCTGATTCATGGGGTTCTAGTGGCCAGAGGTCAAATGAGAGTTTCTCACCTTCTCTTTGCAGATGATAGTCTTATTTGCAAGGCAAATGCTATTGAATGAGCAGGCTCATTGGATTTCTAAAAGTATATGAAGATGCTTTTGGTCAGAGGCTCAACATCGAGAAAACTTCTATCATTTTCAACAAGACCACTTCAAGGGTGACTCAATCATATGTCCTCTCTATGGCTAGAATGAGATCAATTATGCCATATGAAAAGTATCTTGGATTACCCTCAATTATTGGCAGAGCTAAATATAAGGCGTTTAAGGGAATTTTGGATAAAGCTAGAATGAGATTGAGCAGCCATATAGTAAAGACTTTATCCCAAGCAGGAAGAGAGATCTTTATCAAAGCAGTTGTCCAAGCATTACCTACTTATACTATGAGTGTCTTTAAGCTTCCTTATTCACTCTTGAAAGACATCAATAGTACAAAAGTTTTGGTGAGGACAACAGCATAAGGAAAACAGAATCCATTGGGCCTCTTGGAGCCAAATGGGAAGGGCTAAAGCTGTCGGTGGCATGGGCTTTAGGGACATTGAATGTTTCAACAAAGCTATGCTGGCAAAGCAATGTTGGAGATTGATTCAGAATTCACACTCTTTAGCAGCCAATATATTGAAAGCAAAGTATTTCAAGCATTCTGAATTCCAAGCAGCAAAGTTAGGAGCTAGTCCATCCTTTAAATGGAGGAGTTTTATGGTAGCAAGACCAGTTCTCTTGAAGGGTTTAGTTTGGAGGGTAGGCACGGGTGAAGATATCCATATTTGGCAAGATAAGTGGTTGCATGCTTTACATCATAAGAAGGTACTCAATTCTGTCAAAGTTTTGGAGAGCAAATCCACGATAGCAGAACTAATTGAACCTGTTTCTAAAGTCTGGAAGAGAGACCTTGTGTATCATATTTTTGATAGTGGTGAGGTAGAAGCTATTCTAAGAACTCCAATTAGCTCTTTGAATAGCAAGGATAGATTGATTTGAAAAGGCACTAATAATGGTTATTTTCTGTGAGGAGTGCTTATCACATGGTGAAGGAGAAGGAATTTACAGATTAGGGTCAATCATCAAATAGTGACCAGTTCATGAGGGCATGGCCACAAATTTGGCATTCAAATGTGCCCCCAAGTGAAAAGGTCTTTATGTGGAGGGCTTGTCTTGAAGCACTTCCCACCCTGTTAAACTTATTCAAGAAAAAGATAGTTGATCATCCTTTATGCCCTATTTGCAACTTGGAAGAGGAATTTGTGGTTCATGTTATTTGGAGATGTGGAGTTGCAAGGGATGTGTGGAGTCTATGTTCAAAAAAGCTTCAAAAATGTTATCTGCCTCAACTATCAATGCTACAACTTGTAGAAGCCATCACGGTCTCTAAGGATCAATGTTTTTTACAAGAGTTTGTGGTAGTATCTAAAAGAATTTGGTGGATAAGAAATTGTTTTGTATCTAACAATGAATTTAATCATCATAATTCTTTGGTTAAAGAGGTAAAGCACATCTTGGAGTTGCTTAGAGAGGAAGAGCAGAGAATTGGCAGCAGAATGATTCCAGTGTGCTCATCAATAGAGGTTTGGTCACCTCCTCCTTCCAACTAAAATAAACTAGGATGGGGCTATTGATAAACTCAAAGGTTTGGTTGGCATTGGCATATGTGTTAGGGACTGTCAGGGTCAGATTTTTGCGACTTTGAGACTTAATAAATAGTTATTTCCTGATCCTTTGCTAGTCGAGTCTTTTGGTGCATTGCAAGCAATTAAATTTGGTCTTGGTTTAGGCCTTGGACAAGTGGTCTTTGAAGGGGACTCAATGTAGGTTATAAATGATCTTAAGGTTGATACAAAGGCTTGGTTCAGTGGAAGCACGTTTGTGAGTGAGGCTAGAGTTTTATTAAGATGTTTTACTAAGTGTGAAATTTCTCATCTTAGGAGAAATCGTAATACCATAGCACACATGTTAGCAAAAAATGCTCTTTCCATTTCTAATACTATTATATAGTTTATACTAATTATTATAATCAAATCACTATGTCTATAACTATATATATTTAGTATCAATGTATTATTATATTTTTTAATGTATAATTATATAGTCTATATATAGTATTAATATCACTATATGTAGTAGTAACACACTAACACTATTATACTATAATATATAGTACTAGTATATATTAGTCATAATAGTATTACTATTATTTAATATAGTATTATCACTAACATACTATTATAGTACTATATGGTAGTCTATACCAATAATATTATACTATTACTATATACTATTGACTAACAATATATATATATATCTCTATAGTACCAGTATAATATATCATATATGTATGATAGTATAGTTGCTATTAAAATTTTGATAAATACATTAGTGTATTAGACTTTAGTTTATTACACTATTGCTAATTTACTATATACTAATTGTATTACTATATACTAATTACTAGTACTAATATTTATATATGTTAATATATATTAAGTATACTATATAAATATCATATTATAATATATAGTATATATAATATATTTAGTAATATATATGCATAAATACTATACAATATTAAGCCCAACAGGCCAAATGGCCCAAAATCCAAAAAAAACCCAAGACCAACACTAAAAAACCTAGCTGCCCAACCCAAAAACAGTCAAATGACACCTTTTAAGTCTCTTGAATGAGACATTTTTGCCCTTTGTAATTGACATAGTGTCATTTTTATGGTCATAAATGACATCATTTCAATGTTTTTAGGGTAAAACCCTCTAGGTCTCCTCCTTTACACGACGCCTCACTCTTGACTCTCACTCTCAGATTCTCATCCCACGTGGCACAGCCCCTCCCCTCTCTTAATAGTCCCTCCCTCATGCAGTGCCTCCCTCTCATAATGTCACACACATCCCCTCTCTTAAGTCTAAACAGCTAGTTGTCGTTGCCCCATCCATAACTCCTCGCCATCGCCCTTTCGTGTCCTTTCAGTCTAAGATTCATGGAAAGCTGGCTTTTATGGAAAGTTGGCTTTTGACGTCTCCCTTTAGGTTTTTTTTTTTCGGTTATTCACTAATTCTTAAGGTCTTGATTGTGAATAAATCTCAGTTTTAATCTAGTGATTGTAATTTGTGATTGTGATTAAATAAGTGGGACTGTGATTTTGTGATTGTAATTTGTTTTTTCACATTCTTCTTGATCGATTGGTTTTTGAAAAAAGTATACTTCAGAAAAGTCAAGAAGAACGTGAAAAATATACTTCTCTCAAGGAAGTGAAAAATATCTATTTCTTAATGCTTCAGTTTTTTGGTAAGGAGTTGGTGACTAATTTATTGCCTAGTTTTTAAGCAAAACTTCATGTGTTTTGGATTGACTTTGGTGTTCCAATATGATTCATTACAAGGAATGTTGTTCATCTGATTAATTCATTCATTCTTTACATTAGTCATTTGCAATTGTTTTGTTTTTGAGCTAGCGACAATGTAAGTTGTAATTAATTTGGAGTGTGTGGAAGGGTCTCATAATTTAAGGATAGTGGTATTTAGTATGAAATCTAAATTTGAGATCTTGTAAAATGAATCTTTTGTTGCATGTTGGGTTGGTTCTTGGTTCTAATTTAGACTTTTGGACTTATTTTATTCCATAGCAGATTTTTCTTTTTATTACAGATTGTTTTTTCCTAGTTTTTGTGGTAGTTATATTTATAGGCTATAGTAGATTTTTTTAGTAAAGCATATTTTTGTAAAGCAATTTTTAGTAAAGCATATTTTGGTAAAGGAAAACTTTGGATGAAGGCGACTTTAGGGATGAATGAGCACCAACAGGTACACCTGTACTGTTTAATGAAACAAAGTGTTTCAATTTTGCTAAAGTGAATGCGTTTTGGGCGGGAAGGGAATTTAAATGCAATAAAGAGCTGAAATGTACCATTTCATCCTATCACCCATTCTCCATGTTCCTCTTCTCCACGTTCCTCTCTCTCTCTCTCTCTCTCTCTCTCTCTCTCTCTCTCTCTCTCTCTCTCTCTCTCTCTCTCTCTCTCTCTCTCTCTCTCTCTCTCTCTCTCTCTCTCTCTCTCTCAGCTGAAGTTTCAATAACTGATTTATTTTAGGTTGTGGCTATATTTTTATTTTTTGGTTTTAAAAAGTTAGGGTTTGAACTTAGGTTTCGAATTTAGGTTTTTGATTTATGTCTTTAATTACTTCGATTTTTAATTTAATTTTGTGTTGTGTATATATTTTTATTTTGTGGTTTTCAAAAATTAGGTTTTTCATAAGGTTGAAAAAAATAAGAAATTTTCCTTTGAAGAATTATTGGTATTTCTTGACACTGAAAAGGTTGACAGAAAATAAAATAGATGAGAAACAGCTTACCAGTATCCTATTCATGAAATGTGCAAGAATACTTTGTACAATTACGTATGCAGTCAGATCCAGTTCATTAGCATGGCTGACAAAAAGTTGTGTAGCCACATAGATTTCAAAGTCAACTGGTTCATTGAATCCATGCTTTTAGTTTGCTTTTCTTGTTTTGGAAGAATGGACTGTGATACCAACTATCTACCAAGACCCCCATCCATGACCCAAACTCTAGGGTTAGTCAATGCCTGTCCATTTTCACGCCCATTAATTAGAAGCCCTTTTCTGAATTAATCCACCAAGTTATAAAATAAAATATAAGCACTCATTTGGTTTTCTGTCATATATACCTTCAATAAGCACTCGTTTGTGAAGCGACTTGAAAATAAAATATACATGCATCAAGTTGCTAGTTATTGAGTTATGGAAATTCATGCCCAAAAGATTTTTGACAGAAGTTCAAAAACAAACCTCAGTTCTCTATTACTCTATATATTCATTCATCCTTTATAGTCATTTAAAATCAGTATATATAGGCAATTTACAACAACATAATCCATTCATTTTATGACATTGTCTCTTTCTTGTTATACAAATATTCCCCAGTGCTCCTTTCATTCTTTTAGCATCATCTATCATGGATGTGGTCCTACAGGTATCCCGATTGTGGTCCTGCTACATTTTCCTCATGCTGTCATGTGAATATTCAGTGGCCTTATTGTTGCCATAACTCTCTTGTGTAATCGAGTGCTTTAGTGAGTCTTCTTTATCCTTAACAGACCCTTGCGCTTTAAGCGGCACTAGGTTAAGAGTGAGGCTTGAATGGAGAAAAGTAAAATGAACAGAAGACAAAGGTTTGGTCAAGATATTTGCGAGCTGATCTTTGCTTGACTGAAATGACACAATAAGAGTCTTCGCTACAACTCTATCTCTTACAAAGTGATAATCTAATTCTACATATTTTGTTCTTGCATGTAGAATTGGATTTACTATTAAATAAGTTGCGCCCAAATTGTCCAACCACGACTTTGGTGGAGCTTGCAAAAAAATTCCCAATTCCTATAAAAGAGATTGAATCCATAATACTTCACAAGTGGTATTAGCAATGACTTTATATTCAACCTCAGTTGAAGAATGTGCAATAATGGCTACCTTTTGGAGACCCAAGAAACCAAATGAGAACCAAAAAATACACAAAATCCTCCAATGGATTTTCTATCATTAGGGCATCCAGCCTAATTAGCATAAGAGAAAGCATAAATTCAACATGAAGAAGATTTGGAGAAAAATAAGCCAAAGTGAGAAGTGAGTTTAAGATACCTAAGGATTCTCTTGACTACTTGCCAATGTGTATTTTTGAGATTTTGCATGTATTGATAGACTTTGTTGATAGCAAAAGATATGTTAGGATGAGTAAATGACAAATATTGAAGACTACCTACTACACTTCTATAAGTGAGAGGATCTTCAAAGGAAGAGCTATCAAAAGCCGAGAGTTTTGTGGTGATAGACATTGGAGTTGACACAAATTTCACATTTTGCATGTTTGTTCTTTGTACCAGATCCAAAATATATTTAGATTGACATAGAAACAAACCATCACTATTTTGACAGATTTCAATACCTAGAAAATAATGCAACTGACCTAGATGTTTGACAAGAAAAGCATTACCAAGTGCCAAAATGAATTATAAAATTAAATTGGAATCTGAACCCGTAACAATGATGTCATCCACATAAATCAGAACAAAAATGACATTAGAAGTATTTATATAAACAAACAGTGATGTATCAGATTTAGATTCTTGAAAACCTTAAGAGAGCAGCTTATTGCTGAGTTTTGAAAACTAGGCTCTAGGAGCCTATTTATGACCATAATGGTCTTTTTGAGCTTACACACATATGAAGGATACTCAGGATGCACAAACCCAGTAGGTTGTTGCATATAAACAGCTTCTTTGAGATCACCTTGTAGGAAAGTATTTTGTATGTCCAATTGCTGCAGAGACTAATTAGAGGAAATAGCCAACGAAAGAATAATATGGATAGTAGTGGGTTTAACCATTGGAGAGAAGGTCTCGGCGTAATCAACCCTAGGTTGTTGGTGAAACACCTTGGCTACAAGGTGAGCCTTGCGCCTTTCAAGTGCTCGATCAACCTTCCTCTTTATTTTGAGTATCCATTTGGGACCAAAGAAATTGAAGGTGGCAAATGGAGGAACCAAGTCCCACGTTTGGTTATGTAACAGAGCATGAAACTCGGTTTGCATAGCCTCACGCCACTTTGAAAATTTCATGGCTTCTGCGTAAGATGTGGGTTCCTCAAGAACCAAGATGGGTGCGGAAGTGGTGAGTGAAGCAGAGTGTTTTTGAGTAGGCTAGGAAATAGTACCATCCATATGAATGAGGGTTTTTGAATATTTACCTTACTCCAAGTGATCATGGGATAGACAGGTCTGGAGGATGACTCATCTATGTTAAAAGGTAAAAGAGAATAAGCTATTGGTTTACTAGAGTTTTGGTTAGTTTAGATTGTTAGAGGAGTTTTGGTAGTTCTTCCATTTAGGTCCTTACTTTTTGGAAGTTGTTTGATGTATCATCATTTGAGTAGTTCTTACGTTGTAATTTAGGAAAGAGGTGGCATCTTTTGACATGTTTCTTTCCTCATATTGTTATGAATTGTAACTTACAAAAATAATTGTTATAATTATGAACTTTGAGGCAAACATGGAAAAAAGTTATGAGTGTTGACATAGTAGTTCTTCTTTTTCCTTAACCTTCCATCTACCCCAAAAATCTTTAGCACTCAATACAGAATCAATAAACTAAAGCTGCAAGATTTCATGTAAAGTTGTTGGACCCAAACTGGCCATAATCAGTTTTTTCGCTGCTCAAGACTGAGATTTTATGTAAAAAATTCAACACTGACTAAACATTATTGTGTAAAATCAGACTACAAGTTCATCTTCCAATTGCAAACAAAATTATTGACCCATCCATAGATTACACAACATAGACCAAAGTATTGAGCATATATATCTAAAAATTTGAAGTAAGCATTTCTTCTAACACATGGGCTTTCATGAAAATGGGGGAAATGTAACCACTTACCACATACAACGCCAATGATTGGGGAGCTTCTATCCTAAAGATCTGATGACAGAGTTCACGTGGGTGCCAAAGGAGTGCAGTGCAAGTGACCTTCAAGATCTAAGAGAGAGACATGGGTCGCAGAGGAATTAAGGAATGTGAAAATGGCCTGTGAAATGGGGTGCAAAATTCCAAAAAAAAAAGCTTGGGGGAGACGACATTCAACCCAAATCTGGGAATGGGAAGAAAGAAAGAACAAATGGAGGGAAGGCAGCTGAGTTTTTCATTTTTTCTTTTGTGGGCAACAGATTATTGCCCGCCTTCCATAAGAATATTTTTGTTGCATTAGGAACTGTGAGATCCCAAATATTTCTCCACCTATCATCCATTTGGACCTCCCTTGAACATTCACCATCTATACTCTTTATTCTCTCCTTTTGCAAGAAGTATGCACTGCCAACAGAGAACTCTCCCTTTTTTGAAGGACCCCAAATCAATTTGTCTTGTGCTAAGCCTATGCTCGATGGTATACTCAAGATTTGTTCAGCTTCATCTTGTATGAAAATAGCTCAAATTCTAGCTTCATTCCACTCCCCCTTTTGCTTATCAATTAACTCCTCAACTTTAGTATCTTCCTGCAAAACAGAAACTAGTGAATGTATAGAATAAGATGAGGGAGTTGGTATTCACTTTGTACCCCAAAGTTTTATTTTACTACCATCTCTTACTCTCCACCTTATCCCTTCTTTCACAAGAGCCCTAGCATTCCAAATGCTTCTCCAAATCAACGAGGGTTTTGAACTCAGATTAGCATCTAAGAAGCTTGATTGCCTATAATACTTATCTTTGAAAACCATAGTTGTTAAAGAAGTATGGCTTTTGATTAGTCTCCACCCTTGCTTAGAAAGTAGCGCCATGTTGAAAGTCTCCATGTCCCTAAAGCCTAAACCTCCTTTCCCTTTTTGCACACCCATCTTCTCCCATTTCCTCCAATGTATACAATTTCCCTCTTGCTGTTTACCCCACTAGAATCTTGAAAATAACATGTTTACCTCATGACAAAACTTCTTAGGGAGTTTAAACATTGACATAGTGTATGTAGGAATGGCCTGTAAAACTGCCTTGATCACAATTTCTTTCCTAGCTTGGGATAAAATTATTCTTCCAGCTTGTGATCTTTTGCCATATCCTCTCCTTCAAAACTCTGAAAGTATTGAAACTTGATCTACCAACCATGGCAAGGAGGCCAAGGTACTTCTCATAGTTACCACAAACTAAAGAATTTCTAGCCTCCTTGATCATCTCTTTTTCCCCCTCCTTTGTGTTGCTACTAAAAAAAATTGAGGTCTTTTCTTTGTTCAAAAACTATTCCAAGGCTCTCTAATACTTCTACAGCTTTTCTTGTAGTTTATACCATTCTTCTCTAATTTGGCCCTCCCAAAGAGAATGCAATCATTTGCAAAAAGCAAGTGATTAATGCTAGTGCTTCCTCGTGCCACTTGCACCCCTCTTGTTAGTTTCTGGTCTTCATAACAGTTCAATAAAGTGCTTAAACCTTTAGTACAAAGAATAAAGAGATAGGGTGACAAAGGATCACCTTGTCTCAACCCCTTCTTGGCCAAAACTTAAGCCCTGGATACCCATTTATCAACACTGGATATGAGACAAATTTAACATAACTCATAACCAACTTCACCCATCTTTCATGACACCCCAGCTTTGTCATTATAGCCCTAAGAAAACCCACTCAACACGATCGTAGGCTTTTGACATATCTAGATTTATGGCCATGCTCCCCACCCTCCCTTTCTTTCTAGATTTCATAGTGTGCAACAACTCATAAGCCACCATTATGTTATCCTTCCACTATGCTTCTTTAATACAGTGTAGCTCTAGAGGATGCATTTAATGCGACATGGCTCTCTGGGGGGCGTATTTAATGCGGTGTGGCTCTCTGCCCTATTTTACCATGGGATGCGCGTTGTCAGGCTCTTCCTTCTCCTTCTATCAAAGGATCAAAGGCTTCCCTCAATCTGTGCCCACCTATCTGCTCAAGGCTAGATTCAGTTCAGGCAAGGTGGCATGCTCCTCCCTCCTTTGTGCCAAGGTGGACTTTGTTGAACTTTGCACTTGGCAAGAGGGGTCAAGCAGCACATTAAGGCTAAACTCGCCCTGATTCTTCAGTGGAAGTTGAGCAATGTGGTCAGGCTGAACTCGCCTCATTGACCCTTGCATTTGGCAAGGGGGGTCAAGTAACACATTAAGGTTGGTCTCACTCTGATTCTTTGGAGGCTGCTGGGCGGTCGAGAGATCGGACCCACCTTGTTGACCCTTGCGCTTGTTATGGGGGTCAAGCAACTTATTAAGGCTAAACTAGCCCCGATTCTTCAACGGAAACCGAGCAACGCGTTTAAGGTGAATTCTCCTCGTTAACCCTTGTGCTTGGCAAGAAGAGGTTAAGTAGCACCTTAAGGCTGGACTCGCCTTGATTCTTTAGCAGAGGTCGAGCAACACGTTTAGGATGAACTTGGCTCATTGACCCTTACCTTTGGCAAGAGGGGTAAAGCAGCACATTAAGGTTGGACTTACCTTGATTCTTCAGCAGAGGCAAGATTGGCTTGTTGGTACCTGATGAGAAGGTAGTCAAGACTTTTGCACTCGACCTATGAGAGACAACTTGGTCAGTTTAAATGAGCTTTGGGACTTTGCAAACCTGAGTTATTCTGCTAATGAGTAGCAAAGTCCGTAGGCATTCCATTGAATGAGATTTTCTTTCTAAAGTCATGTCGAGTAGTCAAAGGACTAACCTGCACTCTGCCAAGGGTGAGGTAGGGATGCCTCAGGCCATGCCCGCACTTCGCTGTGATAGGGACAGGGTAAGTTGTTCAAGCAGTCAAGAGTCTAGACCCATTATCCTCTATGGGGAGGTCAGACAGAGCCAGAGGCCAGTCCTGCCTATCGGCCCTCACGGGGAGGTAGGTTGTTCAAGCAGTTTGTAACTATACCCGCTCTCGTCTGTTGGCATTGAAGGGAAGGTAGGTAAGGGTTAGATTGGTGTTGATCTGACTCTTCATTGCAACAAAGGTCAAGGTAAGTTGTTGAGCAGCTATAGGATTGAACTCACTCTCCTTTGCGGGAGGGATGAAATAGCCCTTGGCCCATCTCACCCTTTGGAGCCCCATGGGGAGGTAAGTACTAGGCAGTTTAGGATTGGACTCGCTCCTACTTGTTGGTGCTTACGAGGAAGGTAAGTCATTGGGTAGTTGAAGACTAGCCTGCACTTCGCTATGGGAGGGATCAAGTAGCCTTAGGCATTACACCCATCCCTTTGGTATCCTTTGGGGAAGGTAAATGTCGGACAACTGAATAACCGGTCCACACTCTATCTTGATGGGGATGGGGTCATTCGTTCAGGCTGCCAAGATACCAGGCTTACTCTCATCAGCTAGGGAAGTTGGGTCAATGGGGGGAATAGACCCTCTTGTTGACTCTCGTGGGGAGGTAGTCTGTTAGGGCAATTTGTGATTGTACCGGCTCTCATCCATTGACATCATAGGAGAGGTAAGTGAGGGATAGGCTGACGTTGATCCCACTCTTCGTCATGGCAGAGGTTGGGGTAAGTTATCAGGTGGCCGAAAGACCTAACTCGCTCTTCCCTATGAGAGGGATAAGATGGCCTTTGGCTCATCTCACCCTTTGGATCCCTACGGAGAGGTAAGTACCAGTTAGTTTGGGACTGAACCCGCTCCCATCTATTGATACTCATGAGGAAGGTAAGTTGTCGGGCAGTCAAGGGCTAGCCCACACTCCTCTGCGGGGAGGATAGAGCAACACCTAGGTGTGGCCTACCCCCTTGGTGCTCTGCAAGGAGGTATCTTGTCTTTGTATATTCCATTGATAGAGATATGGGTTGATTGAGAAATGATTTGATGGAGATATCAATTTTATACATTCTATTCCTGAAAAAAAAAAAATCATGTTTTTCATTAATAAAGTTTGTACCACAATTAGAAACACAAATTACAAGTTTGCAAGGCTCCTGGGGAAATCGTCTTGCCCCCTGCTTCTTCTCTTCTTTTTTCTATATGCACCCTCCACTCCTCTTCCAACCCGGTAGATTGAGTCATTTGACGAAGGTTAGCCATGGCTTCATGTAAGGCGTATACTTAACCCTCCTTGGTTATCTCCTCCTTCTTTGAAGCTTGACCTTCTTAATGGACTGGGTGTGCGCCATGTGTACCCCTCCGGATCTTGGTTTCAGGTCCTGCACATAGCAATCCTGCATCAGGACTTGTTCTCCCTGATTTCTCCCACTTTCTAAAAGGTCAAAAACTTCATCTTCCGATGGTAGATAGAGATTACTTTTAGGTTGTTGAGGGTCGGTCAGCCACTTATGGCATTGTAAGATGATGGGGCCTTCACAATGAAGAAGTCCACCATGAGAGGTCGTCTAGGGAGCCTGTTCACCAAGATGGAGAGAGTGATGGTCCCAACTGGCTGAACTGTTTCCCCAGAGAAGCCCTTGAGCGGAATTGGAGTAGGTATGAGTCGGGTAGCATCTATTCCCATGCGAGTGAATGCTTCCCAGAATAGGATGTCTGTCGAGCTGCCATTATCGATAATGATCCTCCTTGTGGTGAAGTTGGTGACTAGAATGGTTATCACCAAGGCGTCATCGTGCAAGTAAAGGACTCCTTCCTCATCGCCTACCCTAAAGGAGATTATGGAGGTAGGCTAACTCCTTCTGTACAAGGCCATGTGATATTGGGCCTCCCTAGTGTGTGCCTTTCTCCTAGACGAGGTCATGCCTTACCCTTGCTTGATGGTGAGGAGGTATGACGTAGGGCGTCTTCTTCTCCTACTTGCCATAAACTGCATGAGGAATAACCAAGCTAGTTTCCCAAAACTGTCTATAGAGTCGGATGCTAGGGATCTGAACCACACTCTCACCGGTCCCTTCAAAGTCAATGAGAAGGCTCTGTAGGCCACCTCCCCGGGAAACCATGCAAGGTCATATCTGCCTTGAAGGTTTTGAAATGCTCGAGTGGGTCCTGGGTCCCATCATACATTTCCATTTGGTAGACCTAAAATTTCAGTGTTAAAGGTAGTGCCATCACCTTCTCACTATATGGCAGGCCTGTGCTCATATTCCTTGCCATCTCCTCATACTTTCCCTTAAGGTTATGAAGTGCATTTGGATATTCCTCATCTCCTCGTCTACATTGACTTCTCCTCTAGCATTTTTGGACCTAACATGCTCACTGTTGTGGGGTTCTACTTCGTGCCCTGACTGGCTGGTAGTTTTTTTAAGGGACTTGTTTTCCTCTCGAAAGGCATCCACCTCAGCAATCAATCTTTCTACCAATAGCTCCATTGCTACTAATCTAATTTCCAAGCTCGTTGATATTACTTCCTCCTTTTTCTGAGCTGTCTGAGAATGGGTTCTCGTAGCCATGCAAAGTACATGTGAAGTCTATACGAATGCCACAGACAACACCACTATTAACGTCGTGTTTTACATGTCTTTGGGACGGGCTCTCGGCAACTCGGTTCTTCAGTCTTAGGCCTACGGACATAAAGAAAAACACCGCTTTTCCCTTATCTTTTATCACATATCGTTTCATGCTTAGTGCTTATCACTTACCTCTTCTCGCTTATCGCTTATCTCTTATTGCTTATTGCTTATCACTTATCTCTTATTGCTTATCTCTTCTCTCTTATCGCTTATCGGCTATCACTTATCTCATATTTCTTATCGCTTATCTCTTATCGCTTATCTCTTTTCTCTTATCACTTATCGCTTATCCCCTATCACTTATCTTGTATTACTTATCGGTTATCTCTTATCACTTATCTTAGATCACTAAGCACTTATCGCTTATTGCTTATCGCTTATCTCTTATCTCTTATCTATTATCTCTTATCGCTTATCTCTTATTGTGAGAAATTTATCACTTATCATTTATCTCTAATTGCTTATTGTTTATCGCTTATCTCTTATCTCTTATCGCTTATCTCTTATCGCTTATCGCATATCGCTTATCTCTTATCGCTTATCTCTTATCTCTTATCACTTATCATTTTTCTCTTCTCTCTTATCTCTTATCTCTTATTACTTATCGCTTATCGCTTATCTCTTATTACTAAGCGCTTATCACTTATCACTTATCGCATATCGCTTATTGCTTATCTCTTATCACTTATTGCTCATTTCTTATCGCTTATCTCCTATCGCTTATCACTTATCGCTTATCTCTTATCACTTATCGCTTATCTTTTAACTCTTATCTCTTATCGCTTATCGCTTAAATCTTATTGCTTATCTCTTATCGCTTATCTTTTATCGGTTATCGCTTATCCCTTAGCATTTATCATTTATCTCTTATTGCTTATCTCTTATCGCTTATCCCTTAGTGCTTGTCACTTATCTCTTATCGCTTATCCATTAGCGTTTGTCACTTATCTCTGATCTCTTATTACTTATCACTTATTGCTTATCTCTTATTGCTTGTCACTTAGCGCTTATCGCTAATATTTTATTGCTTATCACTTTTCACTTATCGTTTATCTCTTATTTCTTATGGTTTATCTATTATCGCTTATCACTTATTATCTCTTATCTTTTATCACTTATCTCTTTTTCTTTTCACTTATCTTATATTATCTCTTATCGCTTTTCGTTTATCTCTTAAGGGACCTGTTTTCCTCTCCAAGGATACCCACATTAGCAGTCAATGTTTCTACCAATTGCTCCATCGTTTCTAATCTAGCTTCTATGCTCGTTGATGTTGCTTCCTCCTGTTCCCAAACAGTTTGAGAACGAATCTCATAGGCATGGGATGAACACGTGAAGTCCATAGGGATCCCACAGATAATACCACTATTAACATCGTGTATTACACGTTTTTGGGCCGGCCTATTAGGAACTCGAGTCTTCGATCTTTGGCCTGCAGACACAAAAAAAAAAAAAACACCTCGAGATGGAGGCGGTTGTGGTGGCCAGGGAGTCCCTGATGCCAAAGTCAGTATTGTTGTAGAGTAGAGTGTAAGTAAGTAAAAAGTTCAGAGAGTTTAGAGAGGGTTCCTAATACCTAGGAGTTTCCTTTGATAGCTGATCCCTGGGATCAGACGCTCGTGCTTTGTGTTAGGGAGAGGTGTCCCCTCCGTAGTTTCTTCCGTCATGCTTCTTTAATGTGGCGTAGCTCTCTGGGGTGTATTTCTCTGCCCTGCTCTGCCAAGGGATGTGCGTCGTCAGGCTCTTCCTTCTCCTTTCGTTAGATGATCAAGGGCTCCTAGCGATCTACGTCCACTTGTCCACTCAAGGCTATCTAGGATTTAGTTCCTGTAGAGTGGCATGCTCCTCCCTCCATGGCGCTAGGGTGAACTTCCCACGCTTTCAAAGACTGTAGACTGACTTCTGCTAGGGGGCCAGGAACCCTTTACCTTGGCCAATAGATTGTTCGGACGGCTTAGGTGTTCCCTCATGGTATTGGGCTTAGACTTTGAGCCTTTGGCTCGAGGGAAAAACCCCCTAACAATGATGATGAATGAGTGTGATAATAATCTAATGAGATGGATGATTGTTCTGAAGATGGGGATCTAATGGGAATCATGATGATATGAAAACATAGTGAGATGATGAATTATATGAGAAGTTGATGAGTGGGATAATGATGTGATAAGATGGATCTTGATGGTTATAAAGGTGAGGATGTGATGAGATCATGATTATAGAAAAAGATGATCGGACGATAAATTATATAAAAAGGTGATGAGTTGATAAATGATGAGCTAAGCCGGGTAAAGAGATATGGGTGATTCCCTTTCCTTTCAACCTTTCTGGCCTCAATGGCCACTATCCTCATTTTTCTCTTCTCCTTTGTCTACGGTCACAACTCATAGCTAAGGCACAGTCTACAGTTGTATGATCTAGGCTTGGTCGTGGGTCTTTATGATCCACATAGTCATCAAGGTGGATCTGTCAATTAGAGAACCACAACTACAACTGAGGTTATAGGTCTACAATTTAGTTAATCCACAGTTGCGACCATGTCATACCATGGACCATAATGATCGACCCACATATTTTTGAGAATCTTTGAAGATCTGTACATACATTACTTTAATAATTGTGACATGTGGGTTTTGTGCATAGATCTGTGCAATTGTTACTTGGTTTTGTTTATTTGTTTGGTTTAATTTGTAATTTTGGAAATTTGAATTTTTTTTTTTTTTTTGTGGATTTGTGAGATTTTTCTCATCTGTAAATTCATTTAGTTTTGATTTGAAAGTTTGTTTGTGCTTTCATTAGGATTTGTAAGATTTGCAATTTTGCTTGGTGCGATTGTTTAGGACTTTTTTGTTTAAAACATGGTGGTCTGATAGTAGTAGTGCCAATCTGCAGCTCGGAATTCAAGAAACGGGAGCACCCATTGATAGAGGCAAGGCCAGGGCCCAATTCACTTCCTCGGGATCCATGTGACGATGGACGGAGCTAAGCCACTCATCTAGGGCTTACAGGTAGCTTTGTTAATAGAGACTGGATACTTTTACAAAATGATAGGTCTTTATGCCTATTTAAATCTCTAATATTTGTGAGATACTAAAAAAAAAAAAACATAATCATATTGTTTTTAGTGTCTAAAGTAGAATATATGCATAAGGGTTCTTCTATCAGCATAAGAATGTAAGAGGGAACATAGTCCATATATATTTTTGGTTAGAAAGGTAAACCAACAACAACAACAACAACAATAATAATAATAATAATAATAATAATAATAATAATAATAATAATAATAATAATAATAATAATAGACGAATAACAATACAAATATTTTACAAAACATATTTTAATAATAGAGAATGCAATGAGATATGAGATGAGATGAGATGAGAGATAAGAGATAAGATATTAGATGAGATATGAGATATGATATGAGACATGAGATATGAGATATGATATGAGATGAGATGAGATAATATATGAGATGAGATGATATGAGAGATGAGATATGAGATATGATATGAGATGAAAAATGACATGAGATGTGATATGAGATGAGATGAGATAAGATGATACGAAAGATGAGAGATGAGATATGAGATGAGACATGAGACATGAAGATATGAGATGAGAGATGAGATAGGAGATAAGAGATTCACGACCACAAATTAGAATTTAGAAAAGTAGAGCATGTATTACCACCTATCAGAGAATCTCATCTCTACAACATGAAAGATGAATATTTCAATATAACAAGTGAAGTAAGATAAGTTAATAGGGATTCCTCACATCAGCCATAATAATCATGAGGATAAATACTGCTGCCAACTCCATTATTATTTGAAACATAAAGCCATTTTAACGATCAATCTGATATAGTAAGCATGCCAAGAAAAATAAAATCAATACCAAACATAAAATTCATACCATGAAAACTGTTTCCATGAAAAGTTGATGGATCAATGTAATTCAAACGCGAGTAAAACCTTATAGGCGCCATATAAGCCAAAAAGACATTATTACAGTTAAAATTATTATGACTCACTAAAGATTATGAAGAACAAGAAATTTATATTTTATAAAAAGAAGCCAAAAAGAAAAAGAAAAAATTCACTATCATATAAAATGGCCACTTCATTCCATGTCCATTTTCATCATAGAGATAAGGGTCATAAAAGTGCCCTCCAATGGCATGTCTATC
This sequence comes from Carya illinoinensis, assembly GCF_018687715.1. Lineage (NCBI taxonomy): Eukaryota > Viridiplantae > Streptophyta > Magnoliopsida > Fagales > Juglandaceae > Carya > Carya illinoinensis. Next base: position 45,634,028 of record NC_056754.1, read on the forward strand.
AAATTATCCTTTCGGAGGATATGGTTGCCTCTAGGGTTGTGCATATGACCTATATATCCTATGGGCCCGATTAAAATGGCTAGACCCAACCCGTATTTTATCGGGTTATTATTTGATTAGGTATTCAACTCGACTAGTTAACGGGGTTTGCATTTTATTTCAACCCGTCTCCGTATATAAGCATACTTATCTTCACTTCTACAACCCTAGCCGCCCAAAGTCATATTCTCTCCTACCTATACGTGACGATTTGGATCTCCCTCAGCTTCTCGGTCATCGTCTACAACAAGTACATCTTGGATCGCAAACTCTACAATAGGCTCTTCCCGATCTCACTCACCATGATTTACATGGTCTTCTACTCCTCCATGGCTCATATGATGGCTTGTAAACTTTATCGATGGCCATCACACGTCTTCGTTAATGGAAGACTCCATTAGGTGACTTGGCCACGCAGACTCCACCAAGGGACCAAGATCATCTCATTTGAATTGGAAGACGAGCAATTTTGAGAGGTCCCAAGTACAACTTTAAAGCGGTATGATTATCATCTAGTTATTCTAGGAGGATGTCTTTCTGCTGTAGTTTATTTTAACTATTGAAAATTGGAGATATGGGTAATGACAAAGTATGATGTGGAGTAGTCTTGGATCAAGAGGTTCAAAAGAGGAGGTTACTTGCCTATGGGACTTGAAGAAGAGCCACCAAACCAATTCTACAAGAATTCAAAGATACTTGAGAAAGGAGAATTGTTTGAGTTCTATGCCTTTCGAAGAATGGAGAGATCTTGTTGGAATACAAAAGCAAAGCTCTTGAATCTTATGACCCAAAAGGAGGAGAGTTTAAAGACCTAATGTTTCAGGCAAAGAGAGATATTGACGTTTTCAAACACACCCCCGTGTGGGTTTTTTCTTTGTATCTGAATAGAATCTGTTGTGGTTTTGTTGTTTGACTCATGAGAAAATGAAGGAAAAATGAATCCTGATGTTGAGTAAAGAAAAATGAAGCATGATCTATTGTGTTTTTTTTTTTGTTTTTCGTGTTGATAAAATGTCTGTTGTGGTTTTAGTTGTTTGGCTCATGAGAAAATGAAAGAAATGATTTCTAACATTGAGTAAAAGAAAAAAAGAAGGGATCCTGTTGTGGTCAGGTCATGCGGGTTCGATCTGTTTTAAGATTAGTCGAGCCGGTCGAATCTGATTTGACTCTGAAATATGCTTGTTCGGGACCAGATCAAGCCCAAACCGCATTGTTTTAGACCAAGTTGCAGGACTAGCTGCATCTTAGAAGGGAAATGCATCCAACGGCCCCTATTAGGGGCACCACCGGTCGATCAACATACCATATACATTTTGCAAGAAACCGTTATCAGGGGCACCATGTCTGGGTTAATCCACATACTACATACATTTGCAAGAAACTATCATAGATACATCTAAGATACCTAGAATCCGGAATATGTACCCAAGAAGCCACTCTTAATTCTCTAAGGAAGTACCACTAGTTTTGCTCAGCCGTGGGTCGACCCATTGTTTCCAAGTATCCACTTAACCAACCAACCATACATAATGATTATGAAATGCCTACTTTAAGAAGTTACCATATATGCACAACTTTAAGTTTCTGAATGAGTGCACAACTTAAAATTTTTCCAAGAGATTATTAATGCAATTATTAAAGGAATATAAAATAATGTGAAAACATAAAAAAATAATATGATAACCCTACAACCTACCTTCCTTTCCAACTTGTAGAAGTCCACACGATCAACCTTTCCACCACAAGGCACAAACCCTTCTATATAAAGTATTCAGGGCTCATATATACAAGGGAATGAAAGGAAAAGAAGTTGAGGAAAATATTCTTTTTAGATAGAAGCATCACAATGTATGAAGACTAGAAATGTGTACTTTTGAGGTAGTGGAAATTAAAAATATGCGAATTCTTTGTTAAATTGACGAAAAGCTAAGTACTCAAATATTAGTGAAATTAAAATGAGGTTATAAATGAGATGAAAGATGAAATATGATATATGCGATGAGATGAGATGAAATATAACATATGAGATGAGATACTGTCATGAGATAAGAGATGATGAGATATGATATGATATGATATGAGATTAGAGATGAGATATGAGAAATGAAAACATAAGAGATAAGATTAGATGAAATCAGATGAGAAATGAGATGCAATGCGATGCGAGATGAGAGATGCAATGCGATTAGATGAAATATGAGAGATGAGAGGGAAATTAAAATATGCAAATTTTTTTGTTAAATCCATGAAAAGTACTCAAATATTAGAGAAATTAAAATTAGATACTCTATGAGATCAGAGATGAGATGAGATAACATAACATGAGATATGATATAAGATGAGATGAAAGATGCGATATAAGATGCTGTGATGAGATGAGAGGAGAGATGAGAGATATGAGATGCTATGATGAAATGTGTTGCCCCGATGACTAACACGAGAGGATGGGTGAATTGGGTTATATTTAAAAAATTAACAATTATTAATCAAATACACAATATAAAATATAAATAAAATATGAAGCAGTAATAAATATAAAGAGTAAGGGTAAAAGAGAAACAAACTCAATATGTTAATGAGATTCGGCCCCATTGCCTATGTTCTCGCCTCAAGCTATCCCTTGAGAATTCTCAAATTCACTATTTAACCTCCTTCAGGTGGAGATAGAAACTCATTATACATTTGAACAATATCGCTACAAAGGATCCATATAGAATACCCTCTATACTTGCAATCACCTTACACGTGGTAATTCAAATATTCCCTGTGTAGAACACTTTCTACACGCACAAGGGTTATACACACCCTTCTACTGATACAAGAGATGATAGTTGATAAATTATCAAAAAAACACTTCTCAATGAGTGAAATAAGAACAATACAACTCAAACTATATTTCTCTCAAAATGAACAAGATTTAAGGCTCAATACTTAAAGAAAAAAGAATAAAAGTTTTGAATGAATATTGTTGTATGCTCTTAGTGTTATAAATTTGAAACTCTCAAATGATCAATTTATAGACATATGAGACTTCATATTCAAATTTAAAAAAATTTACATATCGAAGACAACATTATTTATTTTTCAAAAAATTCAAATAAAAGTTTTTTCTTTTTCATTTGTCAAAGACAATATCATTCACTTCTCAAAAATTTCAAACCTAATTTTTTTATTTTTTCGCATATGACAAAAGGAGTATACTTTACTTTTCAAAATTTTTAAACAAAATCATCTACCTTTTGCATAAGTCAAAAACAGCATCAATCACTTTTGAAAATATTTAAAAAGTATGCAAATGTGAAAGATCACAATCATTCATCTTTACTATTTTCAAAATTTTCAAACAAAATCATCTACTTTTTGCATAAGTCAAAAATAGTATCAATCAATTTTAAAAATATTCAAATAAAGCATACATATGTGAAAGATAAAAATCAATCATTTTTTATATTTTCAAAATTCAAACCTTTAATCATGTCATGCACATGTGAAAGATGACAATCAATCATCTTTCAAAATTTTTAAATTTAATTTTTAAAATATTTATGCACATGTGAAAAATGTATTTTAATGTTTTATGATAAAATATTAATTTTGAACCTTAATCATAATTTCAAATTTTTCAAGAGATATACAAAATTATTCTATGAGCTTTAATGTGAACTTGTTCCCTTCTTGCTTATACTTGGTTCCTTGCTTGACTCCATTATGTAGACAACTTGAATTTAAGACTCATTTGTTCTTTGAATTCATTTGTTATCATCAAAATCAATGTATAGATATGTAATTACACAAAACTTGAAACCTTGAATTCAACAATCTCTCCCTTTCTGATGATGACAAATACTTGGTAAAACCTGAAGCCTATATTAATACTTAAACTCTCCATGAGAATGTGTGTTAGTTTTTCAAACAAAAGTATAAATATAATTCCAAGCATATATAACAAGTTTAGCAATTCAAATAATGTTAATGTTCTAGTATAAAACTTTTTCCCTTTTTGGCATCATTAAAAAGGATCTGCATCAAGTAAATGGACTGAAGAAAACGGTGTGTTAGTAGAAACTGTAGATAGTTGAAAAATTGGAGCCGCCCGTGACTCGACAAGTGCTGCAAAGCCTTAAGGACTAACTCTATGAATTTAGTGTGGCTGGAAATTTTAAAAATCGTCTGATGTTGTTGAAAAAATAATCATTTTCATCCATTAGATACCAAAATAACATTGCTCCTTAACTTGGATGATAGCTTGTCTTGTTCTTTATGCTATCTCTATAAAATTAGTCTTAAAGTTCATCCAATCCCCATCAGATCTTCTTCTCATCTCTATAACTCATCTGCATTCCTTCAACATTCTTGCTTTAAACTTTCAGTTCTTTTCCCAATGGCTCATTCTTCTAACATTCCTCTGGATTCATCCATGAGGTATTTTACACCTCAATCTTCTGTCCTTTTTACAGCTACCATTGGTGCCATATTGCAGCAAGAGAATAATAATTTTGCTAATAAATCAGATTCCGATACTATCTACGACTTGGTGAGTCTCGGGACTCACTACTCCTCCTCTATAGTTACTTTTTTCCAACGGCTATAAGCAAGAAATCATGACGTTGAAAAGCTTAAAGAATAAATTGTTGTATTTCAGCGAATTGTTCAAGAGTCTCACACAAGGGAAGGAATCATTCAGCAGAAGAATAAACAGTTGAAATCCCTTTTGGATTCTTCATTCCGCTTGCCAATTTCCATGGATAGGGATCTAAGGGATGGCATGATATTGTATGAAGAATAAACGTCTCAAACATGAGGCTAAAAACCTCAAGTTATGTAAAAGTATTTATAAAAAATCTCTCTCTATTTTTATTGACTCTGGTCTATCTTTTAAGAGATATTCATAGCATACATCATACATGTTTCTCTTCTAATCATACAAAGTTTATCTTCTGACAAAGGTCTTGTGAAAATATCTGCTAACTGATCGTGTGTGTTTGTAAACTCTAGTACTATATCGCACTTCTGCGCATGATCTCGAAGAAAATGATATCTTATTTCAATATGCTTAGTTCTAGAATGTTGTATTGGGTTATTTAAAAGATTTATAGTACTTGTATTATCACATTTGATTGGAATGTGATTATACATGAGTTTAAAATCTTCAAATTGTTGCTTCATGTAAACTTGAGCACAATAACTACCTGCAGCAACATATTCTGCCTCAGCAGTAGATAATGCAACAAAATTTTATTTTTTACTAAACCAGGAAACTAGTGCGTGCCCAAAGAAATAACATGCTCCACTAGTGCTTTTTGGATCAATTTTGCAACCAACATAATCTGTATCTGTGTACCTGATTAGATCAAAAGATGTGTGCTTGGGGTACCATAACCCTAGGTCAATTGTACCACTAAGATATTTAAGAATGTGCTTAACTACAATCAAATGAGATTCTTTTGGAGATGATTGAAAGCGTGCACATAAGCACACACTGAACATAATAAGCTACCAATCATACCTCAATATACTTTCGAGTCAACTAGTTTACCGGTTTCATCTTTATTAAGTTTAGTAGATGGGCTCATTGGTGTTCCAATTTTCTTAGCACCTTCTATTCCAAACTTCTTGAGTAATTCCTTAATATATTTTGATTGATTAATGAATGTTCCACTTTTTGCTTGCTTAATTTGTAATCCAAAAAAGAATGTAAGTTCTCCCATCATGCTCTTTTCAAATTCTTCCTGCATAGTTTTAGCAAAAACTTGATACATATTTTCATTAGTAGCACCAAATATTATGTCATCAACTTAAATCTAAATTAAAAAAATATCATCATTTTCGTGTTTAATGAAAAGAGTTGTGTAGATTTTTCCTCCTGAAAAAGAAAAATCTTTTTCAATTAAGAAATCACTCAGTCTCTCGTACTAAGTTTTAGGAGATTATTTGAGTCCATATAATACTTTTGTAAGTTTGAAAATATGATTTGGAGAAATATGATTTTCAAAACCTAGAGGTTGTTCAATATATACATTTTCACTTATAAAACCTTTTAAGTAAACACTTTTAACATCCATTTGACAAAGTTTGAAATCTTTATAACAAGTATATGCAAGTAGCATTCGAATAGTTTCTAATCTTGCGACTGGTGTATATGTCTCATCATAATCGATCCATTCTCCTTGATTGAAACATTGGGCTACAAGTCGAGCCTTATTTCTAATAATGACTCCGGACTCATCTTTCTTGTTTCTAAAAATCCATTTTGTTCCAATAATAGTATGATATTTTGGTCTAGGAACAAGTGTTCAAACATCATTTCTTTCAAATTGATTCAACTCTTCTTGCATAGCTAGAATTCAAAATTCATCAAGAAGTGTTTCATTAATATTTTTAGATTCAATTTGAGATAAAAAAAACAGTATGATTGTAAATATTTCTAAGAAATGATTGAGTACCTACACCTCGTAAATGTTCTCTCAGAATTTGTTCCACTGGATGATCTTTCACAAAGTTCCCCTATTTGGTTGCATCTTGTATTAAATTTTGATTATCTTTCCTTATGTCTCCATGTTGGACTTCCTCTATTGTATTTTCTTTGTTGAGATTGAGACTTTTCGTATTATTTATACCTCTCATTTCTTCATCAACAGATATCATGGAAAGTAGAGAATTAGATTCATCAAATACTACATGTATAGATTCTTATACAGTCAAAATCTTTTTATTGAATACTCTATAAGTTTTACTATTAGTAGAATACCTGAAAAAGATACATTCATCAGATTTTGCATTAAACTTGCCTAAATTATATCCCTGTCATTCAAAATAAAACATTTGGATCCAAATATATGAAAGTAACCAATGTTGGACTTTTTCTTATTCCAAGGCTCATAAGGGGTTTTATCTAATTTAAACCTTAGTATAACTCTATTTATAACATAACTTGCAGTACTTACCACTTCAGCCCAAAAGTAACTAGGCAAGTTGCTTTCATTGAGCATTATTCTTGCCATTTCTTGAGGAAATCTATTTTTTTCTCTACTACTCCATTTTATTGAGGAGTCTAAGGAGCAAAAAAATTATGCACAAAACCATTTTCATCACCAAAAATTTCAATATTTTTATTAGCAAACTCTTTTCCTCTATCACTTTGAATACTTGAAATAGTATAGTCCTATTTATTTTGAATTCTCTTGCATAACTTGGAAAATGCATTATGTGCCTCATTATTATGAGTAAGAAAGATAACTCAAGTATATTTAGAGAAATTATCAACAATAACAAATGCATAATATTTTTCTCCTAGACTTGCAAGTCTATTTGGTCCAAAAAGATCCATGTGTATCAGTTGCAGTGGTCTAGTATTGGAAATATATTTCTTGATTTTAAAAGAAGTTTTTGGTTGTTTACCAAATTGACATGCATCACAAATTTGTCTTTAAAAAATTTGTTTTTGGTAAACCTCTCACAAGATCATTTTTTGAAAATTTGGAAATAAGTTCCATGTTGGTATGACCTAATCTTCTATGTCATAATCAACTAGTTTCATTTTCAGCTGAAAAACAAATATCATTTTGTGAAATAATTTATTCGAAATTGATTGTATAAACATTATTGCTTCTAAAAATAATAAAGCAAACATTGCAATCATGATCATTCAAAATAATGCACTTATCCATTTTGAAAGTAACTGTAAATAAGTAGAACATCTTCAATTATAATAGAAAATTCATTACCAATTTTACATATTCCCACGATCTTCCCTTTTGAGTTGTTTCCAAATATCACGTGTCCTTCTTCTTTAGATTTAAGATCAAAAAACTTAGTCTTGTTTCCTGTCATGTTTCTTGAACATCCACTATCTAAAATCCACTTGTTTTTACTTGTGGAGAACTTTATGCATACCTATAAAAACAATTAAAATGATATTACTTGGTATCCAAGTTCTTTGGGTCCTTCATTTATTAGTATTATAAAAACAAGATTTTTAAGTACTCATATAGCCCTAATAGTCATTGTATGATTTCTTCTAATGGACAAACATGATAATTATGACAATTTCTATTACAAAAATTGCAAATAGCATGTGGCATATATGAAGAACTTGGGTGATTATAATAGTATCTTTTTTCTAACAAAATTATTTTTATGAAAATAATTTTGAATACTGGATTTTGACATAGAAGAATTATCAAAGAAGTTTTTATAAGATTTGTATTTTTGTTTTAGCATATATCCCAAACCTGCCTTAGTAAAAACACATCTTTGACTACAAAGAAATTTTTCAAAATATTTTTTTCCATTCGTAAAGTTTTCAACAATATTTTCTAAATCAGTTTTCTTCTTCTTCAACTCAAGATTTTCATATTTCAAAACAATGTTTTCTTTTCTTAAAGCATCAATTTCGTTTATTAAAAAAAAAAATTATTTTTCAAAACAATATACTTGATACCCAACTTTTCATGTTCCTCATATACGTCTTCTAAAATATTTTGCAATTCTTCATATGAAATATTTTCAATATTATCAAGATTTGTTACCTCAATATCATCTTTAGCCATAAGACAAAAATTTGTTGATTCTTCATTGCTTGCTTTACTATCTGAGCTCCTTGAATCATCATCTCATATAGTTTTCATTGCTTTCTTGCCCTTATTTCGATCTTTCTTTAGTATAGAACAATCTAACTTAATATGATCAGATTTATTGTATTTATATAACAAATTAAAATGTCATTTTTACTTGAATCTTTTTTGGAAAACTTTTTAAAGGATTTCCTCGGATGAGCTTTTTCTTTAAAAACCTCTTAATTCTTCTTGTTATCTTCACAACTTATTCATCTTTGTCGTCACTTTCCCCTATTTTCATCACTTTCCCTTTCATGAGGAATAGCTTTAAGTGCCAAGCTCTTCATTGGTTTTCATTCTTCTTCTCTTTTTAATGTGTACTCATGGATGGTAAGCGATTCGATGAGTTCATTTACTTTGAGCTTCTTGAGGTCTCTAGTTTCAAGAATCGCTGTCACTTTTGATTCTTAACTTTTTGGTAGAGAGTTGAGAATTTTTCTTACTATCTCCACTTTAGAATAAATTTTGTCAAGAGATGTCAAGCTGTTTATGATGTTAGTAAAACGAGTGTACATACTAGAAATAGATTCATTATCATGCATCTTAAACATTTCATATTCATGAGTAAAATATAAATTTTTGATCATTGACTTGTGAAATTCCTTCATAAGTAACTTACAAGTTATCCTAAATTTCTTTTGTCGTAGCGCAAGTCATTATTCTATTAAATTCATTTTCATTGAGAGAATTATATAAGAAATTTATAGCAATTAAAATTCAATATATAAAGTCTATTGTTTTCATGATCAAACTCTTCTTCTTCCTTTTTGACATTTACTCCATCAATCACTTTTGTTGGAATATAAGGTCTATTTATAATGCATTTCCAGATTTCTCGACCTTGAGGCTGAAGGAATATTCTCTTTCTAACTTTCCAGAATGAGTAATTATCTCCACAAAAGAGTGAAGGTCGACTGCTAGATTGATTTTCATCAAATGAAGCTGTAATATTAGTCATGAGATCTTAACTCAAAATATAGTTAATCTTATAATAGAGTCCTTGTTCTTATACCAATTGTTATTGATCATAGGCAACACCTATGTCACCAAACAATTGTACCTACCATACTAACCGGCCACTGTCTCTACCAGTGCTCCGTCACTCATGGTCGGAGAGTTTTGATTCGGTGACATAGTCACAAGCGAGAGTTCCCATGAGTGATCTGTTTGTATGAGCAGTAAAGGTCAACTAGCTCTAATACCAATTGTTGCCCAAATGACTAACACATGAGGGGGTGAATTGGGTTATATTTAAAAAATTAACAATTATAAATCAAATACATAATATAAAATATATATAAAATACGAAACAACAATAAATATAAAAAGTCAGGGTAAGAGATAAGCAAACTCAGTATATTAATGAGGTTCGGCCCCACTACTTACGTCCTTCTAACCTCAAGCTATCCCTTGAGGATCTCCAAATTCACTATTCAACCTCTTTTAGGTGGAGATAGAAACATATTACACGTTTGAATAATAGCGTTACAAAGGATCCGTGTAGAATATCATCTATACTTATAATCATTTTACACGTGGTAATTCAACTATTTCCTGAGCAAAACACTTTCAATAATCACAAGGGTTTATACATACCCTTTTACTGATACAAGAGCTTATAGTTAGTAAGTTATCAGAAAATACTTCTTAATAAGTGAAATAAAAACAATACAGCGTAAACTATATCTCTCTCAAAATGAACAAAGTTTAAGACACAATGTTTAGAGAAGAGAGAATAAAAGTTTTGAACAAATGTTGTATGATTTGGTGTTGTAAATTTGAAACTCTCAAATGATCTATTTATAGGCATATGAGACTCCATATTTAAATTTAAAAAGATTTACATATCAAAGACAACATAATCCACTTTTCAAAAAAATTCAAAAAAAAAAAGTTTCTTCTTTTTCATTTGTCAAAAATAACATCATTCACTTTTCAAAAATTTCAAACCTAATTTTTTAACTTTTTGCATATGATAAAATGAGTATACTCAAATTTTTCAAATAAAATCATCTACTTTTTACATAAGTCGAAAACAGCATCAATCACTTTTGAAAATATTCAAATAAAGCATGCACATGTGAAAGATAACAATCAATCATTTTTAATATTTTCAAAATTCAAATATTTAATCATGTTATACATATATGAAAGATGGCAATTAATCATCTTTCAAAATTTTTAAATTTAATTTTCAAAATATTCATGCACATGTAAAAAATGTATTTTAATATTTTATTAATAAAATATTAATTTTGAGTCTTAATCATAATTTCAAATTTTTCAAGAGATGTACAAAATTACTCTATGAGCTTTAATGTGAACTTATTCCCTTCTTACTCATGCTTGGTTACTTGATGCGCTTGACTCCATTGTATAGATAACTTGAGCTTGAGACTACTTTATTCTTTGAATTCATTTGTTATCATCAAAATCAATTTGTAAATAATATATAATTACACAAAACTTGAAATATTGGGTTTAACAAAATGAGATATGAGATGAGATGAAATATGATATATGATATGATATGAAATTGAAGAAAGATATGAAATGAGATGAGATGCAATGCAAGATGAGAGATTCAATGTGATATGAGATGAGAGATGCAATGCGATGAGATAAAATATAAGATATGAGATGACATGACATAAGATATCATATGAGATGAGATGAAATATGAGATATGAGATGCGGTGATGAGATGAGATGAGATATGAGACATGAGATATTAGATATCAAATATGCGTTGAGAGATGAGATATGAGATATGAGAATTCACAACCACAAATTAGAATTTTGAAAAGTAGAGCATGTATTACTACCTATCCGAGAATCTAATATAAATAGCAACCTATGGGCAGTCACTCCCATGGAAAGATGAATATGAACCTCCGCTATACTGCAACAAGAACTTGTAGTAAAATAACATGAATATATCAATATAACAAGTGAAGTATAAGATACACTAATAGGGATAATCATGAGGGTAAATTCTGCTATCGACTCCATAATTATCTAAAAATAAAGCCATTTTAATGTCAATCTGATCTAGTAAGCATGCCAAGAAAATTAAATCAATACCGAACATAAAATTCATACCATGAAAGCCGCTTCCATGAAAAGCTAATCAGTGTAATCCAAATGCAAGCAAAACCTTCTAGGCTCCATGTAATCCAAAAGGCATTTTTACAGTCTAAAATATACTTGCTAAAGATTATGAAATACAAGCTAAATATTTATACTTATAAAAAATGAAGCCAAAACTAAAAAGAAAAAACTCCCTGTCGTATAAAATGGTTGCTTCATTCCCATGTCGATTCTCATCATAGAGATAAGGGCTATCAAAGTGCCCTCCAATAATGGCATGTCTCTCAAAGTGTCCTCCCGAAGAATATGGTTTCTCCTAGAGGGAAAATGCATCCCGTGGCCCCTGTGGCATCATGCTAGGGTAGATCAAGATTAGTCTTGATAGGGCAGCAACTGTAGCTCCCACTCCAGATGTTTAATTACCATCTCTTCTTCCTTCTCAGTTTGTAGGAATAATATATGAGATGAGACTTGTAAAAAAATGAGTTAATACAAGACCCACATAAAAAATAAAAGATAATAAAAAACTAATTTTTTTTTACAGTGGACTTAACTCTTTTATAAAATCAATGTGCAAAGCTTGTGCACTCTCCATGACTGTATGTAGCACATTACTCAATTGACATTTAGGCACAATCATCTTGAAACTTAGCATCTACCAAAACAATTGAAACTTAATCTGGAGGACTTTATCAGTCAAATAGAACAATTCATAATTTCATTTGCAAGAAACCGTCATAGATGCATCTAAGATACCTGGAATCCAGAATATATGCCCAAGAAGCCACTCTTAATTCTATAAGGAAGTACCACCAGTCTAAGGAACTACCACCAGTCTTTCTTAGTCGTGGGTTGACCCATTACTGCCATCCACTTAATCAACCAACCAACCAACCACAATAATTATGAAATGCCTACTTTAAGAAGTTACCATACATGCACAACTTCAAATTTCTGAATGATATGAAATATGATACGAGATGAGATGAAAGATGAGATGAGATAAATGCTATTTTGAGATGAGATATGATATGAGATGAGATATGAGATGAGAGACGAGATATGAGATATGAGATAAGATGAAATAAGATATGAGATGCTATGATGAGATGAAATATGATATGAGATTTGAGATATGAGATAAGATGAGATTAGATGAAATGAGATGACATGAGAGATGAGATGGGATGCGAGATGAGAGATGAGATGCGATGAGATGAGATGAAAAGAAAGACAAGATAAGAGATAAGATATGAGAGATGAGAGATATAAGAAGAGATGACATGAAATGAGATGAAAGATAAGATGAGATGTGAAGAAAGATTCTAATATGAGATGTTGTGATGAGATGAGATATTAAATGAGATGAGATATGAAATATGAGATGAGATGAGATATAAGATATGAGATGAAATGAGATGAGAGATGAGAGATGAAATGCAATGCGATGAAATGAAATATGAGATATGAGACGAGATGAGACGAGAGATGACATGATATATGAGATGAAACATGAGATATGAGATGCTGTGATGAGATGAGATGAGATATGAGATATGCGTTGAGAGACGGTAGATGAGATATAAGATATGAGAATTTACAACCAGAAATTAGAATTTGGAAAAGTAAAGCATGTATTACCACCTATTCGAGAATCTAATAGAAATAACAACCACCCATATGGGTGGTCACTACCATAGAAAGATGAATATGAACCTCCACCATGCTGCAACAAGAAATTGTAGTAAAATAAAAGTAAATACGTCAATATAACAAACGAAGTAAGATAAGTTGATAGGGATAATCATGACGGCCATAATAATCATAAGGGTAAATATTGCTCCCAGCTCCATAATTATCTGAAACATAAAACCATTTTAATGATCAATCCGAAGCATGCCAAGAAAAATAAAATAAATACCGAATGTAAAATTCATACCATGAAAGCAGCTTCCACGGGATCAGTGTAATCCAAATGCAAGCGAAACCTTCTAGGCTCTATGTAATATAATAATCCAAAAGGCATTTTTACAGTCTGAAATATTATAACTCGCTAAAGATTATAAAAAGCAAGCAATTTATGCTTACAAAAAATGAAGCCAAAAAGAAAAAAAAAAGAAAAGAAAAAACTCACTATCATATAAAATGGCTGCTTCATTCCCATGTTTGTTCTCATCATATAGATAAGGGCCATTAATGTGCAATCTAATAATGGCATGTATGTCAAAGTGTCATTCTGGAGAATATGGTTGCCTCCTAGAGGGAAAATGCATCCCGTGTCCCATATGGCACCATGCCAAGGTCTATCAAGTTTAGGTCATGATGGGGTAGCAACTGCAGCTCCCACTCTAGATGTGTAATTACCATCTCTATATGAATCCCTTCTTTCCTCTTGACTTTGTAGGAATAATATATAAGATGAGACTTGGAAAAAAGTGAGTAAATACGAGACTTAAATAAAAAATAAAAAAATAATTTTTTAATAGTGGACTTAACTATTTTTTAAAATTATTATGTGACGCTTGCGCACTCCATGACGGTATGTAGCATTACTCAATTGAAAAACTAGGCACAATCATCTTGAAACTTAGCATCTACCAAAATAATTGAAACCTAATTTGGAGGATTTTATCACTCGAATAGAACAGTTAATAATTAATTACATTTGCAAGAAACTGTCATAGACGCATCTAAGATACCTGGAATCCAGAATATGTACCCAAGAAGCCACTCTTAATTCTCTATGGAAATACCACCAGTCTTGCTCAGCTGTGGACCAATTGCTACCAAAATATCCACTTAACCAACTAACCATACATAATAATTATGACTACTTTAAGAAGTTACTGTATGCACAACTTCAAATTTCCAAATGAGTGCACAAGTTAAAATCTTTCCAAGAGATTATTAATGTAGTTATGCAAAGAATATAAAATAATATGAAAGCACCAAAAAATAATATGATAACCCTACCTTAGACCTACCTTCCTTTTCAACCAGTCTACACGATCAACCTTTCCACCACAAGCACAAACCCTTCTATATAAAGTATTTAGGTCTCATATATTCACGGAATGAAAGGAAGAGAAGTTGAGGAAAATATTCTTCTAGATACAATATATGAAGACTAGAAATGTATACTTTTGAGGTAGTGGAAATTAAAATATGGGAATTCTTTTGTTAAATCCAAGAAAACTTAAGTACTCAAATATTAGAGAAATTAAAATGAGATGATATATGAGAAGAGAGATGAGATGAAATATGAGATATAAGATGAGATGAGAGATGACATGAGATAATATGAGATTAGATAAAAGATGAGATATGACATGCTGTGATGAGATGAGATGAGTTGAAATATGAGAAATGAGATATGATATGATATAATATGATATGAGACGAGATATGAGAAATGAGACATGAGACATGATGAGACATGCGACATGAGATGAGATGAGATGATTTGCAATGTAAGATGAGATGTGATGTGAGATGAGAGGCGATGCAATGAGTTAAGATATGAGATGACATGAGAGATGATATGAGATGAAATGAAATATATATGAGACATGAGATGTTACGATGAGATGAGATATGAGATGAGAGATGAGATATGAGATAAGATGATGATATACGATATGATATGATATGGCATGATATGAGATATGATATGATATGAGATGAGATAAGATAAGATTAAAGATGGGATGATGAGATGAGATATGAGATAAGATATGAGACATGAGATATGTGATATGAGATATGCGATAAGAGATGAGAGGTGAGATAAGATATGAGCATTCACAACCACAAATTAGAATTTGTAAAAGTAGAGCATGTATTACCACTTGTCCGAGAATCTAATAGTAATAACTGATATGGGTGACCACTCCCATAGAAAGATGAATATGAACCTACCTATGCCATTCTGCAACAAGAAATTGTAGTAAAATAACATGAATACATCAATATAACAAGTGAAGATAAGCTTATAGATCATGACGGTGATAATAATCATGAGGGTAAATACTGTTGTCGTCTCCAAAATTATCTGAAACATAAAGCCATATTAATGATCAATATGATATAGTAAGCATGCCAAGAAAAATAAAATCAATATCGAACATAAAATTCATACCAAGAAAGTTGCTTCCATGAAATGTTGATGGATTAGTGTACTCCAAACGCAAGCAAAACCTTCTAGGCTCCATGTAATCCAAAAGACATTTTTATAGTCCAAAATATTATGACTCATTAAAGATTACGAAAAACAAGCAATTTATACTTACAAAAAATGAAGCCAAAAAGAAAAAGAAAAAATGCACTGTATAAAATGATTGCTTCATTCCCATGTCCATTCTCATCATAGAGATAAGGGCCATCAAAGTGCCCTCCAATAATGGCATGTCTGTCAAAGTGTCCTTCTAGAGAATATGGTTGCCTCCTAGAGGGAAAATGCATCCCACTGCCCCCTAGGGGCATCATGCTAGGATCGATCAAGATTACGTCTTGATGGGGCTGCAATTGTAACTCCCACTTCAGATGTGTAACCACCTCTATTTGAGAT
The DNA here is from genome assembly GCF_018687715.1 of Carya illinoinensis. Classification (NCBI taxonomy): domain Eukaryota; kingdom Viridiplantae; phylum Streptophyta; class Magnoliopsida; order Fagales; family Juglandaceae; genus Carya; species Carya illinoinensis. Next base: position 45,650,339 of record NC_056754.1, read on the forward strand.
GAGATGTGTAATTACCCATTCTTCCTCCTGAGTTTGTATGAATAATATATGAGATGAGACTAAGAAAAAAGTAAGCAAATACGAGACCACATAAAATAAAGAAGTAATTTTTTAATAGTGAACTTAACTATTTTATAAAGTCAATGTGCGACGCTTGCGCACTCTCCATGACTGTATGTAGTATTAGTCAATTGAAAAATAGGCACAATCATCTTGAAACCTAGCATCTCTACTAGAACATTTAAAACATAATTTGGAGGACTTTATCACTCAAACAGAACAGTTCATAATTACATTTGCAGGAAACAGTCATAGATGAATCTAAGATACCTGGTATCTGAAATATGTACCAAGAAGCCACTCTTAATTCTATAAGGAAGTACCACTAGTCTTGCTCAACCGTGGACCTATTGCTGCCAAGTATCCACTTAACCAACAATCAATCATACATAATAATTATGAAATACCTACTTTAAGCAATTACCATATGCACAACTTCAGATTTCATAACGTTAACCCTACCTTTGACCTTCCTCTTCAACCTCTATATGCTAAAGTCTACAAGGTCAACCTTTCCACCATAAGGCACAAACATATAAAGTATCTAGGGCTCATATATACACGGAATGAAAAGGAAGAGAAGTTGACGAAAATATATTCTTAGATAGAAGCGTCGATGTATGAAGACTAGAAATGTATACTTTTGAGGTAGTGGAAATTAAAAAATATATGGATTCTTTTGTAAAATCCACGAAAAACTAAGTACTCAAATATTAGAGAAATTAAGATGAGATGATTTATGAGATGAGAGATGAGATGAGATAAGATGAAAAATATGAGATATGAAATGAGATGAGATGAAAGAAATGAGATATGAAATGCCTTAATGAGATGAGATGAGTTATGAGATATGAGATATGAGATAAGATGAGATATAATATTATATGAGAGATGAGATGAGACATGAGATGAGATGAGATATGATGTGATGTGAGATGAGATGCGATGCAAGATGAGAGATGCGATGAGATGAAAGATATGAGATGAAATGAAATAAAATATGAGATGATATGATAAGTTTAGATGAGATGTAAGATGAGATGAGACGAGTTCTGATATGATATAAGATGAGATTAAATATGGGATGATGAGATGAGATATGAGATATAAGATATGAAATGAGATGCGATGCGAGATGAGAGATATGATGGGATGAGATAAGATGAGACATAAGATTAGATAAGACATGAGATAATATGAGAGATGAGATAAAAGATTGATGATGAGGTTTACGCCCCAAAAAAAAAAAAACAAAATAAAACGAAACAAAAAAAAAATTGCTTTGCAAGGTAGTACATGTATTGAAAAAAGCACCACGAGTCTATTACAACTAATTGGAGTTCATCCTAAATTCCTCGATACAACTCTCTGAGAGAGAGAGAGAGAGAGAGAGAGAGAGAGAGAGAGAGAGAGAGAGAGAGAGAGAGAGAGAGAGAGAGAGAGAGAGAGAGAGAGAGAGAGAGAGAGAGAGAGAGAGAGAGAGAGAGAGAGAGAGAGAGAGCTCCGCATGCTTGTAGAACATGTACATATCATCCAAATACTTGTAGTTTACTTATCTTTTTAGGATCTCATGGAATAAAGGATTATAATTGTTCGTGAATTAATAAAGTGAATTTAATGTCAACTGAATACAAAATAAAAAATGGAAAAGTGTGAATTATTCCTGAATTAATAAAAGTGGATTTCATTATTCGAGACAATAAACTGGACCATAATTGTTTTGTCAAAAATGTTTAAACTTACTTGTATCCTTTGGTTCTAACAAAAACCAAGGTTGTGAAAGAATTGTATCGGCAAAATGTATTCTATTTCGTTTTCGTGATACATCAATCACACCAAAGTTGACCCATACTATTAAAGTAATCAATAAATGCATGTATTCGGTCCCTTTTTCTGCCAATTCACATTCTTCCTCACTTGGTGAGATTATCCACACAAAAATAGCAATGCAAACACGAACCACTCGAGAACAACAACACAAAAATAAGCATAGGAAGATTGGGCTGAAAAAGAGAGCTAAATAATGTCACTAAACTACTTCAAAGCGATATAAGAGCAATTAATCCACAAATAACATGCAATAATTTAACGAGAAATTCGTACCCTTCTTTGTTCAGCTTTAAATTTCATGACTAAGCAAATGAAAGCCCCAACACTCAGAAGTTGATTTCCCTATAAAAAAATCCTTCGAGGGTTGTGGAACATTTGAAAGAATTCAAAAGGAAAGTTAAATTTACTGCATAGCATCCATTTTCGACTTGTACTCGTAGATTTATTTTAGCTTGATATTTCTCAATGATTCAAAAAAAAAAAAAAAAAAAAAAAAACTAGTTTAGAAAAGCATAAAAACAGATGACTGTGTGTGGTATCTTTTTTTTTTTTTTTTTTTTGGTTGCAAAAAGAAATTCAAAAACCAAACAAAAGCAGTCAGTGATAAAATGAATTAACAATCCTGTTGAATTAACAAAAAAATAAAACCTAAAAAAAACATTATCACAAAGGGAACACCTATACGTTTCTTGGATATATGAATCTGGCAGAATGGTAATTAACCACAAAAACTTCTATTGGAATCATTGCGATGAAATATGTGAGTCGAGAAGAAAGAAGAATCAGATTGACCTGTGGGCGTGTGAAGAAGCAGAAGAATAAGCTCTCTCTCTCTCTCTCTCTGGACTACAGAGTCGGGACTCCGGCAACCAGAGCAAAACTTTTTTCAGCAATCCCTCACACAGAAAATGAAATGAGAAAATTAGGAATTACGCTTAACTAAAAAAGATAAAATGAAACTAAATCTATATGGTTCTGTCAAATTGATTAAAAAACACTTACGAATCGATCATCCAAATTGGTTCCAAAAGAAAACTCCGCTTTAGATTCAATGAAATTAAAATCCAAATGTCTCAAGTCCAGCTAATGACAGCGTTATCTCACCATCGGATATTGTGACTCTAGGAATAGCAAAAAAGAGGACCATATCACTCCGCAATCAATGCACGGGGACAATTGCAAGACAAAGGAAAACTTCATTTGGAAGTCCAGCTATGTATACTCTGTTTTACACGTATGTTTAGCTTGTTGTACAGAGCCTTGCCATGGGCTTCATATATCATGTAATTGCATGTATATAAGGAATGGAAACCTTTTCTCTATCTCACAGGTGAGATAGAATTTCTCAAGAGTTCTTTAGCTAATAGATAAAAAACCAAATCATATCATAAAATAAAAGCCGATTGCAGATTCAATCCATTGATACGAAAGATATCAAAGCCAATGTAAATTTCACATAAAACTAACAGATAAAAAAAAGTAAACAAATATAGATGAATTGAGATGTAGAAAAGGAATCTGAAGTACCTCTTGCTGTTGCAGGGGAACAACAACTCCTGTGGCCATCTATTGTTGTTTCCATTGAGAGTTCTAGCAAAGAATGCCTCTAAAACTCGACAACAGCTACGAAAACATTTGGAGACAACTGTTGCACGCCTCTCCTCCTTCAGCATCTGCAGTGAGTCGTCTCTAGCTCCTCTCTCTCTCTCTCTCTCTCTCTCTCTCTCTCTCTCTCTCTCTCTCTCTCTCTCTCTCTCTCTCTCTCTCTCTTTGAGTTGTTTTGTTTCTTTCTCTCTACAGGCACAGAGTTTTGCATTTATGGAGGAGCATTATTAAAAAAAATACGTAATGAAGAAGATACGAGGATTCCAACCCCTATCTTCATTTGAATATTGTAGCCTCAACGGGTTTTTGAAATTTTAAAATTACTAGCCGTTAGTAGTTTTAAAGTGAAAATATGAAATACAACGCCAAAATAATATCCTTCTCTACGGTTACTAATTTTATGATCTGGGAATTCCTAGCCGTTACTTGTTTAGTCAATTTACTTTATTTTACAAAGAATAGATTAGAACCAGGTGTAACTTTTGTTTGTGGGGGGCGTTTCTGACCGTTGGATGGATATCAAATCGAAATGAATGGGCTATTTAGATATATATATTATATATATCCTTCTATACAATCTCCACTGATTATTGCTTCCTTCTGATTTATGAGTATTCGCATATTTGTCGACTAATTTGCATAATGGTTCAATCACTATTCTGTTTCTGCTTCAATGGATTGATTGTGTTGAAATCAACCCAAGTGTGAAATAGGTTTGGGTTTGCAGCCACCAACTCATGCTCACCCACCACCACCCATCATTGTTAGGCCACCCACCCTTTCCCAAGTCAGAAGAAGATGCAAAAGGTGAGCTGCTCTATTCCATAAATAGAAGAGAGCTCAGATGCAATATAAAGCAGTAGGTGAAGAGAGAAAGATGGACGTGAGAGAGAGAAATAGAATTTTATAGAGTGTTTTGTAAATCTCGTACAATTCTATAAAAGAGGCTCCAGTGGACGTAAGTAATTTGCTGAACCACTTTAAAATTGTCTTGTGTGATTTTTAGACAGGCCGGAGGCACAACAATTGGTATCAGAGCTCTGGTTCGAGCTGTCCAAAAATTCAAGTTGCTCAAAATTAATTTTTGACAGCTCCAAGGTGTTCCTCGCGTCGAGACGAATCCGTTGCCGCAAACGGAATCGAAAACGGAGGTCGGAGGAGCCTACACGCGCCCCTAGAAGGTCAACGCGTGCATCTGCTGTCATTCACGCGCCCCCACGCGCATCGGAGGTTAAAGACAACTGAGATACATGCGCCCACGCGCCCCCACGTGCTCCAGAGGTTGAAGATGCGTGACTGACACGTGCCTCACGCGCCCCCACGCGCCCTACAAAGGTTCAGCCCGTGTAATACACGCGCCTCACTCTCCCCCACGCGCACACAGTGCTGTAGCGCGTGTAATCCACGCGCCTACTCGCCGTCCACTCACACTGTGCAGCACGTGCGTCCCACGCGCCAGACAAATCACAACCGTCCGTTTTTCAGATCCATTTTCGGCTTGATCTAAGCCATTCAGAGTCCGATTTCAGCAATCAAATAGTGTTTTCCTACTATTTGGATCATTCCGGACTCATCCGTATGGTTAGAATTTTGAAATTTTGAGTCTAAATTTTTTAAATTCAAATGGAATGATCTGGAAGAGACAGGAGCTCTGAACATGCCAGTAGCTCAGGACGTCGGTCCACTGTGTCAAATGCCAAGTTTGAAGTTAAAAAGTTCGATGGAACAAGCAATTTCGGCATGTGGCAGTGTGAAGTCATGGATGTGTTGATCCAACAAGAGTTGGATATTGCATTGGGAGGAAAGCCAGATGATATGACTGATCAAGGTTGGAAGAAACTTAATACTCAAGCTTGTAGTACAATCCGATTATGTCTTACCAAAGAACAAAAGTATTTTGTCATGAGAGAGACAAATGCTAGGATACTTTGGCAGAAATTGGAGGATAAGTTCATGAAAAAGAGCATTGAGAGCCGTTTGCACTTGAAGAAGAAGCTCTTCAGATTCCAATTTCGTGAAGGTATTTCAATGTCAGAACATCTGAATAATTATAATCAAATTCTTGCTGATTTGTTAAACTTGGATGTTAAAATCAAAGATGAATATAAGGCTTTACTATTGTTAAATTCCTTGCCTGATACATATAAGCATTTAATTATTACTCTATTGTATGGGAAGGAAAAGATTAGTTTTGAAGCTGTATCTAGCTCTTTAATTAGCAATGAGTACCGGAGAAAAGATAAACAGGTACAACAAGATACATCAAGTGAAGTGCTAACAGCAAGGGGGAGACCACAGTCAAGATATCCCGGAAGGAGGAAAGGTTTTCATTCGAAAACCTGAGCCACATCACGTGGTTCATCAATTGGCAGAAAACTCGCCAGAGACGAGTGTTCCTTTTGTCACAACAAAGGACACTGGAGGCAGGATTGTCCCAACCGAAAGGGACAACAGCAGAATTAACCCACCACAGCCAATGTCATGGACAGAGATGACGAGTCAGATTTTGCCTTGGCAAGTTCATCATCCATTTGTCATTCCGATGAATGGATTATGGATTCCGGATGTACCTATCATATGTGTCCCAATCGAGATTGATTTACTGACTTCACAAAAATTGATGGTGGAGCAGTACTTATGGGCAATGATAGTGCCTGTAAGACTCAAGGAATAGGTAGCATTCGGTTAAAGCTGCACAATGGCAGCGTCAAGACTCTGACAGAAGTTCGGTATGTTCCGGACTTGCGGAAGAATCTCATCTCACTGGGATCTCTGGATTCAAAGGGATTCAGAATCGCCATTGAAGACGGAACTCTCAAAGTACTAATGGGAGTTCATGTGGCAATGAAGGGTTTGAAGCGAGGAAACTTGTACTTCTTGCAAGGAAGTACTGTTGATGGAAGAGCTTCCACAGGCTGTGAGAAGCTAGATGAGACTGATGACGACACCACTAGTCTTTGGCATATGCGTATGGGACACGCAGGAGAAAAAGCTTTACAAACACTGGTGAAGGAAGGCTTATTCAAAGGTGCCAAGACAGGTAAACTGTCTTTCTGTGAGCACTGTGTATTGGGGAAGCAGGGGCGGATCAAGTTTGGAACCGCAGTACACAATACACAGGGAATACTTGACTATGTGCATTCCGATGTTTGGGGACCTACCCAAAATGCATCTTTGGGAGGTAAACATTGGTTTGTAACTTTTGTTGATGATTATTCTCATCGTGTGTGGGTGTATACGATGAAGAATAAAAATGAAGTGCTGAAAATCTTCCTTGATTGGAAGAAAATGGTTGAGACTCAGATCGGCAGGAAGATGAAGCGGCTCAGATCTGATAATGGAGGTGAGTACACTTTAAACCCCTTTATGGAAGTATGCCGGAGAGAGGAATTGTTAGACACCTCACGGTACGAGGTACACCGCAGCAGAACGGTGTGGCAGAACGAATGAATCGTACTTTATTAGAGAAAGTGCGATGTATGTTGCTGAATGCTGGATTCAGTAAGAAATTTTGGGCTGAAGTTGTGACATATGCCTGCCACCTCATCAACCGACTACCCGCAGCTGCCAATGACGGAAAGACACCCATTGAAATGTGGAGAGGTAAACATGCTACTGATTATGATTTTTTACACATTTTCGGATGTCCTACTTACTATCATGCTAAAGAAAGTAAGCTTGATCCTAGAGCCAAAAAAGTAAAATTCTTGGGCTTTAGTACTGGTGTAAAAGGGTATAGACTCTGGTATGTAGAGTCTAAAAAGGTAATCATCAATAGAGATGTTACATTCAACGAATCTGAAATGCTTAAGTCACATAAGCATAAAGATTCTAGTGAAGGCAGCAGTGATGGCGAAATATCAGATGATTCATAGAGTGTGAAGTTTATTTCAAAGAAGTTGGTAAAGCATGGACAAGATGAGGTTGATAATCCAGTCACAGTACCTCCAAGTCAACCTGAGTCAATAGCAACCAACAGACCGAGACGAGAGAAACGTGTACCAACATGTTATGTAGACTATGTGACATATGCATTACCAGCTGAAGGAGGTGAGATCCCAACCACTTACAGAGAAGCCATACAGTCCAGTGAACAAGTTGAATGGACAAAGGCGATGAATAAAGAGATGCAGTCTCTTCACCAGAACCAGACTTGGGAGCTTATGCTGCTTCCAAAAGGAAAGAAGACAATTGGTTGTAAGTGGATCTTCAATCAGAAAGATGATCAAGCTGCTAAAAATGGAGTGCGATACAAAGCTAGGTTGGTAGCCAAGGGCTACGCTCAGACAGAAGGAATTGACTACAGTGAAGTATTCTCTCCTGTTGTGAAGCATTCATCCATTCGGATATTGTTAGCTTTGGTTGCACAATATGATCTTGAGTTAGCACAGCTTGATGTAAATACAGCTTTCTTACATGGTGATCTGGAAGAGGAGATTTATCTGTCTCAACCAGAAGGATTCAAAGAAGCTGGTAAAGAAAATTGGGTATGCAGTCTAAAGAAGTCTCTCTATGGCTTGAAGCAGTCACCTCGGCAATGGTACAAGCGTTTCGATTGCTTTATGTTGGATCTAAAATACACTCGTTGCCAATACGATCATTGTGTATATTTCAGAAAACTTGCAAATGGATCTTTCATTTATTTGCTTTTATATGTAGATGATATGTTAATTGCATGTAAAAGCAAGGGGGAGATAGATCGCTTAAAAACTCAGTTAAGTAATGAGTTTGAAATGAAAGATCTAGGAGAAGCACGAAGAATACTGGGGGTGGAGATTAGCAGAGATAGGGTGAAAGGTACAGTTCACCTTACTCAGAAGCAATATCTGAAGAGAATACTGCAACGATTCAACATCGACTCGAAGACGAAGCCGGTGAGTACTCCTATGGCCCCATATTTCAAACTCAGTGCATTACAATCTCCTAAAACCGATGAAGAGCAGGACTACATGAGGAATGTCCCATATGCTAGTGTTGTTGGAAACTAAATGTATGCCATGGTGTGTACACAACCTGATATCTCTCAGGCCGTTAGTTTAGTGAGTCGCTATATGCATAATCCTGGAAAGGTTCATTGGCATGCGGCTAAGTGGATTCTACGGTATATTGCTGGGACCGTAGATCTTGGTTTGAAATTCGAGAAGAGTGAAGATAGTCTAGTAACTGGATATGTTGACTCAGACTATGCAGGTGATCTTAACAAACGCCGATCGACAACTGGTTATGTGTTCACTATAGCTGGAGGACTAGTTAGTTGGCGATCAACTTTGCAGTCAACAATTGCACTATCATCAATTGAGGCTGAATACATGGCTGTAACAGAAGCCGTGAAAGAAGCTATTTGGTTACAAGGATTGGTAACAGATTTGGGCTTTGAGTAGCAAGAGGTTACCGTTTACTGTGACAGTCAGAGTGCAATTCATTTGGCCAAGAATCAAGTATATCACTCTCGAACAAAACATATAGATGTCTGATTTCACTTTGTACGTGAAATATTAGAAGAAGATGACATCAAACTTCAGAAGATTGGCACTGAAGATAATCCAGCAGATATGTTGACGAAGGTCGTCACAGGGATCAAGTTTCAATACTGTTTGGACTTGATCAGTATTGAACGCTGCTGAGCACCCTTGGGTGCATTGGAGCGCATTCAACAACGGAAGTCTCTCATGTCAAAGAATGTGGTACATTCATTTGAAGAATGAATTAGTTTGTAAGCATCCTGGTATGGCACACTTGGGTGGAGGGGGTGATTGTTGAAATCAACCCAAATGTGAAATGGGTTTAGGTTTGCAACCACCAACTCATGCTCACCCACCACCACCCACCATTGTTAGGCCACCCACCCTCTCCCAAGTCAGAAGAAGTTGCAAAAGGTGAGCTGCTCTCTTCTATAATTAGAAGAGAGCTCAGATGCAATATAAAGCAGTGGGTGAAGAGAGAAAGAGGGACGTGAGAGAGAGAAATAGAATTTTGTAGAGTGTTTTGTAAATCTCGTACAAATTCTATAAAAGAGGCTTTAGTGGACGTAAGCAATTTGCTGAACCACTTTAAAATTGTCTTGTGTGATTTTTGGACAGGCCGGAGGCACAACAGATTGCTCGTGTACATGTCTACTTTCAAGTTATTTAAACCATTTTCACATAGAAGTATATAAGGTTAGTTTCTACTTGTGTACTTATGAGATACAATGCAAGTCTGAATATAGTTTCTCAACCGAAAGCTGGACGGTTTCCGAGGTCAAATTAGACTGCCAAGGTCAGTGGCTTTCTTTTTGCTCATACTCAGGTCGTTTCCGACTTGTTTTCTTGGAGTCGTTGAAGTTGCTCCAAATCTGAAGTCGCTGGGCCGCTTCGGTTCCTTCTTAGGTTTTGGGTTGTTTATTTATTTATGTTTTTATCATTGGGTTTGATTGGATTGAGTTTTGGGTATTATAAGCTGCTTGGTTTGGTTGCTGAGAGACTTGTGTCTTGTGAACTCGGCCATAAAGGTCACTCCCTCTCTTTTTTGTTCGGACCCGTATCATTTCTCATTTGTCTCGCTTTTTTTTTTTTTAAGGGTTTGGCCTCTTTTTTCTGGTTTTCATTTGTTAATTAGGTCGGATTGTAGGTGGTATTGGCGGCTATTGTAGAGGAGCTTTTTTTGTGTTGGGTAGCTCTGTTAGAAAAATGATGAAGTTGAAGCTCACATTTTCATTACTAAGATACTGTCGAATGCGTTACTTTGATTTCTTCAATTCTAATGTTTGTATTTTTATAGATTGTTTAGAGTAATTTTATTGAATATTATCTCATTTATTTGTTCTGTTTGAGATTGGTGGTTTTAGATTGAGTTTGAGTGTTGAAAAGTGTTAAGATATGTTGTGAATAGTAATGAAAAAGTAATAATAAAATATTAAATAATAGTAAAAAATAATTAATAGTAGTAAAATGTAGGTTGATGATTGGATTGTTTGAAGGACTTGATGACTACTGAACTGGGTCAATCTTAGATAAAGAGTTACTAATGAAGCTGATGATTTGAAGTTGCTAAATGATACTTTAGTTATAAATTCCTTATGAAGGGTTTAGTCATGTGCCAAAACTCTATGAGAGGTAAAGAGAGGAAATTTAGCTAGAATCCAATGCCTGTCTAGTGAATGTTTCATTGATTCATTCCAGAAGCATGCATTTCGAGACTTTAACAATCTTCCCCATCAGACAAAAGAAAATGTGACAATTAGAATGCAGAATGGCTTAATGATTTTTTTAGGGGGGGAGAATGGAAGAGAAGGCGTGGAACTCAGAGATTAATCTCACACTAAAATGCAAAATGCAGTGTTTTTGTTGGCCAGGTCACATTTTGGTGCGCAATAGTGTGCCAAACTGCTTGCGTTCAGAAGATATTTTATCTAATTATTAGAATTTTTATAAATTTTTATATAAAATATAATAAATAATTTAATTTTTTTAAATTTTAAAATAATAATAATAATATATTTAATTTTTATTTTTTATTTAAAATCAACTCATTTTATCTTGAAATCCAAACCACTATTTTTCCTCTGTGTATTAACATCGGATTCGATGTTCCATGCCTAAGCTCTCAAGGGCTACGAAATCCCACTCCCGAGTGCTCACACCCTTCGATGTCCGAGTGTCTCATCGTCTCGTCTCCCTACCTCGAAACCAGCAGCATCTTCCTTTCTACTTGCTCGCCTCTATCTAACTGCAAGATTCTCGAGGTAGACTTCACTCCCGCTGCTTTTTTCAGTACCGGCATTGAAACCAAGCTTATTTTGAGATTCCATACAGCTATTTCTTTTGTTTCAGGGCAAATATAACTATTGCTGCTTAACTGTTGGATTAATGCGGAAAATATGGTAGTTCTTTACTATTCCCAAATAGATTCAGGGGTTTGATAGGCTTACAAAGAAAATTACAGAAAATAACGAAGAAAATTTTTGAAGTCTCTAGCTTCGGCAATACTACTACGAGTGCACTCACACCCAGCAGCCGATGGCTCGAGGGCTAACCAGAACGACCGCATCAATCGTCATTTCCACTTCCGTCCCCAAACTAACCCCACCAATATGCAAAAACTCACGTACGTTCCGTCACCACTTCGCTCGGCCTCACTTTTTTATTTGGACTCGCTTCCTCTGCAAGAATTCTCGTGGTGCTGAAGACGCAATCGACATCTCCAAGTACAAGGAAGCTTTCTCCAGGAGAATGGCCATGGCTGGCCTCAAACCTCACCACCGAATAGGTTGGTCACATTCCCTTTCTGTTTGGTTCCTGTGAAAATGTAGGAGAAAAAAAAATAAAAATAAAAAACGAAATTTTCACGAGTGGTTACTATTAAGGAGAATATATAATAAACTAACCAGTTTGCTGAGTGTGCCTTAGACAAGTCTGTCTCTTCGTTTGGTTATGGTTTCATTTCTCACTTATTTCCGATTATTGGCGTGTAATTGTTCTTTTCGTTCAATCTTTGGGCGAGTGTTTAGTTGTTTAAATCAAGTCTCCCTGTCAAAAGAGAGAGTTTTTCTATTTTCTAATGATATGGCTGAAGATTTTTTGGGAATTAGGAAAAAAAAAAAAACAAAACATAACTTTTAATCTTCATTTGGTCTCCATTGTTACTATAAGAACAGAAACCCATTTTGGCTGAGGAATGAATGGTATTTTTTTTTTATTTAGGTTTAGGAGTCTCTGGAGGCCCTGACAGTATGGCACTTTGTGTTCTCACTGCCGATTGGAAAACAAATGCCCTTAATGCTGCTGAAGATAGCAGTGGTTTCATTGATGGGCTTTTGGCGATAATTGTTGATCATGGGCTACGTGCTGAAAGCAAAGAGGAGGCGAACTTTGTTTGCAATCGCGTTTCCCAAATGGGTATACAACCTTGCATTGACATCCTTTTGGCCTTGTGTCTCCCTCTTCTCTTGGTTCAATTGTATGACATTAGATGCTTAGTGGCAACATATGGAGAGTGTATAACATATACTTTGTGTAGGAATCAGGTGTAAGATTGCCCGCTGTGATTGGTTAGATGGTAGGCCAAAACAGGGTCATTTACAAGAAGCAGCTCGGGACATGAGGTTTGTTTTTTTGGCTTTTTTGTTTGCAGGCTTAGTTAGGTGTCTAATATTTGATTGTTATCTCTAGATTTATATTTTTAATTTTGAAAAAAAAAATCCAAAACTGTGTTAATTAGATGTAGAGCCACTAGTTGAATTGCGAATTTTGAATTTTGCTGTATTTCAGGTATCAAACATTTCAAAAAGTTTGTGATCAACATCAGATTGGTGTTTTGCTTATTGCACATCATGCAGATGACCAGGTTTAACCAAACAATAGTCTAACTATTTGCCTACAGCTCTGCTCATGCATGCACTTGTGTGTATTCTCCTGAATGTATAAGGTCCTTGTTCATAAATTCAAAATTGAAACAAATAATTTGGTTATTTTTTAGTGTTTATGGTACTCTGTCTTCATCTAAGTTGATTTCAACTTTAAAGGCTTGTTACAAATTCTTTATATATGTGTATGTATATATGTATTGATTGCTGTGGCACTATGCAGGCTGAGTTATTCATTCTTAGATTATCTCGCAATAGTGGTGTGCTTGGACTTGCTGGCATGCCTTTCACTTCTCAAATTTTCTCTACGTGTACACATTATTTTGGTGGAGTCTCAAATAACCATGGAATTCTTCTTGTGCGACCACTTCTGAATTTCTCGAAAGAAGATATGTACAAGGTTAGACTATAGAAGCCATATAATATCTGTCAAATCTGTATTTTCTTGAGTTTAGCACAGAACTTGTGTCGAATCATCAGATCTATTTTTTGCAGATATGTCTCGGGGGCAATCAGGATTGGGTGGAAGACCCAACAAATCAAAGTCTTTTATTTGCTCGTAATAGGATTCGAATGTCATTAACGGATCTGTCCTCATGTGAGTTTATGAAAATGATAGCTTTTATTATGTAGTTTTAAGTCTTTAAACTTTCTACTAGAAGACGTGGTGTTTTTCTCCAATTTTTTACTTCTTTTGCTGATATTATTGAGTTTTCTTAACTGCAAACACAGGCTTGACATATTCAAATAATTCTCCTCTTACTTTTCAGGTATCTTCAAGTCTGAGCTACAAGCCATTATCTCTGCCTGTCGAAGAACACGGTCATATATTGACCAAGTTTGTAGTAGATTGATAAATCAGACAGTGACCGTGGTGGAGGTGAGCAGCTTTCTTGGCTGTTTGTACACTTTTTTTTATATATTATAAACTAAATTTTAAATTTGGGTTCAGTAGATCAAAAAATAACCCTTAAGTTCTTTAACCTTCTCCAATGTATTATTCCTTTTCTTGACCTTTTTTTTTTTTTGTGGTGGTTTTTTTTTTGGGGGGGGGGGGGGGGGGGGGGGGGGGGCGTTGTTCTGATGGTATTTCTCTGCAGCATGGATATGCTATTATTGATTTGGAGACCCTTATCCTGTCAAAAGTTATGGACATATATCTGTCGAAGTTTCTTGCCCTGGTCTTGCAGGTACCCCAACACTTAATTTGGGCCGTCTGGCATGTTGATTTATTTTTATCTAATCATCTGATTTGAATTGCATATATTGATGCTCTTTTTAAAACTGTATTCATTTGAATCTTTCAGTTCATTTCACAAAGGCATCGGCCAGTTAGAGGAAGTGCTTCAAAATTGCTGTTGGACTACATTCTTACTTTCCCATGCAAGGTACATCTTCTTTCACTCATGGTTCTTAATTCTCTGTGCAGACTATATGTTGGACTTGGTCATTGGTCTATAGCCCAAATGCATTGAAAGATGGATCAGTCCACAAATTACACACAAATGTGCGTAGTTTAAATCATTTGCGTTATTAATGTCTGTTTTAAGGATGTAATTTTACTCATTGTAAAATTGAATTTTGTTTCGGGTTTTGAGGTAAAAGCTTCAAACTCGGAGCTTCTAAAGCTCAACTAAAATCTCACATTTGTCATGCTCTCCCTTCTACCCCTTCTATGCGAACTTTATCAGTTACCCCACCCCCCCTCCCAACTCTTTCTCAAGTTTACTATTGCTCTGATTTTGTCATACCCCTTGGTAAAACCATTATGTTTTTCTAACCCCTAGGGGTTGGCTCAAGTGGTAAGGCCTAGGCCTGGAGGTATGCTCCCCACATGTCTAAGGTTCAAATCTCCTTGAGTGCAAACAATCTTTAGGGGCGATCGGACTGAGGGATTTTTCCCTTGAATTACCTGAGGTGTACTTGCCGGAAACAGCTTGCCAAGGGCTTGTGCACCCCCAGGATTAGTCGGGACGCTGTTCCCTAACACCCAGTGCCAAGAAAAAAAACTATTATTTTTTTCACAACCCTAATAGTCAAACTCATGTTTATCTGCACTCTTGAAAAATGTCTATAACCTGTAATATTTAGCATATTTACTTGAACTTTCTTTAAAAATAATAATTATATTCAAGATTTGATCTGCTATCAGAAAAGGAACATTTAAACAGATTTTCTTTCCTATGGCAGTGGCAACTGCAAGGTAATTATGTTGTAGAAGGTACATGCTTTAGATCACAAATAAAACTAGGTCCATACCATAAAATTCTAGCTACAGCTCTGAACATTGCTGCATCTTTGGGTTGGTAATTCTCTCTCTCTCTCTCTCTCTCTCTCTCTCTCTCTCTTCTGTTCATTATTTTTTTATGCTTCCTAAAACAGTGAGCTTGACTTGATGGCCTTGCTTATGGAAGAGGTCATCTTGATTCATACTCTCTGGCTTCTAAATCCAAATATATTGATATTCTTTTTCTTTTTTCGCCCCTACCTGGCGTTTCCCATTAGACTTAGTTGTAGACGTGTAATCATCTTTTATATAAGCAAATGATCTGTATCTGAAGTCATTCATTTTTAGATCTTGAGTAGATCTTGAGTGATTCTTGCTTTTGCCTTGCCACGCAGAAATCCCTTACAGCAGCTGGTTGTTACCTTTGTCCAGCTCCAGGGTCTAAGGGCACCAAAATCTTGGTTTGCTGTTCTGTTGATTGTCCTTTGCCTTCAAAAATGGAAACAGTCCATGCATGCACTCGTGGAGAAGAAGGAAACTGTACTCCAAGTGAGTTGGAGCAAATTATAGCAGATGCAAAGTTGTATTCAGATGGCTTAGTTCTAAATGAATCAGATGTGCATTTTCTGAGAGTAACATCAGAATCAGTTCTAAGCGAAGCCACAAGACTTGGCATACTCAGTGAGTCAACATACAGGAATATTCTGTTGTTGCAGAGAGAAGAAACAAAACGTTTCAAGTGTAAAACTGAACTCTCATCTGATTCTGAGGCAAAGCCTGATTTCAAATCTATCAATCCATGGCGGAGTGAACCACTTCAATCAGGGTATGGATGTTACTTCATGAACAGATTCTTCATCACATGGAAACTGAATGATGAAATTGTGGGAAGTTACATTGAGGAAGGTCAATGTAACTTGGATTTAATAGCGGAGGGTTGGAAGTGTCATTGTAGGTCTTGCGTAGTTGGTCATGATATGGTATTTGAGGTGCGTCACTTGATTGAATCGGATTGGCTGTATCTTGCCAAGTTGTCAAAATGCTTGAGTACTTCAGAGAAATTTCAACAGCAAGTTTTCTTAGACAATGAATTGGAGCAAATACCAGGAGAGACCAATCAATGTTTAGATTATGCAAGATCATCAGCCCAAAGAGCTCTCTTGTCATTAAAATCTATCCCAATTGCTGCAAGAGCAAGCCTTCCTGTCCTAGTCAACCCTCAAGGACTGTTACAAAGCATCCCTGTAAGTCAACAATGTTCAATTTTCTAACAAGGAGATATAGCAACTAATTTAAGTCCTGATCTTCTTTTCTTTACAATAGTGAAAGAAAAAAATTTTATTCTTGTTTCTTCTGAAAATTGAACCCCGTCCCATCCGTTATTTTCTCTGAACCTGTTTGTTAAAGCAATAAACTTTTTGGCCTTCGCCCCCACTCCTTCCCCCATCATTTCCATTAAATATTCTGGAAATCTTTTGAGGCCCCATTTAGCAAGGCAGCTGAGACTACCCTGTGTATATCTTAAAACTATCAAATCACAAAGAGACAGCCTCTCAAGTTTTTACCAGAGCGTTGGCTTAAATCTTCTTAAGAAAACAGTCTCTAATTTTAGTACAGTGTAATCTGGGACCTGACAATCATATATTACTTTCCTTTCAGAGTATTGGCTTCAAGCATTGCCCCTGCTTGGTTGTATCTGCAGAATTCAAGCCAAGAGTACCACTTGGGGGAGGTCATAGTTCGTTTCTCTAGTCTCTAATCTCTATTACAGTGTCCATAAATTCAAGCATTGCCCTTAAGCTTAAGTTTAGCGGCTTTTTTTTTATAATTTACGGTAGGTAGGCTATCATATCTTTGGATTTTCATTCTAGCATTCAAGTGTAAATTTGGTTTCTAAGCATCAAAGCTCAAGCTGCATGATCAACCTGTCATGGTTTGTATCTTCATTCTTTCTGAAGTTCTGGCAGGCAGTACCGAAAACATTACTATATGGAGAAAATAATGTCTGCCAAATATTTTTGCTGACAAACAACTGTGCACGAATTCTTCTGGCAACCTTCTTCTTCATGTGAAGGCAGCTCAAGCTTGCCACCTGCATCCATCTGTTGTAACTCCTCACCTACGGTCATCGAGTCTCTTTTGGCAAAGGATACCTTGCTTTATTTCAGGCCAAATTGTAAAATATTAGAGACGAGTTTCACAAGAATGGAAAGCTAGGTGTGGTCTTCAGTTCAAATCCAATGAAGTGTACGAGTTACTTATTGTTGTATAAACTGGTCACTGTATTTTCATTACTACCTTTGAATGTTTATAGAGGATGTCTTTATAGGCTTGTGTGCTAACAGATTGTACAGAGAAGAATATTTTACAGAGGAGAATATTCTAGACTTTAAGGTTTGTTACAAAAGGTATAGCTCATGCAGATTATGTGAATGCACGAGATTCCTTGAGCTCATATGCGTGAGCTGGAAGTTTTTGCAGGGGCTATGTTAGCCTTGACACCCCCCCTCAAGTCAAGCTATAGATGTTGAAGGCGAAGACTTGAACATAGAGCTGCAAATCGTGCTGCTGAGAGTGGTTTGGTAAGTATGTCTACAGGTTGATCTTTTCCAAAGATGAACGCCACATTTAATGATTTATTTAGAACCTGATCACGAACAAAATGAAAATCAATCTCAATATGTTTTGTTCGTGCATGAAAAATTGGATTTGTTGAGAGGTAAGTTGCTCTCATATTATCACAATAGATTAAAGGAGCACGGTTAAGGTTGACACCAAGATCCCGACAAAGATGTTGCAGCCAAATGACTTCGGCAATAGTGTTTGCAACGGCTTTTAATTCAGCCTCAGTGGAGGTATGGGCGATGATTGGCTGCTTCTTTGAGGACCAAGAAACTAAGTTTGCTCCAAAAAAGATACAGAAGCTATTGGTTGAACGACTGTCATCAGGACACCCAACCCAATCAGCGTCGGAATAAGCAGTGATGTTAAAGCAAGATGAAGGAGAAAACTGTAGACTAAGGTTTGATGTGTACTTAAGATATCTCAAGATGTGCTTAACTGCTCACCAGTGAAGTACACTAGGGGCATGCATGAATTGGCATACCTTGCTGATTGCAAAAGCAAGATCCGGTCCTATAATGATAGATATTGCAGTGAACCAATCGTGTTTCGATATAACGTGGAATCTTCAAATAAATTCCCAATGAATGCACTTAGCTTGTCTAAGGTGGCCATTGGTATTTTACAGGTTTTACTAGGTGCATGTTGGTTTTGTGAAGCAAGTCAGTAATATACATCTGCTGAGTAAGAAGTAAGTCGTTGGAGATGAATGTTGCTTCTATTCACAAGAAGAAATGCAAGTTGCCGAGATCAGTTATAGGAAAATCAATCTTCAGTGCTAAGACAATATAAGAAATGCATTGAAGTGAGGAGCTTGTGATCAATTGATCATCAATATAAACCAACACAAATGTTGTGATGGAGCTAACCATGTATGAGAATAGCAACGGGTTTGTTGAAGAAATGGTAAAACTAAGATCAATCGAGCGATTGCTTAATCAAGAATACAATGCACGAGATGACTAGCGAAGTCCATAGATGGTTTTATGTAACTTGCACACATGAGATGGAAATTGGGTATGAGAGAATCCAGGCGGTTGAGTCATGAAGACAATTTTGGTGAGTGGACAATGCAAGAATGTATTCTGCATGTCATATTGCCTAATGGGCCACCTCTGAGAGACTGCTAGAGTGAAAACAAGTTGAACAGTTGTGGCATTTACCATTGGACTAAGGGTTTCTTCAAAGTCTATACCAGGCTGTTAAAGAAATCCCTTAGCATTGAGCTGTGCTTTCCTATACTCAATTGATCCATCAGCAAGTCAATTAGTTTGAAAAACCTATTTGTAGGTAACCGTATTGGTGGCTTGAGACGGTGGAACTAGAGACCAAGTGTTATTGGCAAGCAGCACATCAAACTCCTTGTCCATGGCTTCACACCATTCAGGATGCTTTTGTGCAACTGTGAAGTTGGAAGGGGTCTCAGGGATGGAGTTAGTTTTAGTGAAGTGAGCATGAGGAGGGGGCCATTGTACCGTGCCATCAGTGAATTGTCGAGGGCATAGGGTGTTGGTCTGTGATCAAGTCACCATTGAGTGTGCATGTTGCTGAGAGTCAGACTGAAAAGGATTTAGTGAAGTTGATGGAGATAGAGAGAAAGAACGAGGTGGTCCTAGAATAGATGTAGGAGAGGGTGAAGATATCGGTGGGAAATTTAAGTTAAAATTGGGTAAGACGACGTGAGTGGGCAACTGATTAGGCTTGGTCGTAGGTAAGTTTGTAAATGGAAATGTGTGTTCATTAAATTGAACATCTTTCGAAATATATGACTGACCTGTTTGTATATGATAGCAGATAAAGCCCTTATGACTAGGGCTAAGGCCAATAAAAACACATGAAATTGATTTGTAAGAATACTCATAAGTATTGTAGGGAGTAGTTAATGGCCAACACTCATTGCCAAAAACACGTAGGGCCTTATAATCTGGATGTTTGTGATGGAGAAGCAGATGAGGGGAGGACTTGTTGAGTGATGGAGATGGCAGGATATTAATTAAGTCGATGGCGTGACAGAATGCATAAGGCCAAAAGGTGAGAGGGACAGAGGCATGGGCAAGAAGAGCTAACCCAGTGGTTACAATATGACGAAGTTCCCTTTCGACGATGCCATTTTGAGTGTGTGGGAACTTTCGATGATGCCATTTTGAGTGTGTGTGTGTGTGTGTGTGTATAACACATTATATCACATGATGCTAAATAATCTGAGAATGGCCGAAATTCTCTCTCTCTCTCTCTCTCTCTCTCTCCTGCGACTGCAAAACAAAAAATCTGATTGAAATTGTTTTATTTTGATATTGAATTGAAGCTCTACTTGAGCTTTCAACTTAACAAATACTTCGAATGCTTGGGATTTAGTTTTGAGAGGAAATAACCATGTGTAATGAGAAAAATCATCCACAAAACTAATGTAAAATTTATATCCATCATGAGATACATGTGGTAAAGTATTTTTAAATGCTTTGAGTGTGGATGATAATGTTAAGAAGTTGGGGATTCCTATTGTATTGAGATGTAATTGCTGTGAATTAGGGGCATATGAGGATCTAAATCATGTCTTGGCAAATGGTGAGTTTGCGGAAATGATTTGGGAAAAACTGTTTGATTGTGTGGGTTTGCAATCTATGAGAGGTAGGGGTTGGCGAGTTAATTGTTGGTTTCAAGAAGTTAAAAAATCTTCCAAGGCTGGTTCTTTATTCGGCATAATCCCAGGTATTGTTCTATGGTGCTTACGGAATGGAAGATTTAGGGCTAGAATGGAAGAGGTATACAAGTCAGTGCAAGTGGTGTGAGTGAGACTTAAATATTCTATTTGATTTTTTGCCATAAAGCTCAAAGATAAAGCTGTGTTGTCGAGACATGATGAAGAAATCTTGAGATTGTTAGCTGGGCCGTTTCAATTTAGAAGCTCAAAGAGACCAATCCTTGTTCATTGGAGTCCGCCAGCTGTAGGAAGAGTAAAAT
Source organism: Carya illinoinensis (assembly GCF_018687715.1). Classification (NCBI taxonomy): domain Eukaryota; kingdom Viridiplantae; phylum Streptophyta; class Magnoliopsida; order Fagales; family Juglandaceae; genus Carya; species Carya illinoinensis. The sequence continues at coordinate 45,670,987 of NC_056754.1, forward strand.
TAAATTTGATGGCAGTTGTAGTGGTAACTAAGGTGTTATGGGCGCTAGTGGTGTGTTCTGAGACCATTATGGAAACATCCTAGTTGCTTTCTCGAAGTATTTTGGTGAAGGTACAAATAATAAAGTTGAATTATTCGGATTGTTGCATGGTTTGAAATTTGCAAAATTCTATGATTTTTTGAATATTGATATTGAGATGGATTCCATGTTGCTTATAAAAGGGTTACTTGACAAGCGATGCTCTGTTTGGTATTTGGAAGATTTTTTGGATGAAATTCAAATATTCTTGAGAGAGATTTATGTTAAGTTTCAACATATTTTCAGTGAAGGGAATTATTCGGTGGATTACTTTGCAAAACGAGGAGCGGAAGGCTCATCTGATCACTGGGAATTTTATGAGGATCTTCCTAAGCTAGTAAGAGGGTTTTTAGGAATTGAAAAACTGGGTCTTCCTCAGTTACTGGTTCAATTGAGGTCTTGTATAGTTTATTTTCATGTTGAATGATGGTTAGTTTTTGATTGATTTTTAATAAGTGGTTTAAATATGTAACCACGGTTTTCATCTGCCACAAGTGATGGTTATTAATAAAGTTGTGGACGTACCATCATCCTTCTCAAAAAACAAATGTGGTGAAGGTCCCCTACAAATATGAGAAAACAATGTAAAAAGGTTTAGGAGATCTTGTTGGCCGACTGTGAGCTAGGATTCTATGGGATTTTGCCTTAGCACATGCATCGCAAAATAGTGGTGACTTAGAAGGGTCATATTGCAGATCACTTTGATGTAGGATAGATTGAATTAATTTAGGATAGGTTGGGGGCATGAGATGAGACTTAAAATTCGTATCTCATCTCATCTCATCCTTACAATTTTTTCAAATTTTCATACAAAATATAATAAATAATTCAATTTTTTCAAATCTAAATTTAACTTTTTCAAATTTTAAAACAATAATAATATTAAAATATAATATTTTAAACTTTCATAAAAAATTCAAAATTCTCATCTCACTCTCCAAACCTAACCTTAATGGATGGATGGCCTAGTCGAGAGTGTCATAATGGAACTGAGAGAGCTGGTCTAAGCTGACAGAGGTATAGATGGTGGGAAGAATGAGTAGAGTCCATTATTTGTTGTCCCTCGAAAAAGAGTTGTCCCGGAGTTGCAGTCCTTAATACAAAATAGTTAGAGAAAAATTAAAAAAATATATTATTATCAGCACAAAATTGCCAGATAGAAATGAGATTTTTTTGGAAAGAATGAACACATAATTTTATTGAGAAAAAAAGTGGAGTTGGGAGAGGAAATAAAAGTTGAACCAGTGTGAGAGATAGGTACGGTGAAGCCATCACCAACTCTCAGTTATTCATCGTCATGTTACTCATCAACATGCATATTCAATTTAGCCAAATCACTAGTTATATGATTGGCAGCTGTAGTATCCAGATACAAACTCTCATCAATAGTGTAAGTTGAAGAGGAGAAATTAGCGTTGTTTGGTGATGTTGCTGTGTAAGCTTAGTTAAACCGATAGATGCAAGTAAGAGCAGAGTGACCTTGTTGGTTACAAACCTGGCAAATCAAGGAGTTGTTAGTGAGTGTTGGGAAAGTATTGCCATTATTACTTGAGAAGGAACCTTGACCACAATGTGAGTTATAACGGCCACCACCATAGCTATGAGAATTATTTCTACCTCCATGAGATCCTCTACTACGTTGAGCAAAGGGAAATTTTGTAGTAAAGTGAGTTGATGTATCATTGTTGAAAATGTGTGCATCGGAGTGATGAAGCAAATGAGCTTCATGAGCTAAAAGATGACCAAGTAAGTCATCAAGCGAAATAAGGTCGAGTCGAGTAGTTACTGATGAGGTGAGTGCATCATACTCATTGCCAAGGTTAGCAAGAATATACGGCACAATTTCTGTAGGTGGAAGAGGACAACCTGCAGCTGCCATGGTATCAGCCAATGTTTTGGCTCAACGAAAGTAAGTGGAAATGGAGTCAGCCCCCTTCTTTAAAGAAGCAAGTTGTAACTGGGTATTAGGTGGGCTTGAGAGACGAAGGTGAATGTAGACTCAAGGGAGAGCCACATAGCTCTAGTAGTTTGACAACCAATGACCTCAGCAATAAGAGGTTCAAAAATGGATGAAATGAGAGTAGATATGACCAATTGATCATGTTGGAGCCATATATCATATGCAAGATTTGGGGTAAAGTCTTCGACCTCTAGTTTTGGGGAAAGGCAAGAGCCATCAACGTACTTGCAAAGTCGATGGCCACGAAGGTATGGAACTAATTGCACATTCCATAAAAAATAATTCTCTGGTGTGAGTTTAACAGAGATGGTATGGGAGAAGTTTGGGTGAGGTAGAGTGGGAGGAGAGAAATTGAAGGGTGTAGCCATGGACATTAGTCCTATGAGGCTGTTGATACCATTTTGTATAAACTACTCACTGTATTTCCATTACTACCTTTAAATGTTTACAGAGGGTGCCTTTATAGGCATGTGTGCTAACAGATTGTACAAAGAAGGATATTTTACAAAGGAGAATATTATAGACTTAAAGGTTTGTTACAAAAGGTACAACTCATGCAGCACATTCAATTACGTGACTGCACCATATTCCTTGAGCTCATATGCGTGTGAGCTAGAAGGTTTTGCAGGGGCTATGGTAGCCTTTCACACTTATCAATTAAAATAAAAAGGCTCAATAATATTGCCCAACCTAGCATAAGATTTCTAAATGATATTACATGTATACATGCTGATTATATATATATATATATTAATATTTTGCAGAAAGAAAATGATTTGTACATGCCTAGGGATGCAGGTCTTTTAAATATATATATATATATATATATATATATATATATATATATTATAATGGGTCTCACTTTTTTTCAAATTGACTATGAAAATTGCATGCCTTAATGTAATATTTAGCATTGTTTGTGCAATATTATGGATCACAATATTAAGGACGTGTCTCACTTCCAATTTACCACTGCGCGGCCGCAATTCGCTGATGAAACTTGAGGGGGCTTCTCCTGCAAACACTCTGATGCTTAAGTCAATTAAGAAGTAATTGTATTCCAATTATCCCTAATTATCAAAAGTTGCCTGTATATATAGGCTCATTTGTTGTACCTATCTCATTCAAGATTTACCGGTACGGATCAATACTTAGGATTTTGAGTAATCGCGTCACTTCCTGCTATCTTTATCCTTTCGTTAAAGGTGGTGTCATGCATATCTTCCTTCAAACTCTTCTTAACTATCCCTCTATGGCCCCTAGGCCCATCCTTTGGGATTCTTTGCTTTTATTGTACTACGGGCCTCCTCATATGTTTTAGGGCCCTTCGATTGGGATGGTCCCTCCAGTTAACCCGCCAATTCCATTCACCTTCTGGCAAACAAAATTCACATTGATCAAACTTCTTGTTGCGGAAATGCTAGGTATGATCATATGGGCCTAGGTGCTTGGAAAACAAGTAGACACGGACACAGGCCCAAACCACCCATGGATTTTTGGTGCCTTCAGGCATGTCGCGCCCTCCTTACTTGCCACTTTATACTATTTCATTTCCCCAAATAGATTTTTGTTATATATATATATATATATATATATATATATATATATATATATATATATATTTCTTTTTTAAATCGAGGACTCCCTATCATTTCCCACTGCCATGGCAAAGAAGAGAGAAAGCTTTCTTGCATCGGTTAGTCTTCTTCTTCAGTCTAGGGTTACCTTTTTTTTCTACCCATTGGCACTTCGCATTTCGTTATCCTTCAAATACCCCACTTTTTCATTTTCTTTCATTCCTTCCCCTGTTACACTATATGCCCTTCCATTCCCATTCTTGTTCTTCACTTACCCTGATCTTTCTCACTATCTTCTTCCCACCGACTTTAATGGCCCCCATGGTGAAGGCGAGGTTTCTGAAAACCCCTTCGAGGTCCTTGAGGGCACGGTTTTTGCTGGATACCGATGGTGCTCGGGCATCCGAGAGAAACATTTCATCAAGATTCGAGAAGATTTTCGTATTCCTGAAACTGTTGTCTTGGGAGTTCCTGAATCTGAATGTTGTGATGACGAGGGTTTTGATAATAAAGTGGCTATTACTATTTCCCTTCTGTAGAATGGGTTGAGGCTCCCCTTCTGCCGCCCTCTCCGTGACCTTTTGGATCTTCTCAACATAGCTCCCGCTCAATTACACCCTTTCACACTAAGGGAGTACCTTTGCGCCTGTATCGTATTCCGCATGGTTTTAGAGCCTCTTGGTGACCCTTACCCTAATTTGACTAGTCGGGAATTTTTGGCATTCTATAACGTAAGGGAAGCTAGCAAGGGCAATGTTGTTAGCTTTCACAAGAAAGACAATGGGCAAGCGTTGGCCCGGTTCGAGACTCGCCACTCCAATGCTAAGGTGTGGACCTCCAAATTCTTTTATATCTCCAGTCAAGGTTGGGAATACCCTAACACAGAAGACGTTTTTCGTGACTTTCCAGTCAAATCAATCTAGCGCCCTATTCCTAACGAAAAGAAGCTGTGGCTTAGAATGGAACCTTTGTCACGCCATGAACTGGCTCGAATCAAGACAGTTTGTTCTTGGGCCAAAACTAATCCTGAGGCGCTTTATACCGACCTCTTGCTAACCTCCTACCATATTGATCGGTTCTTGATGTCTCCCAATCGGTCTTATTTTCAAGGACGTGACTTCATGATTTCAGCCATCATTCCTCCTCCCATGCCGAAACCTTCTGAGAAAACTTCGAGGCATGAGCCTTCTAAGAAGAAGCCACGTTCAAAAGAGGGGGAGAATGAGAAGGCCACCGAAAAAAGGGAAAAGAGGAGCAAGAAAAAGAACGAGGTTGGTGGTCGCCGAAAGAAAACTCACTCGGGAGATCCCTCTCCCCTTCCTTCTCTTCAAAAGGAGACTTTGGCAGCCTCAGGGGGCGTCCAAGCCTTGGTGCCGTGGGAGGACACCCCTCCTTGGACGTCCACACAATTGGCCTCCCCTGAGCCTAGGGCTGAGCAGAAATCTGAAAATCTGATTCCGATTCCGGTTCCACCCCGACTGTGACAAGTCGGAGTCGGAGTCGGAGTTTTTTCCCACTGGAAAGTCAGAGTCGGAGTCGGAGGTGGAGGTGTTCCGACTCCGAGTCTGATCCGATCCGACTCCGACACACCGAATCCGACTCCGACTTCCCCTCTGACTCCGACTCCGATATTATGCATATTTTATAAAAATATGTGTTTTCAATATATTAACATCTAATAAATAATAATGTATAAACATTATAATGAATAATATAAGTTAATATAGTTACTATAAGTTAATTTACATTACTAATTTATTATAAGCTACTATAAGTTAATATAGTTACATTATAAGTTACTATACCTTATATAGTTGATTTACATTACTAATTTACTATAAGTTACTATAAGTTAATATAGTTACACTATAAGTTACTATACCTTATATAGTTAATTTACATTACTAATTTACTATAAGTTACTATACCTTATTTTAATATCAAATATCTTATTTTATTTTATATATTATAATATTATATATATAGGATAGTTTATATATATAATATACTATATAACTATATATATACTGTATAGTATTAGAGTCATTAGACTATATATATTCATACTTATATAATATATATAGTTATACTAAATCACTATAACTAAATTACTATAGTCTATAACTATGTATTAAATGTATTACAAATATATACAAATATAACTATCAACCAATGGGATGATGACAACTATTAATATGATAGACAACGCTATAGCCACTAGGAGCTACCGTTAGTGGTTTTAATGTATTTTTTTAGTCCTTTTATTATATGTATTTTTTTTATCATCTTTAAATTTTTTTTAAATATTCACAATATTATTAAAAAATGTTTCTTTAATCATGAAATAAAAAAATTTTAAAATAAATAAATAAAAAGGCCAACGGTGGGTAGATGGGAGCGGAACCTTTTGCATTATTTAAAAAGATATAATAAACATTACAAATATCAATGCTGATAAAGTAGTAAACTATAATGGACTTAATAGTAATTTCAACTACATAAGATAAGACTAGTGTTGCTGCCTCCACGTGTGACTTCCATCTTTACCACTTCCCAGTGCATGATCCAACGACTAAGATCACATGCGGCACTGCACTTCACTTTAACATTTTTGACCAAAAGACTTCAGACCAAATTCTTCATCCATTTCGTCTTGTTCCTTCCCGAATCCTCCAAGACTCAGCCTTTCTTACTTCTCAAACCATCGACTGTAACAGAAAGCCATGCCTTGAGGGAGAAGAGAGAGAGGTTACTAAGAGAAAATCATGCGGCAATTCGTCTACACATCTAGTGACGATGGCTTTAAGCCATGCTCGACATGAGGAGCGGCTGAGAAATGGGTAGGTGTTAGATGTCAACAATTTTCTCTGGTATCTCCTCTCTCTCTGTCTCTCTCTCTCTCTCTCTCTCTCTCTCTCTCTCTCTCTCTAACAGAAATCATTCGATTCGTTCTTGGGTTTGAAACTTTGAAATCTGTTTTAGTTGTTTTGAATTTTTGATTTCTCTTTTATCTATTATGGTTTTGAACTTTTGGTTGTTGATTTGTTTTTTGGTTTTTTTGAAACTCTGTTTTCAGGTGCCCCAGTCGGCACTCGGCAATCCCCGTCGGCCGTCACCCCAAGTCCCCACGCCGTCACAGATCTGGGTCATCGCACGGTGCCCACTACCCTCCCACGGTCTCACTGACTCTGTCCCGACTCCGTTCTGACAAGTCGAAGTCGAAGCCAGAGTGAAGCATATAGCCTTCAGAGCCGGAGTCGGAGGTCAAACTTGGCCTCCGACAAAGTCGAAGTCGGAGTCGGAGGACCCAGATACCGACTCTGATCTGTCGGTGCTCAGCCCTGCCCGAGCCTCCGTCGCTGCAACCAGAGGTCATCACCGCATCCTCAGGGGGAGGTCACAACCAGAGTTTTACCCCACCTGATACCACTAAACCTTCCTCGCCTTTTCCCTCCCCGTCGCCGCCACGTTCTTGTAGCCTGAGGGATATGAAGGGTTTAGCCGACATGGCCCTTTTTGACCTGGCCGCCTCCCTCCAGGTTGTGCCTAGGACGCAAGAGCATGTAACGGCTTCTACCACTGCGTTTGAATTTCCTATGCTAGAGGGTTGAGTGAGTCAGGTCGAGCAGGGCGCAGAAGTGGTCACAACCCTTAATATTGCCCCCTCCTTCCACCATTGCCCATGTTGAGGCGGCCACTGTTTTGCCCATAAGTGGCCACATGGAAACACCAGACGCCTCACCTTTGAATAGGGCGGAAGGTGCAACAAGGAGTGTCCCTCCACGCTCGGTCAAAGTGGGCGGCAAGGTTGGTTCATGCCAAACTTCCCTAGAAAGCTTGCCAGACACCATCTCTGGGGGAAATACCCCTTCGCCAATTGGTAGCTGGGCCTGACTCTCTCTTCCTTCTCTCCACGCCTCCTCTTTTGGCAGGGATACTGACTCCTTCCTTGAGGAGGAGTGGGTGAATTTCTTAAGGAAAGACACCCGTCTTCGTGAGGCCTACCCGCTACCTCCTCTGCCCCCTGTGCGCTTGGGTGATTCATCGGGGAGGACGATGGCTTCATATGTGAGGCCTGGGGAGGCACCCCTCTCAGACCCTGGCAAGATTGTGAGGGGGGACGCTAGCAGTGGTGATACCTCAAGGGCTGTTAATTCCCAGGTTGAGGCCATTGCCCAGATGGCTACCCGTTTGAGAAGTTGGCTCTCTGAGGTATTATGCCTTCTGTCCCATTTTGCATATACTCCTTTTTATCTTAGCCTCCCTTCATATTGGTTGCTTCTTCTTCTTGCAGGGCATCAATGATTTGGCTGCGTGGATAGTTGCTGACCGTTCCAGTCTTGAGGAGGAGGTTAAAAAGCGTTGCCAGCTATGCTACATAGCCAAACGTGCTTCTGAGAAATGGCGAGTTGACAGGGCTGAACTGGCAGCCTTAGCCGAGGAGAGGGAGGAGTTAAGGATCCTATTAGAGCAATCTGAGGGTTATTCTCATTCTTTGCAAGGTGACCTCGAGATGCGTGAGGCTGAAGTCCTGGAGCTGCGCGAGGCTAACCGTCTAGCAAATGTGGCCAAAGTTAAAGACTACCTCGCCTTGTCCATTGTCCACCCTGAGAGGGACTCAACCAGGCTACGACTTTCGGAGGCCTAGGGGAACTTTGAGGTTGAGAACTCTCGCTTGAAATCCAAGCTTGCTGCCTGCGATGAGGCACTATCCTCTCTTCGTGGAGACCTGGCCCGTTGTCAAGACAGCTGTAGGTCCTTCGAGAAGAATCTTCAGGAGGCAAACTCGGCTCTTACAGTCAGCCAACAGAGTCTATCTGAGAAGATGGGGGAGCTAACTACTACTCAGGAGGAGGTCGCACAGCTCCTCGCCCAGTTGGCCCACGTCCCTGCTGTAAGGGAACATGCATTTACTTATGGGCATGGCTGCGGCATTCTGAGGCTGAGGAACCGTCTCCTAGTTGATCCTGCCACCAACCTTAGGATTCTTGATTGGGATTTATTTTATCCTGAGGAAATTTCCCACCGCGAGGTTGACGAGTTTGGAAAGAGATGTCTGACGCTCTTATAAACGTGCCCCCAACGTTCCCAATTGACAATGCCCCTTAACCATTTTTTCCCCTCCTGCCTTTAACTGTGGAGAGTTTCCTTGTGTTTCTATATTTTGTACATTTGTAATAATGGATTTTGATTTGCTCTGTCGAATGCTTAGGTTACTGCGTCCTTTTATTTTTTATCTTTTACACGGCACCACAAGCTGCTAAGGCTTGCCTGGCATTTAGGGTCGGAGTGGTCTGAGGACTTATGGGCCTTTTTTTCATGGCACTACAAGTCGCCAAGGCTTGCCTTTGGTATTTAGAGTCGGCGTGGTCTAAGAACTTCTGTGCCCTTTTTTTGTGGCACCACAAGCTGCTAAAGCTTGTCTTTGGTGTTTAGGGTCGGCGTGATCTGAGGACATACGTGCCCTCTTTTCATAGCACCACACGCTGCTAAGGCTTGTCTTTGATGTTTAGCATCGGTGTGGTCTAAGGACCTGTGCGCTCTCTTTTCGTGGCACTATAAGCTGGTAAGGCTTGTCTTTGGTGTTTAGAGTCAGCGTGGTCTAGGGACCTACGCGCCCTCTTTTCATAGCATCCCAAACTAGTAAGGCTTGTCTTTGGTGTTTAGAGTCGGTGTGGTCTGAGCACCTACGCACCCTCTTTCATGGCAACCACAAGTTGTTAAAACTTATCTTTGGTGTTTAGGGTCGGCGTGGTTTAAGGACCTACGCAAACTTTTTTCGTGGCACCACAAGCTTCTAAGGCTTGTTTTTGGTGTTTAGGGTCAGCATGGTTTGAGGATCTACGCGCCCTTTTTTTCGTGGCACAACAAGCTGCTAAGGCTTTTTTTTGTGTTTAGGGTTGGCATAGTCTGAAGACCTACGCACCCCTTTTTTCATGACACCACAAGCTACTAAGGCTTGTCTTTGGTGTTTAGGGTTGGCGTGGTCTGAAAACCTACATGTCCTCTTTTCATGGCACTACAAACTGCTAAGGCTTGTCTTTGGTGTTTACTAGTCAAACAGTCCCTGACTTTCCCTGCCTTTCTTTTCACAAAATCTAAATTCACCCCTAGGAACTCCTCCCTTTGTATGGAATTTTTAATGAATAAAACAAAATATATTCATAAAAAGCGATAATGCAATCATCAGACAAAAGTAAAGAAAAGGAATACTAAACTAGAAATACTACGACAAGTATTGATAGAATTTCTTTAAGTGCTCCGCGTTCCACGGGTGCAGTAATTCTTTGCCCTGGCTGTCTGTCAACCGATATGATCCAAGCCTGTTATTGCTACCATAGGTAAGGACCTTCCCATCGGGGTCCCATTTTCCCCTCGCCTTGGGTAGGTAAGGACCTTCCCAAAGACAAGCTACTAAGGCTTGTCTTTGGTGTTTAAGGTTGGCGTGGTCTGAAAACCTACACGCCCTCTTTTCATGGCACTACAAACTACTAAGGCTTGTCTTTGGTGTTTGCTAGTCAAACAGTCCCTGACTTTCCCTGCCTTTCTTTTCACAGAATCTAAATTCACCCCTGGGAACTCCTCCCTTTGTACGGAATTTTTAATGAATAAAACAACATATATTCATAAAAAGCGATAATGCAATCATCAGACAAAAGTAAAGAAAAGGAATACTAAACTAGAAATACTACGACAAGTATTGATAGAATTTCTTTAAGTGCTCCTTGTTCCACGGGTGCGGTAATTCTTTGCCCTGGCTGTCTTTCAATTGATATGATCCAAGCCTGTTATTGCTACCATAGGTAAGGACCTTCCCATCGGGGTCCCATTTTCCCCTCACCTTGGGTAGTCACCCCGCTTTTCTTCAAAACCAGGGCGCCCACTTTAAAAGTCTTGGGCCTTACTCTTTTATTGAAGTACTCCTTGGTTTTCTTCTTTTCTTGCAGCATCCGAGCTTCCGTCATCTCTCTTTCTTCTTCGAGTAAGTCGAGATATTCTTCTATCTTCTTGTCATTCTAGGCATTTGAAAAATGGCTCGTTCTGTAGGTTGGTAACCCTATTTCCACTGGCGTAACCGCCTCGCATCCATTTGCCAGTGTAAAACAGGGATTCCCCTGTTAGGGTTTTTGCTGTAGTTCTATATGCCCAGATTACGTCTAGCAGCTCGTCCACCTAATCTCTTTTCTTCTCCATGACCTTTTTCTTAAGGATTGAGAGTAATGCCTTGTTTGTTGCCTCAGTTTGACCATTTGCTTGGGGGTGGCCTGGGGAGGAGTACTTCGCCCTAATCCTTAACTCAACACACCATTCCCTGTAGTGGTCTGAGTCGAACTGGCGCCCATTGTTAGCTATAATACTTTGGAGAATTTTGAACTTGCAAATGACATTTTTTCACAAGAATTTCATCACGACTTTGCTTGTAATTATTGCTAACAGCTCTGCTTTTGCCCACTTTGTGAAATAATCGACAGTGACTATCATGAATTTAACACCACTTTTTCCTGGCGGGAAGGGTCCCACCAAATCTACCCCCCACTGGGCGAAAGGTCATAGTGTTGTCACCGATGTTAACTCCTCCGGAGGGCATGTGGTACGGGCGCGTAAGTCTGGCATTTTGCACATTTCTTGGTGAATTCCCACGCATCCCTTAGAGCATTAGGCTAGTAATATCCTGCCCAGACCGCTTTTTCTAGCCAAGGTTCTTCCCCCAGAGTGATTTCTACATTCTCTTTCATGTATCTCAGCTAGGACATACTGTGCTCCTTGTGTGGAGATGCATCGCAGCAAAGGGATGGAGAAACCTCTTTTATAAAGGATTCCATCGATGAGTAGGAATCGAGCCGCCCTTTTCTTTATCCTTCTTGCCTCTTCTCTTGCTTCTAGTAATTTTCCTTCATCCAAGTACTCTACTACCTTGTTAGCCCAATCTAGGATGCTTGACTCTAGGACACCTACCTCTGTGCCAACAGCTGAGACCTCGATAACCCTTCTCTCTACTTGCCATGGTAGGGATACTTCCTCCCCTCCGGATGCCACTCGTGCCAATCTGTCTACGACCTTGTTGTCCGCTCTTGGTATCTAAGTTATAGCGAAATATGAAAAGAGATCGCGTATCTCCCAAACTCGTGCTAGGTACTTTTTTAACTTATCGCCCTTTGTAGTATACAGGCTCAAAACTTAATTTACTACTACCTGTGAATCTGACCTGGCATCCACTTCGGTTGCCCCTATTTGGGCGGCCACAGACAATCCCGCTATAAGCACTTCATATTTAGCTTCGTTGTTTGTTACTTTGAACACCAGTGTTGCCATGTAATACCGCTCTTGGCCATCAGGGCTTAGTAAATGTATCCCCAGGCCTCCACCTAGCCTGCAAGACGATCCGTCTATAAATAACACACACAGCTTCCCTAATGGTGCTATTGCCTCCTCCTGGGGAAAGTTTGAGAATTCTGCTAGAAAATCTGTCATTGTTTGTCCTTTAATTACTTTTCTTGGCTCATACTCTACATCGAATTCACTCAGCTCGATTGACCAACCTATCAGCCTTCTTGTGCTATCCGGCTTTCTCAGAATTTTTGCCAACAGAGCCTCCATTAGCACCCTTACTATGTGAGCTTGAAAATAAGGATGGAGTTTCCTAGCCGCCACTACCAAGGCAAATCCAATAATTCAATTCAAGGATACCTTGCTTCTGCTCCTCTGAGCACTCGACTCACATAATACATCGGGTGCTGGACGGTTCCTTCCTTCTTTACGAGAATGGCGGATACAGTGTGCAGGGAGACTGCTAGATACGCATAGAGTACGTCACCCTTCTCTGGTCACTTTAAAAGGGGTGGATTGGCCAGATACCCTTTTAACCTCTCAATGCTTCATCGCACTGCTCATTCCAAGGATGTACCTTCCGTAGTACTTGGGAAAAGGGGAGGCACTTATCTGTTAACCTGGCTATGAAACTTCCCAGGGTAGCCATTCTCCTCGCCAGCCGTTGAGTCTCGTTTAGATTTTTTGGTGGTTTCATATTGATTATGGCCTCTATCTTATTTGGAGAGGCTTCAATTTCTCTTTCGGACACAATGAAGCCCAAAAATTTCTCCGACTAGACCCCGAAAGCACACTTCGTTGGGTTCAGCTTCATTTTATAATGGCGTAAGACTCTAAACGCCGTTCGCAAATCCACGAGGTGCTGGGCGGGCTCTTTACTCTTTACCAGTAGGTCATCCACGTATACCTCCATAGATCTCCCAATCTGTTTCTTGAACATTCGATTCACCAACCTTTGGTAGTTCGCCCTTGCATTCTTCAGTCTAAAGGGCATGACCTGGTAGCAATATAGCCCTCGATCTATTATGAACGATGTTTTTTCTTATTCTGTTGCATTCATCCGTATCTGGTTGTTACCTGAATACGCGCATCCATGAAGCTCAACATATGATGTCCTGCTGTAGCATTTACAATGACGTCAATGTGTTGTAAGGGGAAGCTATCTTTCAGACAAGCTTTGTTTAGATCTGTGAAGTCTACGCACATTCTCTACTTCCCATTTGCCTTTTTCACCATGACAACGTTGGATAACCACTCCAGGTAGTGGGATTCTCTAATGAAGCCGGCTACGAGCAGTCATTCAACTTCTTCATTAATAGCGGCGTACTTTTCTGCACTGAACGATCTCCTCTTCTGTCATACTGCCTTGTGCATTGGATCTACACCTAAGCAGTGCTCAATGACCTTGTTGTCTATACCAGGCATCTCTTTATAGCTCCATGCGAAGATATCCCTGTGTTCTACCAACAACTGTATCAAGGCTTCTCTATCTGCTGGTGAGACTTGTGTCCCGATACGGGTAGTAGTTCCAAGGTGGTCAGCATATAATGTCACGAGTTCCAGAGGTTCGTTGACTTATGCATGTTGTTGACCCCAATCATCCCTAACTTCTATGTCTATTTTGCAAGTTACTGCTACAGGCGGCGGGTGGGGTGGCAAGGCCCCATCTTGTCCTGCTACAATGCAGACTTCCTTTTTGACTTTCCTTAGTTATTGTACATAGCATTCTCGGGCCAGGGCCTGTTCGTCTCTTGCCTCGCCCACACCACTATCGGTTAGGAACTTCATCTTGAGATGGTAGGTGGATGTTACCGCTCTCAAATGGTTGAGTGTCAATCTTCCCAATATAGAATTGTAAGAGGAATGAGCTTTTACTACTAAGAAATCGGTCATGGTGGTTGCTGTCTGCGCCCCAATTCCTACAATTACCAGAAGCATAATTGCTTCTACGGGCTGGATAGTATCCCCTGAGAAACCCTTTAACGGTGTAGGGGAGAGCCTCAGTTTGCCCACATCGATCCCCATTTTGACAAACGCTTCCCAGAACAGTATATCAGCAAAGCTCCCATTGTCTACTAGCACCCGCCTGATTGTTTAATTGGCTATTACAAGGCTAATTACTAGAGCATCGTCATGCGAGTACATGACTCCTTCCCTGTCCTTCTCTTCAGAGGATATCATCATTCACTCATTACTAAGCTTTGGTTGTTTGTGCGCCTTATCCGCTATGAATACCTCTTCATATCTTGCCTTCTGTTCATATGCCTTTCAACCGGACACGGAGACATCACCTCCAGCAAAACCTCCTGCTATAGTCTTTATCTCTCCTATGGGCGCCCTGTTCCTGTCACCCCTTGGGGGCGACCTCACCCCCTTTTCCTGGTGGTCATTAACATGGCGCCTTCGTTCTAGACTGAAACTCTGCCTTGTTCCTTGTCTAGTCTCCTGACGCCTTCTGGGTTTTGACCGCTCAGCGACCATTCATTCCGACTCGCTGGTTCCTGCTAACTCAACGACCCTCTTTCTCATGGTCGTGCAGTCCTCAGTCCAATGCAATTTTGACTGATGATACTTGCAATACCGACTACTCGTTTTGATAGGGTGGCAGCTTTCCCTTTCTCTCTCCTCTTCTCGTATGCTTAGACTATTGTGCACCAGTCTGAGGTTGTGATCTAACTGCCTTTCTCTCACTCTTTCTCGCCTACTTGGCTTACCCTTCTTATCAGCCTTTCTGTTTCTCTGCTCAATCTTGGTATCTTCTTTACAAGGGTCCACCAAAGCTTGTAAAGTATCTTCTGCTTTGAAAAAATCATCTGCCCTGTCCATGAACTCTTTAAGGGTGGAAGGAGTCCTCCAAGCCAACTCTGTCATAAAATGATTGCGCGGCCACACCCCTCCTAAAAGGGAGGCCAAAGTGATATTCTCATCTTGGTCATTCATTGTTAGGCGTTCTTTGTTGAAACGGGCCAAGTAGGCCTTTAAATTCTCATCCTTCTTTTGCTTAACCGTTAATAGGTAGGCGGCTGGGTGCCGACGTCTCCTACTAGGCATGAACTGGATTAAGAACTATTTTGCCAGTTCTCCAAAGCTGTCTATTAACTTCGGTTTGAGGGTCCCGAACCACCCCCTAATGGTCCCTTTCAGGGTCAAAGGGAAAGCCCTACACACAATCTCCCATGGGAAACCGTGGAGCGTGATATGAGCTTTAAAGTTTTCTAGATGATCTACCGGGTCCACACAATCTCCCCTGGGAAACCGTGGAGCGTGATATGAGCTTTAAAGTTTTCCAGATGATCTACCGGGTCCTTGGACCCATCGTACATATCTATTTGGGGAACTTTAAATTTTGGCAAGAGCGGCACAACCATAATACGTGTACTGTACGGCAGATCTGTTTGGTATAGTAGACTTTCCACCGAGGAAGAACCGCCCATCTTTTTTGCCATCTCTTCATACTTCTTGCCAACTCCTTCAACTCGTCATGCATTCTTTCTTTCTCTATTCATTCAGTATCCATTTCGACATTGCAATATGCCTCTCCTTCACCTTGCTCACTGTGAGCGAGCACATCAACATTATGAGAATTGGCGTTCTTTTGTCTTAAGTCGTTGTTCTCTTCTTGTAAGATTCTCATAGCCTCTAGAGCCTGTCTCAATTTTTCCTCTGCTACCACTAGTCGCGCTTCTACAGATGTCAGTAAGGCGTCCATCGTTCAGCTCGCTACTGAGCGCATTACAATTGGCACATGAGAACCACGCTGAATCACAAAGATCTCACAAACGGCGCCAAATGTTAAGGACGTGTCTCACTCCCAATCTACCACTGTGCTGCCGCAATTCGTTGATGAAACTTGAGAGGGCTTCTCCTGCAAACACTCCGATGCTTAAGTTAGTTAAGAAGTAATTGTATTACAGTTATACCTAATTATCAAAGGTTACCTGTATATATAGGCTCGTTTGTTGTACCTATCTCATTCAGGATTTACTGATACGGATCACTACTTAGGATTTTGAGTAATCGCATCACTTCTTAATGTTTTTATC
This sequence comes from Carya illinoinensis, assembly GCF_018687715.1. Classification (NCBI taxonomy): domain Eukaryota; kingdom Viridiplantae; phylum Streptophyta; class Magnoliopsida; order Fagales; family Juglandaceae; genus Carya; species Carya illinoinensis. The sequence goes on from NC_056754.1 coordinate 45,686,973, forward strand.
CTTCCGTTAAAGGTGATGCCATGCATATTTTCCTTCAAACTCTTCTTAACTATCCCTCTATGGCCCCTGAGCCCATCCTCTGGGCTTCTTGGCTTTTATTGTACTACGAGCCTCCTCATATATTTTAGGGTCCTTTAGTTGGGATGGTCCCTCCACACAACATGCCAATAACATAAGAAAATCAATCCCCTTGTTAAGAGAAGCAGACAAGGAGAATCTTAGGTGTTCATGACTCCAAAAGAGGACCAAGAAGATTCTTTGTTTAAAAGAATGTATAAATTTGAGTTTTGAAGATTTTCCCTTGGGGAAAATTGATCTATTTTAAAAGTATTTCTTTTAAAAAAAATTCACAGTAAACAAATTCAATATATATATTGGGCTCTAAAAGGAGTCTTCAAAATATTTGTTCATGCTCCACCTCCTCACCCCCGCTCCGCTCCACCATATTAAAAATATATATATATATTTATATAAATAAATATATTTTATATAAATATATACAATTTATTAAATATTTGAAATTGTATTCAAGTTATTAGATTATCTTAATTTCCTGCATAGTAAGTCTCAAATTGCTTAAATATGATTATTGTATTGTCTTAACCTCCTGAATAAAAGTTGACTTAGGAGGCCAAGACAATTTAAAATATAACTCTATGTTTAAATTCTTTTTTGTTTTGAAAAATTTTAATTTATAATTTAAATTATATTATAATTTGCATCTAAAATTTCTTTTTAAACTTAAAAATAATTTCTTAGACCCAATGAATTGGCCTAGGCAGGAAAGTAGGGCAAATGAGGTTTTTGACCCTACCTCTGCCTGCTGGGAGCGGGGGTAGAGTTAAAAGAATTTTGCTATATACAAGTAATGTCGCGTACTAATCTGCGTATTAATATTAATTTCTTCATATTCAAAATTTAAATTAATATTATTTTTAATAAAATTTACTTTTTTATCAATTACATTATATTGATATATATATTAATATATAATTATACTTCCAACTAAATTTTTTTCAGGTCAAAAACCCTTCTCCCGGGTGTTTCATGCGAGTAGCACCCTAGTCGTGACTTATCTAAAAATTTGGATTATTTAAAAAAAGAAAATTGAAATTATATTGGGCGAACTGATTCGAAGGGCTGGTTCGAGCATCTGCATCTCAGAACAGCCAGGCGTTGCTACGGCAAGTACTTGCTCTCAAGTAGCAAGTTCCCATCAATGGCTTCTCTAATGTCTCTTCAGCGCTCTGGAAACTCCTTTATCTCCTCTCACTTCAGACTTCCATTAACCCCACAACCCCCGGCACTGCTATCTTTCACTCCCACCCCATCCAAACCTCTTTGCAACTACGCAATTCCAAATGCCCACAACCCCAGGGTCTATAGCCACCGCGTTGGCGTCTCTCACCGCCAAAGCACTAGCACTCGGTCCAGTTCTCGGTACAAAATTCACCCTGATCTTTCACAGAGCAACAAGAAGAGCAGCTCGGATGACCAACCAACGAACAGTAATCTAAACAGCGAAAGTGCCAGAGACTCATTGTGCCGTGATACACCAAATGTTGATTTAATGGGTTTGTGTAGGGAGGGTAAGGTTGAAGAGGTTGTGGACCTTATGGGTCAAGGTGTTTGTGCCGATTATAGTGTTTTCTGTGCATTGTTGGACTCATGTGCAAATTCTAAGTCGGTTGAGGTTGGGAGGAGGGTGGATGAATTCTTGAAACGGTCTCCGTTTCGTGGAGACATGGAATTGAATAACAAATTGATTGAGGTGTATGGGAGATGTGGTAGTATGAAAGAAGCACGCAGAGTGTTTGATAGAATGCGCGAGAGGAATATGAATTCATGGCATTCGATGATAAATGGGTATGCAGTGAATGGGAAGGGCAATGATGGGTTGTTGTTATTTGAGGAGATGAGGGAGGTTGGATTGCAGCCCAATGGGAATACATTTTTGGCGGTTTTATCAGCATGTGCTAGTGCAGAAGCTGTTGCAGAAGGGTTAATACACTTCAAATCGATGATGACTGACTATGAAATTGCTCCGAGAATGGAGCATTGTTTAGCGGTTATTGATGTCCTTGGGGGGTCTGGTCATTTGAATGAAGCAGAAGAGTTCATTGAGAAAATGCCGTTTGAGCCTGTGCCTGAGGTTTGGGACACTATTAGGTATTATGCAAGAATTCATGGAGATATAGAACTTGAAGAACGCGTTGAGCAGTTATTAGTTAGTCTTGATCCTTCCAGAGCTGTCGCTGACAGAATCTCAATTCCCCCTAGGAAGAAGCATTCTGCAATTAATATGATCGAGGATAAGAATAGGTTGAGTGAGTATCGGTGTGCCGGTCCTTACAAGGAAGAGGCGTTTGAGAAGTTGAAAGGTCTGAATGGGCAGTTGAGGGAAGCAGGATATGTGCCGGATACAAGATACGTGCTTCATGACATTGATCAGGAGGCCAAAGAACAGGCTTTAATGTATCATAGTGAGCGCTTGGCAATTGCCTACGGTTTGATTAGTACTCCGGCAAGGACAACTCTCAGGATCATTAAGAATCTAAGGATCTGTGGTGACTGCCATAATGCCATAAAAATCATGTCCAAAATTGTTGGGAGGGAGTTGATTGTTAGGGATAACAAGAGGTTCCATCATTTCAAGGATGGAAAGTGCTCTTGTAGGGATTATTGGTAAAGCAGTTGACACCTTGATGCTAATGTAGATAGTGCTTTCATCGTACATTATGGTTCTACTGAGATTCCTCTACCTTTTAACGCTAAAAAAAGTTCAGCAATTTGCCAATATGTTGTACATTAACTTTGAAACAGCGTGTGTTTGCATGCTAAGATTTACATGTAACAAGGTATGAAATATATCTTCCTTTTGCTCCAGCTTTATATATCTGCTCAATGATTTGAAAAGGCTGATAATTGTGAAATTTGATATCAAATCTTAAGAATCAGATATGGCACTCGCCATCATCTGGTCAAATGTTGTTTTTTAGCTCTATGATTCTTCAATGGCTCATGCTTCATGAAGTATGTTGGATGCTACTTCTCATATTGACAGTTCTTATACCTGATCAATTATGGGTGCCCTGAAATAATAAATATTCTCGATCGAGTTCTCCAAATGTGAAATCACCAGGGGTAGTGTTTGCTGATCCTTGACATGAAGATAAATACATCCTCCTAGATTTCAATTACCCTCGTCAATTGTTGAACCCTTCACATTTATGTTTCCGGCTCCCTGGAAACAACAGTTGGTTAATATTGTGGCATTGCCAATAGATGATGGTTAGCACTTTCTTTTATATAAATCCTAAGTTGCCCAGACCTTTCACATTTATAACAAGGTTCTCGAAAATGACTGCACAGAGAGAGAGAGAGAGAGAGAGAGCTATTGAAAAAAGAAAAGAAAAGAAAAGACATTTTTTGTCATTCAAGGTAATACCAGCTAGCTGTTCCAATGAACTAATCAGCAAAGGATGAAAAAAGAACATTACTATGAAGGACTAAACTATTCGGTGATATTATCATTATTCACTTGTGTCACTGCAGCAGAGTCGATTTGTTATTGATCTTCCACTGGTATGTACATTTTGGGGTGCTCCCTGTCAGAGAAATACATCACGACTATATGGAAACAATGCATGAGGTAGTCTGAATGCCTGGTGAATGATGTTCACCAAGTTAAGGATCATCCCCCTCCTAAACTGTGAAATTAGACCTTGAAGGAGGTCTACTTAGATGAATGTAATCGACATCATGTGGTATTATACAACTCAAAAGAATGGAATATGCAGATGAAAAAAATGGCCTACGAAGCAAGTGAAGACTTGTAAGAAGGCCACTAGAAGATAAATGTTAGTAAAGAGTTTTTATCAAGAAGGAAGTGATGATGGTTGGCTAGTTCTTCTGTTGGATACCACCTCAATAACAGCTTCATCTCGTGCTGGAACTCTCAGGCAGGATTTCATAAGATCATAAACAGTAAACCCGATTGCAACAGATGGTACAACCTGAAGAAGAATGACACTTAATTATGCATGGAGAAAAGATATGATAAAGAATTCCCAATGAATATGTATCCAACCTTCAAGTAGTTGATGCTCAGCCCAGAAAATAACTGCTTCCATCCTTGCTTTTGAGCAATCATTACAAGAGTTTCTATCGTTCCTTTTATCTCAGCACCGTTAGATGCCAAATGCCGTTGAACCTGTTATGATGGTTGATCAATCTTCCTATTGATGCGCCACTTTAAAATAATATTCAAAATATAAATGTAGTAATTAACCTGCATTTGCCTCCGGACAACATCAAGAGGGTATGTGAAGGTCTGACCCAATAAGCCAGCAACCGATCCACATACAAGTTTTACCACAATACTATTCTTATGCTCTGCAGGGACATGACGTTTCATGTCCTCGTAGAAATAAAACTTCAAACCAGCATATGGGAAGATTCCATATAGTGATGGGGCTGACAATGTTATTTACATGTCGGATATAAAAAACTCACAAGGATGTTGAAGAACCACAGAAAATGCAGAATAACAGCTATAACTGATGCAAGCAGTTTAGAAATATATACCCACACCACGGTAGAGACCTCTAATCCCTGCCTCCTTATAAGTCTTCGAGAAACAATCAATAATTCCTTTATAAATGTTTTCATTTTTAAGTACTGTTTTTGCATTCAACTTTGCCGAACCAACAATCTGCACTATCACATATAAATTAGTTGACATTAGCCCAAGGAAATGTAAGAGACTTTCAAACAAGGCTCAGATGAGAGGAGCCAAACCCAGCAGGTATCTCTGCAACAATGATCCAACCCAGCACACTTACCTGATAAGCCAATTTAGTCCGAACTAAATCAAGAGGATGGGTAAAAAGCACAGCGGTTCCTCCAGCAAATGATCCTGCCACAAGATCAAGCACGGGTCCTCTCCCCATGTCAGGAAAAGTGAGTATTATCCATCTGCGATATTGTTCGTAAGCCATGTAATGCAGTGCCGCATAGGGAATAATTCGAGCAACACTAGCGCCATTCCCTCTGAGAAAAAGTACCAAAATAAATGATTGCTCAGAAACAGAATAGTTCAGAAACAACCTCTGTATAAATGAGACTGACTCAGGGATCTACCTGTAGAAACCCATAACCCCTTCTGTCCTTGCAATTTTTTGAAAGGAACCAAACAGCCCTATGCTCTGGAATTCTGCTCGTCTGGTCTGAAAAGGATTTATAAATGTATATTTTTCAGCTTTTAAGGACATCTGTTTATTACTGAACTATATATCAAATCCAAATCCATGATAGATCTTCAACAGCAGTATAAAGCTGGAAATATACAGGATCAAATTACCCAAAGAAGAATTGTTGATAAAATTGCTGATTCACCATCCTAATCAGAGAGACAGGTGATTTTTCAATGCTAATTCCACTTAGTTAGGTGTTTGTTTCCACTTCTTGGAGGCCACCTACCAACTTAAGAGAAAATTGCCAGGTAACCAATCCTATCATTTGAAAAGAATACTCTGGCCAATTAAATATTTTGCCTAAAATTGATTTCGAGTCATAAAATTACTTTCTGGATAAATGCCAACAAATGGATCCTATATAGGTTCCTCAAAGGGATGGTTAGGAGATGGTCCTTCAACATATTTGCATGAAATGACCACTCTCAAAGACTTTAACATGTGCACTTGCACTTGACTGCCTGAGACTTTACCATTGCACTAGACAATGGCTCCGACTTTTCAAATTGAAGATATATCATATTTTTAACCAGAATTATCCGAGTTGGGTATGCTCACAAATACCCAACATAAACCTATGCAACTCTAGGAGATGAATGAGAGGTTGGTAGGTTTTTGTGCCACTGTAAAATGGAAATCTAAATGTTCTTACAATTAGGCAAGTATTTCTTAAGTTACGTTCATGGAATCATGAAAAGTGAATTTCCTCCCCAATGTAAAATTACTTCAGACATCTCAGTATTGTTATCATTGGTTTTACCAGCTCTATCAGTATCTCTCTTAGTTAATATCTGGACCTATCCATCCCTATGACCTGGTTACGAAATACTGTATCCCATGATAAAAAATATAAAATTCTGAAACTCATCCCTGACCTACCTCCCCAACCCTTTCTCACCCCACAAAGGATGGGAAAGTAATCCGTCAAGACAATATAATTAAGCCATAGGATAGCCATGACAGTGATCCATAAAATCATGAAGGCTGAGTAAATAATTTTTAGCTAAAACTATTTTTCCAATCCGGAAACCATTAAGAAAGAAGACAATCAATCCACAGAAACCAAAATCATATATAGTAATAGGCATCAATCATAAATTCAATTAACAACCTCAGATATTATGATTATATCAGTAAAAACAAGAACTGAAATTCATCACTGGCCACCACAGGTTAAATCACACAAAAAATCAACTTACCTTTTTAATCCCTTCAATCTATGATTCCCTTTAACCACTACTATACCAAGAGAGCTGAATTTATGCTCAATTAATTACTGAAGGAGCCTAGACAGCACCCAGATCTTGACACGGAGTAAAACGCCATGCAAGAAAAAAGTAGCACCATATTTTTGGTAAACGAAAATGAAACTGATCTTATATGGACTATCAGGTAGAAGCCAGAGTAAGCCTCTCTCTAATAGTTGATCCATAATTGTCAACAAAATATGAAATTATAGAGATCATGGTTATAGACTTTTACTCATCCATGATCTTGCAAGGAACCTAAAAGAACTTGACTAGGAATAGATTAAATTATATGCTCATTAGTTGTTAATCCTTGACTAACTATATAATAATACTAAGAAATATGCAAGGCATCATTGAACTCAGGAAGAAAATATCAAAACCTCAAACTTAAAGGTGATAAGCTTTTATCTATCATGGAAAGAAGAGCGAAACAAGTAGATTTCCCCCGTTAACCTCTAAAACTAATAAATGCATTTTCCTATCAAAACTAGTAAACACATTTCACTTATATGGTTTGAATTACAATCCCGTGGACTTCATTCAGAAGCTCAAGCATAGAGAATATGAAGAAAGTAAGCACGTAATTCAAACCAAAAAGAAAATACCACTCCCTTTGGTGGGGAGCCCAGGTGTACAATTGGGATATCGCATCCTTTTTCTTCTTTCCCCTGCTTGATTCTACGTAATTGATCCTTACAATGTGTTGAATTAAGAAAATGGAAACTTGAAGCAAGATCCGAAATGGGGAGCAACCTATCTCAAGAATTGATTACTACCTCAATTACACGCTAAATTTGCAACAAACGCCCATCAAAGCATCTTCTGAACTCGTAAATCTCATTTCATTTGCAGTCGAAACGTAGTCATTTATAGTCAATTCAAGAGATCCTAAATTAGTCATTTAAAAAAAAAAAAAAAACATAAACCCTCTAAGATGTTAGAATATAAACCAAATGATTAAATTTACCGGCATAAGCATTTGGGCAAGTGTAATTTTACATAGTTAACACTCACTTCAAACTTCAATTTCATATAATTAAATATTCCTTGACCAATTTATTAAGAAAAAGTCTGACCCACTAGATGCGAGTGTTTAGAATATAACGAAATAATTAGACATACTTCTTCTCGTCATACCATAACTTTTGCACAAATGGCAATTTAACAAAAGACGGAACATACAAACGAAAGAAATAAGAAAGAAGAGAAACACAAAACCCCAAAAACCAAAAATAAAACATCACTAACAGTCTGCACAGGATAAGAAATTTAGGAATCAATACTGAATCCAATACTACCAAAGAGAATCTCCAACCCAATTGTACCTGAAACAAAATCTTGACACGCTCGAGGGGTGCAACCACCGTCTTTGCAATCCCACCAGCAAGTCCCCCAGCAACCAGTTCCTTGGCAAACACTGGCATGGCCTCTACAACCCCATCAAAGAACATACCCATCTGATCTCCTCCGTCTCTCTTCTTCTCCATTCACCAACACTTTTAAGGAAAAGACACAGAAGAATTTCCTGGTATCGAGTTGTTCAAGGAACTGTTAGGCAACAGGGAATGGGAAGAGAGATAATCGAGACGGGTCTGTGCAAAAGCTTGAAGATTTTATACGTTCTGGGCTTCAAGGAGGTCAGAGCAGCCCACGGCCCCCCAAGATTCCTTTTTTGTGAAAGATGACAAGGGGTTGGTTGTACAGCTCCGTCTCCTATTTTACTTGCGATTCCATTGCCCTTAACGCGTGGAAGTCCGCGGCGAATTTATGAGAATTGGGATATTCTTTGCCAAAATTAATTATTTTATATTAAAAAAATTAATGTAACTTATCAAATGTATAAAAAAAGACGTAGAAAATGATTATATATAAAATTTTTATTTTCTTTCTTTAGTTTTTAGTCCAAATATAAATAATTAGGTCTAATAATTTTAGTTATTGTCTCAATTTTCTTAATAAATAAGAATGAGAAAATTTTCATAAATTCCTCTAATAATTTTCATATTTTTTACTCAAAACAATTTTTTTAAGGTACTCCAGAAATCTCAATAAAAATATAATAATATTATATATAGTCTTAATGTGTAAAGACTGTACAATCCATTTGAAAAAAATAAGATCTATTAAGAAAAAATTGATTTTTTCATCTGAATCTTAAATCTTCCTTATTATGTTAAAAAAAAAAAAGAGTGCACGAAGTTTTCACACTCTAATACTATAACTAATATTGTTTATAAAAATATATCTCAAAGTTTCTTTTCTAGATATAAACATTTTAATAGGTTCGCTATTTAACATTTTGATGTACCTCTAATTATGAGGCCATTGATATTGAGTAATTTATATAAATTAGTTGTAAACTTGCGCAATTTGCAAAAATAATATATAATCTTTCATCATCTAGATTTTTTTAAATATATTTTTTAATTGCCAAGTCCAAACTTAAAATTTAATAAATATCGTTGCAAAAGTTAATAAAAGTTTTAATTACCATGTATCCATATTTCGGGAATACCTTTACCCTTTTGAGGAATGCTATAAGAAGTTTTACACTAGACACTTCTATCTAACCAACATGTCATTTGTTAATTTTATCATTTTATTTAAACGCATGAAAAAATCTTCACAATCTTCCAATATTCCACACTCCATATTTTTTTTTTAATTTTTATTATTTTATCTTTTATCAAATATTTAATATATAAATAATGAATAAAAGAATTAAATTAATTTAAAAAGAATAAATTCAAAAAAATATTAAAAAATATTAAAAATTTGAAAAAAAAAAGTGGAGTGTGGAATGTTGAGAGGTTGTATAGCATTCCTCTAAACGCATATATATATTTATTTAAGCATTAAGTGCTCATTTAGATTCAGAGAATATTTTATCTCATCTCATCATTACAATTTTTTTAAATTTTCACAAAATATAATAAACAATTCAACTTTTTTAAATCTAAAAATAATAATAATATTAATAAATAATATTCTAACAATATTTTATTTAATTTTCATTTAAAATCGTCTCATCTCAATTCCTAAATTTAAAGTAGAATGATAAAAATGATAAATTACATATTAATTAAATAAAAGTGTGTAGTGTAAGGCTTCCGCGTAGAATTTCTCTACTCCTTTTAACTTAAATTACAAAATATTGAATCCGAGTCGGCAAGCATAAGCTATATGGGTTCAGTATCAGTGGAGTACCTGCGAAGAAAACGTGAGTCTCAATTTGCAACAACCGACCATATGCTTGCTTGCCACTTTTGTGACTCACGAGCAAAGTTATTGGACTGCCCTAGGCATAGTTATCCAAATTAAATTATTATTATTATTATTTTTTTATTATTATTATTTCAAGGCAAGTTATATTAATTTTTAGTTGGCCAAATTAAGCACACCGAACAAGCTTAAACCTTAGCCCTGAAAACCCTTTACCTTAAAAAACCTAAAAAAAAAAAAAAAAAACCCTTTTACCTTAATTACTACTCTCTCTAATGCTAGACCTTAATCCTATATACTCAAACTCTATATTTTGGGGTGTGCAGTCAAGCACTCAATCAACAAAAAAATGACTTCTTCGCTGCATGGCAAAGACTTGGTTGTTGCAGGCATTTCTAAATTGCAACACATGATCTATCTCTTCAAAGCAAAGACGAAAGGAAAAGGCTTGATGACAAATCCATCTAGGAAGTCATAGTATTCTTAAATATATTTTAGCCTTCTTTTGTGATTGGATCATCAACATCCAGAAACTATGCAGCACAAACAATCTCATCCCAAAATGGCACAAAATTCAGAAAGTCTAATTGCAAACCAAAACACCGAGAGGTTTTGGGAATGCTATATGCTACATTCATACCCCACTTTTATTCTACTTTGTAAATGTCCCGAGAGTTAGATTAATTAGAAAATAAAATGAACCCTTTTTCCAAAACCAAAACAGAAGGAAATACATGTCTCGGTAGCAGCAGCCAACAAGAAGGACCAAGTCGAAGTAGAACTTAGCACATATGTATCATCACCAGGCAAAAGTTTCTCTTTGAATATTAAGATGTATATTAAGATACACAAAATTGAATAGTTCCACCTATTGATTGCTTGAGAGAGAGAGAGAGAGAGAGAGAGAGAGAGAGCGAGAGAGAGAGAGAAGCGGGGGTGGGGGGGACTTAGACATGGGGAGCACATCTTAAACAATTGAATAGTTCCACCCTGTTATTGATTGCTTGTCGTACATGAATATATATCAGTTCGTTGTATAATTTACAGACAGGGGTCAATGATTCCCTCGACTACAAATGAATGAATGCAGGTCTCTGCTCCCTATATGTATACATTCTGTAACATCCTTCCCTTCGTTATCTACAACCCCTCCAACAAATCTAATCTTTTCAATTGAACTTGAAAAGAAAAAAGAACAAAAAAAAATTGGACATCTTCTGAATCAACTTGATGTAGTTCTAGTACTAAGAACGAAAATGATCTATGCAGTTCCTGTCGACCTTCAAGTTGAAACCTCGGGAAGATGAAAAAGAGTAGTATGTGTAATTCAGTCTCTCTTAGGCTTTAAACATCAAGTGAAACACGAGTTTTAATCGGTTTTAGTTTCAAACCCATGCTTTCAGGAGAGAGGAGTTCTGGGGAGATGCAAGATGGACTGAGTGGACTCCTTGGGCTGTCATTGAAGTGGCATGGCCTATACAACCCATACCCCATCAAAAAGAACTCCATGGGTATCAACATGGCATGTGGCTGCTCCTCTGTCACCACTGATCCACAAGCCTGGACCTGCACAAACAACACGACCTTTGATATGCACACCCATGTACAATTATTCAATTTCATATATATCCTGGATTAAATCAGAAGAGTAACCTGTGATGTGAGCACTATAGTTTGAAATAATGCAGAAAACAACTATTTCTTTTTTGAACACGGCCTGTAACAGAATACTCCTACACACACTTCGCACCACATACCTCAACTAGAGCACTAAATCTCCGATCGAGTTTTGAGGTCATGTGGAGAGCCTCAGAATGGAAAGGAGAACTATCCCCAACAAAAATAAGTGAACGACATCTTAGTCTCTTCAACCCTTCAGTAATGTCAGGTCTCCTGCAAGTTGGCAAAGAAAATTGAAGCACATAAGCATAGACACTCAATGTATCCAGAAATAATATAAATGCGCACAAATAAATAACTCTACGAACCCAGCTATGGCACAGTTTTTACCTGTTTATAGCATGAAGAAATCGCAAAACATTTATGCTCTGCCTCTCATCTAGCAACTGAGGAAACAAATATAACATGGGAATTAAACAAGCGTCGCCTTTTAGCCAGTCCAACATATAGAGGAGAAAAAGAAAGACAATCCAATTCCAGAGGATGCATTTTTCAAAAATGAATTTAAAAATTAGCTTAGAAACTGACTCTTTTGCATGCTTGAACCATATCTGCTTCTGGAACTCCCACACCACCACGAACTTCCTGCTACAATTTCCCATCACTCGACCAACCCAATAGAACCACGTAGTATGAGCAAAGGAAATTACAAACCACAACAATTGAAGAAGTAGGGTACCTTGCTGAAGTACCGTTGAAGCAAACACTCTTTCACCAAGCCACACATGCCATAGAAATATAGAAAATTTGACATCACCTACAGATAATAGACGACCTTGGATATAATATTCAGATTTATACATGTTTGCTTGTAAGAATAACAATGAGGTCTGAGGAAAGAACCTTATTATATATCCATTCAGACCAAGAGGGAGCTTTGCATAAAGGGGACACGAGTATCAAACCAAGAACGCGCTCCCTATATTTCATCTGTAACATGAAACCTTGCTCAGTGGACCAAATAATAGAATTGTTTGAAAACATACTGGTCATAGGACCCGGAATGCATTTCCATGACTTTCTTGTCTCTTTTTCTATGTCCATTTAGTTGTTCCTCTTGTCTACTTCCTATCTACTTGGGCTACGTCTTTTGCATTTACTAATAAAATCTTGGATTACTTCAGGGGGGAAAAACTATCTCTGAAAGGGTACATACCGCAAATAGTGTAAGGATGTAGGCACCAGCCGTTACCCCCATGCACATCACTGCACCAAGCCTGAAGAAGGATATAAAAATGTAATCAGAAACCAAATTGACAGACAATTTCTCACCAGAGAAGCCACCATTGAAGATAATCCATGCATAAATCCTTCTACTTTGTCCCGTTAACAAGCACAAAAAGAACCTCATCTAGCATGCTACTTAATAATTAAAATTATGAGCTTTGGATAACAAAAACTGACAATAAATCACCAAAAATATTTTAGAATAATCATGACCTGAAATAGTTGAGAACCTCAATGATCTGATCTGCCAAATCATCGACAGACAGCACAGAATCTTCAGGAAAAATTGCAGCAGCTCCTAACTGCAAGAACTCTTATGAAAGGTCCAGAAAAACTATGTAAAAAATAACATTCAGTTGCAATTGAATGCAATATATTTTTCCAGATAGAATAATAGCAAAATAAGAAGACAAGTCAACCGTTTACAGACCTCATGTCCAGGAGGACTGATATGGTAAATACAGAAATTGTGGAGCAACAAAGAAGCTGCTTCAGGAACGAAGAATAATCCTTGGAAACAAGACACATCTGCTCAAAATTATTGATATTAGAATCACCGTTGTGAGATAGTATTAGAAGAAAAGGGGACAGATTCGAGCATATTACGTTATTGGTGAATAAGAAGAGCAACAAAAAGAAAAACCCAAATTGCACATTCATTTTTTTTTCCAGATTTGGTTGGTGAGGTTGAACCTAGTCCCCAACCCCGGCACACCCTGGCCCATGCCACTAGAAGGCCACATACTGACTTCACTGCACTTACGATTTAAAGCTAAATCCGGGTAAGTAAGTAGCGCTGGCTTGTCTTGATCTCCGTAGACTATAACAGACACAGGACCACGGCCAGTTTGTACAAGATGTTCCTGCAGATGACAAATCATAATATGTGTTATGAACAGAGAAATAAGCCCATTACTACAACATAGAAGCAAATAACCATATAAAACTAAAATTCAAAGAGATGAACTGTAAAGCAGTTTCGTCATCATAAAATCCTCGACCTGTGTAGGCATTTGTGAAAAGAGATGGCCTTCAGTTAAGAAATAGGAATCGGTTGTTGAGTACATGTCAAGGGGAAAACGCCAGTTTATCTAGAGAATTCAATTCCCAAAACAAACTTCCCCATGTGTATTTACACCTTTTCAGACCACATCATATCGATCTAACTTTCCAAAAAGATATAGGTAAAACAAACATCCGATTCTGATTCAATCATTTAATTCGTTACTTTTCAAGGAAAAAAAAAGAATGACAGTTTAAAAGAAAGGCACAGAATCTCATATTCTTAGGCCTAGAGAAGACATCGACTTTAGACCAATCAAACCATGAAAAACTGGGAAAGAAACCGAAACACAAAGCAACAGCTAGAATTTTCCATATAATAACAAGAAAAAAGAAAATAAGAGTATATAGCTCAATTTTCTTCTATGCAACACGATTTGATCAAAGGAAATCACTCCTTAAAGGAAGCGTTTACTCTTATGCTAAAAGGCATCATGCGAGAAAAAAGGAATCTCATCCCCGCGCCCGCCCAAGAAACAAAGAACTACAAACAATGACAGTGAATAACGAGAAAATATAAAATCCCCAGAACCCAACTCAAATCGAATACCAAATTAATCGAAGGAAAGTTTAGAAAATATTATTCCAAAACCATCTAATTCTACCACTTATTTAAATTTTAATACGTTTACAAGAGAAGGCGAAAAAGTGAATAAAATTAAAGATTAAAGAATACCCTTTATGATGAATAGAGTTTTTATATTTTTTTTATAAATTAAACACCGCCGATTCATTCAAAATACCAGGAAAAAAAAAGAATCTCGCGGAGGTTAAAAACCAGCCATCGGAACAAAGAAAAGAAGAAAAAAGTTGGAAATTGACCCACCGTCAGCAAAGCTTAAAAAAAATAAAATAAAATACAAACCTTCCCGCCGAGATAGATCTCCTCCATATCGACAGCAACTGAATCATTGGAATCCGCCATGGCCGCAGTTCTCTGTGTCTCAAAGCCCCGCACAGCCTTTCTCCCTCTCCAGGACTCTCTCTCTCTCTATCTCTCTCTCTCTCTCTCTCTCTCTCTCTCTCTCTCTATATATATCTGTCTCGTGCTCTCTATCGAAATATAGCCCACCTTGGCTTATATACCAAGCGATTCTCGTGAATTTACGACACTCTCTCTCTAATAAAAAACAACCTACGGTTAACCACCACCGACGCGTTTAGACCTTCCGTACCAACTGAATTTCTTTTTATTTTTCATTTTTTTCCCCGGGATGATGGTCAGTTTTTTTATCTCAAAAAAAAAAAAATATCACCTAGCTAGGCTGTTATTGACTTTCAACCTGACCAAACGGGGAGCGGTGGGGGTGACGTGGCCCAATCATTATGGTTTTTGACTATGAGTGTGTCTAATTTTTTGCCTTTTGTACACCTCATTCAAATATTTTTTGTGGGCCCAAAATCTTTCATTTTTGGACTTTCAAGCTATATAAAATTATAAGTTGTGGGTTGCTTGCCTTTGATTTGACTCAATGATTAACCACATTTAAATAAACATAATAAATGTGCATACCATCCTGATCACTTAAGAGATATTATGTTCATCTCAATTTTGGATCTTTTCTCTTTTGTGTTCACCCCTCACATCTTCACCAACTACCAATGTAACCCCTCCTCCCCTCCCCTTATGGTACAAAAATGAAGATTTTCATTGGATTTATTCTATAGGGTAATAATTATTATTTTTAATTCTAGAAAAATTAGCTTTATTATGTGGGAGATTTTGAGATCAAGTGTTTAATGAGTCTAATTTATATGACCAAATCTTGCAATACTTGCTTAATTTCACTGCCAAATTAATATCATGTTCTTATTGAAAATATTATGCAACTTTGTTCCAATTTTCACTCCTAAAATCAAGTGCATTTCTTGACTCATGTGATGCATCCATGAGACCAATCAACTCTTTCGTCCTTTTGATGATGCATGCAGACTTGAAAACAGTGCATTAGGTATAAATATATATACATATATATAATTAAATTCATTTAGAATTTGAGTAGTAAAATTTTAATATATGCAAATCTCGTTAATTAATTTTAATAAAAAAGCTGAACAAGAGATTTTTTTTCTCAACATGATCTGATTTAAAACAAAATAAAAGGCGGGTAAAAGAATTAAGGTTAGGACTGTTTTTGGTTAGAAAAACTGAGGAGATCACTAAAACGAGACAGTTTAGGGCATTGGAGTTTATGACTTTTGGTGCTTTTCTTAAAGTTTTTCAAGTGAATTTCACTAACTTCGGATCCTTGTTCGAAGGAAACAAAGACATTGGAGACTGCTTAGGGAGCGAGGAGCCCATACTTCTCCCTCCTCTTCGATGAGCTGTTTGGAATAAGAGAGGATGTTTTATGGAGATTGGAGATATCAAGATCATGTGGTTTTTAAAGAACTCGTTTCTACTTATTTAGCTTCATCTTTATTGATTTAAGCTTACAGTTGTTATAATTTATAACAACTGTAACATGAAGTTGAGCTTACAGTGAGAATGAGATAAACACATAAAGTGGGCTCTATAACATTTATTCAATATTTAATATTACTCGAGCACTTCATACGAAAAATTTTAAACGCCGTAAAATCCAATCCGATTTATATATCTTTTCCCGACTCTAAACCCTAAAAATTTGATATAAAAATTTTTAAAAGACCTTAATTGGTTTATATAATACATACATATATGGATAAGATGCTGGAAAATCTTCTTTAAATAAACTAATAATGAAGAGATATATGAGTTGTCTTCGATTCTCCAATAAAATAAATTTATAAATTGACATAATTTTATATAGTATATTAAATTATAAAATTATTTTTATTAAAAAATAAATCTAATATATCATTGAAAATTACATCAATTTAAAAAATTTATTTTTATAAAAAACTGTTTTAACATAAAAACAAAGAGAGTGGGTTGGCCTACTTGTTACAATGCCAGCTACGAATTCCTTTTATTCTGTTTTCCATTCATTCACAGCCAACCGGAAAGTTCACATGGCCTACTTTAATTAAATTAGTCCGGCCTCGGATGGCTGGAAATTGACTTGTGCACGTCGAATTTCTTACCATAATTTCACTTTTTTGTTAGTTATTTCTTTGATTTATCAACATTCTCTCGAATTTTTTCTAATAAAATTTTTGAGTAATACATATAATGCAAAAATTCTTAAGAAATATTATAAATTTATTTCATGTGTCTTATTTTTCTGTCTAAGCTTGAAGAGATATTTTCTGTTTTTTTAGTAGATTGAAAATACTTGTTGGTTAAACAAACCGATCAACACATCATCCTCTTTTACAACTATATTTTAAATTAAATGCATTTTTTATGAAATAGCTTATAAGATAACCTAATAACTTATACAATAAGTATAAAAATATATTTACTTTTATCTATTTTACAATAAAAGTGGCTATCGCCTACAAATTGTGATTTGTGTTCCATAGCTACATTACATTTTTACTCTTGGCCTTTATGATGTGTTAGGCTGTATAGCTTGTATGGCATGGGAAATTAATTTCTCTCAGCTATATTTTTCGTCATTTGATTGTCCAGTTTAAATTATCCCCGACATTCTTTAGAACTCGATCATTGTCATTTGCGTTTAGGTTGTGTTTTGGGAAAAAACGTTGGTATCCCTATAATTAATGCATGTCTGTTTTGCTTTGAGTGACGATATCCATATGATTGACGGTAGTAGCCTATTTGAAATAGCGTGATTATCTCTATCGGATGTGAAAACACGTGTGGCTTCTACCTAAAATATCTCTGATTGTGCACAGGAGATGTGCCCTTTGATGCCCTTTTTTGTACTTTTGCTTGCCCTCTGTTCAAGGATATTGGTGCCTTCTTTACATTGTTTTTTACTTTTCCTTCCAAAATCATCTCTTCGACTATTCTCTTTCTCATCGTTCTCTTCTTTCCCTTTTTATTTTCGTTCCGTAAAAATCTCAACTCTTTCAACTATGAGACGCTTCCTCTCCACATGATCTCAAATTGTTCTCACACAAAAAAATCCAAAGCCTAGCTCTTTTACTCCAAGTTTTTCTATTTTTTGAATGGCTAAGAGACCACTGTGAGAGGGATCTTCTTGTTCGAAACAAAGTCATCGTTTACTTTTCCTCTCATTTCGTTTCTTTATGAGTGTGAGTTTCTTGGTCCTCATGGACGGTCATAACACTACATCTCCAACATGAATACCACCAAGTCTAATTTCATCTACTTCTCAAACTCCAAAACTCAAGGCAATATCAAATGAGTGACTCCAGTGATTAAAAAGCCATTGAAATCTCTATCATTGGATTGTGGTTGGGTTGACATGTGTGTTTGACAGGTGCTTGCCTTGGGTCTAGCATTGCTTCTTTTCAAGGTTCTCACTGCGGGATGTGAGCACGCTTGCCTAGTGCAAGCTATTATTTCTCCACCCCAGTTTAAGATGTTGTTACTCACCCTAATGCGAGCTACTATTGCTCATTTTTGGTATCATCACTTATGCTCAACCATGAATTTAGGCTCTCCCAAGTTCGAGCACTTTCCCTTTCCACTATGCTCACCCCTTGGGCAAGCTTCACACTCCTCCCACAACGTTCACCTTTGGGCAACTACTTTTACCTTTCAGGGTGCTCACCCAAGGTTGTGAGCACTCTTTGCGTGCTTAGATGCAAGATGATGTTGCTCACCTCGAGGCAAGCACTCTTTGCTCACTCTGATTGCCACCGCTTATACTCATCTCAAGTGTGAATTTCTTCTCTCCCACAACCTAGCACTCTCCGTTTCCACTCTATTTGCCCAAGGGTGAGCTTCACATTCCTCCCACAGTGGTTAGCTTTGGCCAAGCATTGTTGCTCTTCAAGGTGCTCTCCCATAATTACGAGCACTATTAGCTTACCCAGTGTTAGATGTTCGCCCAGTGCAAGTTGTTGTTGCTTGACCAAGGGAGTGCACTATTTGCTCGCTTTGGGTGCCAACACTTATACTCGTCTTAGGCATATTCCTCCTTTCTTAGAGGAGAGTACTTTTCCTTTACTCTCTGGTCACCAAGGGCAAGCCTTCTTTGCTCGTTTCGGGTGCCAACATCTATGGTTGCCTTGGACATATTTTTTCTCTCTCATGGGCAAACACTTTCCCTTTACTCTCTGCTCACTTAGGGGTAAACTTTATACTTCTCCTGCAGTGCCCATCTTGAGGCAACCACAATTACTCTTGAAGGTGCCTATCTTGAGACTTGATTTGTAAGCACAATGTTTTTTTGGTCCTAGCAAATTCATCTTGCTCACCCTTGTGCAAACACTTCATACACAATAATTTATAAAAATATTTTTTATATTTATTTTTAGATTTAAAAATATTTTATTATTCCTATATAATATTATTTGAAAAAAATAGCAATTATCTTCATCTTATTTTGCACAATAATTCATAAATACGAATAATAGTCATTGGACAAATATTGTTATTATTAGGCCTGAACAACAGCCCGCCCAATCAAAATTTGGCCCGACCCGTTGTGGCCCGCAACCCAGGGCAGCACAGAATGACCCGATCCGACCCGAACCATTCGGGTCGGGTTAAATCTGCAGTTTTAGTTTTTGTTTTGTTTTGTTTTTGTTTTTTGTTTTTTTTTTAAATCCCGTTTTTTTTTTTTTTTTTTTTTAAATCCCGTTTTCAAAAAGAAACATGAATATAATGTCCATATATATATATTATGATCCATAGAAAATAATCCAGCGCTTTTAAAGAAATTCATGATCTAAAAATAAACATGAATATAACATCCAGCCGTTCTCACAAATCCATTCATCTATCCACTACATTACATCCCATAGGCCATCCATAACATAAACAATAAACAATATAGAATGTGTAGACCATAAGCCTTGAGTCACTCATCATCAACATAAATAAAGCTTGATTGGGGATCAAATTCTAAAAAAAAAGAAAAAAAGATTATTAAATTATATAAAAATAAACATTATATAAGAATAAATGCAGGAGATACACAAGCGATGAATGTATCTAAGTAATACAAGTACAAAATCTGTCTTTATTCCTTACTATCAGAAAAAATATTTAAAGCCAACTTCTTTGACTATAAACCTAAGTTCATAAGTTTTATAATAATTAACTCCTGAGACGAGAAAATAAATTACCTGGCAAGCCCTGCTGAAGGTAATCTAATTGGGATTTCACTCCTGAACCAAGATAGAAAATAAAAATGAAAAGAATTAGTAAAAAGAAAGCCAAGCCAAGCCATCACCATCTTAATGCATTTGATTTGGTATTTTAACGTGTCTTTCTTTGCCTTCTAGGACTAATTTTTTACTGTTCATTTGATGGCCATAAATATGTTTAAATTTCACTGCAACTAAATAAAGTAGTAGTTTGAGCTTTTGATGAAAAACAATGCAAGTATTCTCTCTCTCTCTGTGTCTCGGAGTAACTGCAGTTTCTGAAGAGGTCACAGCTTCTATAGAAAAGCCGACCCTCCCAAACTTACACTTTCTCTCTTTTATTTTGTTAAGGAAGCAGTGTCAAACATTCCAAAACCCTTTTTATGGGTACGGTAATTATCCTTTGCTTTCACAACTAAATGCCCATCACTTTTCTCGCCTTGCTTCCCTTAGGAAAAAGACCCTCTACTTTTTAAGCTTTTACTGTAAGTTATGCCCACTTCCCTGAATTCACACCAACATTTACTTACAAAAATTGAAAAAATACAAAGAAAGTGCTATCACTACTACTGGGTTCGGACCATATAGGCATTTATATGCATATATACGTATCCCAAAGGACAAACGATGCATAAAACAAAATGGGTGGTAAATACAGGGCAAGCTCAAATTTGTTTATACTTCATGTCATGCTACAAAAACTAAAATGAGCTGGTATGGATTCTAAGAATGTCATTTCTAGAGTATGAAGTAAGCAGCAAGAACCCTTCAATTCAAGAAATCATTCACCCAAATCTTTGTGCAATTACATCCTATAAGAAAAAAAACCCCCCACATCCATTTAGATCTCTAAATTTAATACTGCAAATTGGCCTTAAATTATTCCCTCTGCCAGGAATATTCCAGCCATTAACCAAAAGAATGTATAAAACAAATCAATGGGGAAAAATTCCCCCGGAAAAATAAAAAGGACGATACTTTCCAAAAACACTTCACATTAATCTTAACCAATAATGGCGAAAATTCAGCAACCCTCCAAAAAGAAAAAACCCAACATCCTTTTTAACCAATTCTTATACTAATAATAATATCTCAGGGCATAATAGAAAGGCTGAAGAGAAAAATCGATAAAACTTGGGCCTCCTCAGTTACAGATTTTCCATTTTTACGAAACATTATCAAAGAAAATGATTAAGATTGAGATAGGTCGACTGAAACTAGAAACATGCCCAGTTCTCCACCCCAGTGGCTCAGCATTTCTTATCACCATCGCAATTACAGCCCAACAAATCCGAATATAAAAATACACACAAAAGAAGGTTATTTGCTAGCGAATGAGATTATTAATTTCTGTGTAGGTCTGTACTGGGGTTATGAATCATGATGCACGGGTATGGCCTTGTGCAGAAATTATGTGTTGATCTGAAGGGTTTTATGAAAAGGAACATACCTCCGTCCTGGAGAGTCGAGACCCACGCCGAAGCTGATCTTGGAGCTGCGGCCGAAGAGAGAGAAACCCACGCCACCGTCTGTGTGAGAGAGAGAGAGAGAGAGCGAGAGAAATAGAGACCCACGGTGGTGAGAGAGAGCTCGAGAGAGAGAGGGAGGGGGCTAGGTTGAAGACGGAGGGAGTTGGGATAGATGGGATACGGGTTGGTTCTTTAGCTGCGGTTTCGCCCGCATAATTCTTCAGACGACCCGCTTAAATTTTAACCCGGCTTTTATCGGGTGGATCTGATCGGGTCAATTGGATCAATCGGTTTGTAAATATATCTGCACACCCCTAGTTATTATTTCACGAAGTACAATTCTTATTTTCAGATTTCAATTTGGACATTAATTCATGGTTGGTTTTTAATTTATCATATCCACTATTTTATCTTCTATGATAACGTATTTCAGGTTAATCTACTTGTAATGTATTTATTTTAATTTTATATATAAGAAAATTGCTATTATTAATTTGTACATATCTACTTGATTTTATAACAAGTGGAGCAATGATGACCTATCATGACTTTAATATAATGAGTAATAACATTTTGATTTGTTACGTGTTCCATAATTTCAAATTTTATGTTCATTTCATCTCGATAAAATGTAATATCATTTTCAACCAAACATACGTGCCTTGAACATAGAATCCTTAGTGGTATTTTGAAACACAATTTTGAAACACGGTTAAAAAAATCATTATGTTTCTCATTACTATATTTAATATTCTGAATTTTAAGGCTATCATTCATTTCTATCTCTAAATTAGGTTATTTAGATAGCAATCAATTTCGTAGTATGTTGAGAAAGAAAAAACCTAGGTACCTCTCTCTCTCTCTCTCTCTCTCTCAAAAAATCAAGGGTTCTAGATCTAATTTTTGCCAAAGCCTCCTCCTCCCTCTCATTCCCTCCTTCCTGCATTCACCCATCTTATCTATCAAGAGTTCTTTTGCTTAGTTTTATTTTACTTTTTTCAAAATAGAAAAAGATAGAAATATAGCTTTCCAGCAACTCTTGAAAGACACGTGTGACATAAGCAGATTCATAGGTCAAGATTTTTTAAGAGGAAAGTGGTGGTTTTGCAAACATCAATGCGCATAGTTCTCACGCGTCACCTACATCTGCACGTGGTTCTCACATGCCACTCATTCCAACAGCTCTTCTTAACATACACGTCAAAAATCATCGAATTCACCATCACCAGACTTTTCAGATATGACATTTTGGCTAAAAAAAGATAAGTTGTTGCCTTCACTGGCCATCACAGATTTCGAAGTCTACCGAAATTGGTCCAAATTGTAATATATCTTTTTTCTCATCTATCTTACTGCTTTCCTTTTTAGTTTCTTTATTGTTAATTAAAAAAAAAATTTAAAAATCGTCTCTCGAGTGTTTGTCTGTAGAGGTTGAGTCATCTCTTTTTATAAAGTGTGAGATTGAGTTTCTGTTTAGGTAGAAAGTAGTATCTCTTGGACGTTTGTCTATAGAGAGTATCAGCAATAGTTAAGAGTAGACCTGTCACAAAAGTAAATAATGTACTGGTAACAAAAGTAAATAGTGTACTGGTAGAGCTCCAAATATTTTATTTTGGTTTATGATGTCATGTTTGATATATGGACATTTTAAAATATATCTAGTTATGGATGTAAGTTTATCATATAAATTAACGATGACACATTGACATTTTCCCTTTAAAAAAGAAATAGGTTATTCAATTTGGAAAAAAAAAATTCCTAAGAAAGCACAAACGTTAAATCTTTTACTTTTAATAAATCTTGCATGTTGGGGAAATTGAATTAATTGCAATTGAAAATCCTAGAGATAAGATTTACCGAGTGAAGTATATATGCCAGCATAGCGTTGAACTCCCTTAAAATACGCGGAATTCTCGACAAGATCGAGAGAGAGAGAGAGGAATCATTTGGGCAGCAAGATTAATTGCGACAATGCTTGTGAAGCAATTCTTGAGATACTGAAAGAAGAGGACTTCACCCACCACCTTCGTATATATATATATATATATATATATAGCTGTAAAGACCACATAATTTAAATCGAATCACTTCATATTATGCATGAATACCAAATTTCGAGACATCATAACTTTTTAATCTTCCCCCCACCTCCCAATAAAAAAAAAAAAAAAAGGCATCATTCATTCATCATTCATTCAGTTAAAACGATACTATTTAATTTAATAATATTTCTCGAGATTTATGCAATATTCAGCATATAAGAATGATTGTTGACTATATTTATTAGGGGAAGGAAGAAGTTTGAGCAGTGGGGGTTGAGGGAGAGATGGCTATGTCAATGTGTACAGTTTGAAAGCTTGCTGTTAAGACAGGGTTTCACATCTAGACCACATGTGTAGTAGTTAAACATCTATGATGTTTTGTGTAACAACATTTTGAGGTACCAAAAGGATCAAATGTACAGTTAGATCTGGATTTTATAAAACTCTTAACGGGAGAGAAAATCGATTACACGTGAGTAAATATTTTGGACAGTATTAAATGTTTTGATATCTCCTTTATGTGTATCTTTATCTCACTCTTACGTCTTAGAACTCGGACAAATTCAAATCCCTCTTAAAAAAAATAAAGCTTGACCCTGAAGCTAACGCCAACACAAAGATTAACGCAGGAGATCATGGAATCATCGTGGCTAAAGTACTAAGCATTAAGCAAAGGTATTGCTCGATCGGTCATTGTTAAATAAATTTCTAGTTCAATTCGCATGGGTTTGGTGGGCCTTAAAAAGCTGGCGCTTATATATTTATTTATGATTTTCAATAAAAGTAAACAAATTTTTAGTCATATTTTGTGGTACGAGGTACTTGGTTTTAGAATTTATGAATCCGCGATGGCTGCATCCCCAACATTTTTTTAAAAAATTTCTGGCTTTTCAAATATAAAATCAGTTTTTAATTATAATAGTATGGTTGCCATGATAAAGATTGATTGAAGACCAACATCATCTTGGGTAGATACACAATGTTTTGTTTGTTTATTAATTATACAAACGAAAATGGAAATTATGTTTTAATAATGTTTAGATTGTTTATTTAGATTGATGGTTTGGTTTTAATGATAATTTGGTTTTCAATACCGTTGAAAAGGAAAATGCATCTTTTGTCTTCACCATGCATGGGAGTATGCATTTCGGAATTAATACATTTCAATGTCTTCATTCTTATAGAGATTTTAAAAGAGTGCGGTTGCAATATTGGAGTACTAAATTGGTTATGAAATTGAGAATAAACTCATATATATATATACACACACGTACATAAATGTCTTGTGTTGTTTTTTATATTTAGAAAAATGCAGAAATTAAGAAAGGAACATCCCTTTTAGTTATTAATTATAAACCCTTAACAAAATCTTAAAATGAATTAGATATCTTTTTTCTAACAAAAATTACTTGATTTATAAGTTGCGTAATATAATAATTTTTTCAAATTTAACTGTCCAAATTTCGGTAGATCTAGATTAATGAGTCAAACAGATATAAAATTATTTTTACTACCCCTTTAGTCAATATGAGTGGAACGTGATGATATATATATATATATATGAGCTCTTTCCATAGATTGTGAATAATTGATTACAATCTATTTGATGAAATAACTCAAATAAATATTTCCAAAATGTTTGCATGTTTTTTGATATAGAATTTGCCGAGAAGAACATATCAATTAGTGCGTCACTTAGAATGGGGTTTGAGGGAAATTAATCATGCTAATTGATTGTAATGTTAAATTTGGTTTATTTCATTTTCAAGTTTGACAATAATGGAGTTTCTACACTTCGACATAATTTTGACTAACATAAATAACTGTTCATAAATGGATAAATGCTTTTTATGATAGATGTAGATAACTATTAAAATGACAATACTAAGGTGCCTACCAAATGTGTCTACTAAATGTGCACACTAGTGCAA
Organism: Carya illinoinensis; assembly: GCF_018687715.1. Lineage (NCBI taxonomy): Eukaryota > Viridiplantae > Streptophyta > Magnoliopsida > Fagales > Juglandaceae > Carya > Carya illinoinensis. The sequence goes on from NC_056754.1 coordinate 45,712,282, forward strand.
ATGAGTTTTTGTATTTTTATTTTCTTTTTTAGGTATTTTTTAAACATCCTTGACTATTAAGAAAAAAATAAAAAATATATATAAATTCACTAATAATAACTTCCTTAATTATTAAAAAAAAATAAAAATAAAAATATATGAATCGACATATTTGATGTATACATTTAATAATCAAACTATCATTTTCTCTACTGAAATGTTGTAAAGTGTTTATGCATTGTTTAACAATTTACTCACATTCCTGCTTATTCACTCAAAACTTTAAATACAATATATGCATGCTTTATTTTAAATAGACATGCATTTTTTTTTAACATTTATATATTGACTAATTATTATAATTATTAATTTTAAATAGTGTAATAGTAATTATGTATAGTTTATATTTAAATACCATAATTCTAGTTGAAGGTCTTTTAATTTAAAATATAAATTTTAAAAATTTAAATCTTACAAATTAAATTAAATTATATAAATAGTATATGGTATAAAAAAAATATTCAAATATTATTTATTTAGATATAGATCTATAAATTCCTGCTTAAATAACCATTAGGCTGCACGGTTTATAGGCTCTTTCATATAATTTGAGTTTTCATCCTTTTTTATTTATTTATTTATAGTTTAATATTATTTTTAGAAGTGTTATAGTAATTAAATAAATTTATAAAATAAGTTTAAATTCTACTGTATCAAACAAGACGGAACACGTGTATCTGGCACTCTATTGGTAGAAGCTACCTTACGTGGCTCTAGGGAGCCAATGGGAAACGAGTAAACAGCAAAACGAGTGTTGTTTTCCAGTCCACGTAGCCAAACGTAAGCTGGGGGACACACAGCGAGAGAGACACGGTGAAACTGAAGGAGGCAGAGAAACAAAAAAATTTGTAAACTTGTGAAATTTGTTCTTTAAAGATCTCAAATTGGCAGATTTGACAAAATTTTCCCGCTAACTGTTCGTTGCGTATCTTGTTCTCTTCGGATTCTGAAGAGGGAGATCGTCTGTGATGGCGAATTTGAAGTCTCTGCTTTTCGTTGGAGTCTATGTTCTGCTAATCTCAGCATGGATTCCTGTCTCTCATTGTTCCAAGAAACCAGCGACGGTTGCTAGGAAGGAAGACATTCCTTACATCAGATGCCAGGTCTGTGAAAAGCTCGCAGCGCAGTTGTACCACCAGGTCCAGAAGAAGCAAGCTGAGATCGCTCCCAAGAAGGTACCTTTATTGTTTTTGTCATCTGGGTTTTCCTCGTATTCCCTTCGATATGCTTATTCTAGAAGTGGGTAATCCTTCATTGAATTTCACACTCTGGTTTTGTTGTATCTTGTGTATCTGTCATCAGATCTCAGAGTATCAAATAATTGAGATAGCGGAGAATGTTTGTAATCTGAAGAAAGCTGAAGCGGATTGGATTTTACAGATAGATATTGTGGAACAAGGAAATAAGTTGGAGGTAAGAAGAATTTAGTATCTGGGTTTGTTTTTGGGGCTGTTTGATGAATTGCATATTTGGAATTTTGTATTTTTAGTTAGGTTTTGTCTATTATTATTGTTCATAGAAGTTATGGGGTTGGTGTTTGGTAGGATCGTAAATGAGTTTACAATTTCTTTATGATAAGTCCAGTTTGTATTTTTGTATTTCTACTTTTCTGGGCAACCTAAAACATAATTTTGACTTTCAATGCCTTGAATTGGCTACTCGTTATATTTTCGTCTGTTTTCAGCTGGTGGAACAAGACTCTGAAGGACAATGCAATTCAGAGTGCAAAACAATTGAGCGGGCTTGCCAAGAGGTGAGATTTTGCCACTTGATATGCATTATTTTTTGTCTTGGTCTGCTAATTATAATATAACTCTATATTGGCAACGAAGTTCTTTTTCTTTGAAGTAAGTAGCTATAATATGGGAAAAACTGGCTAATTTTTTTTTTTTTTTTTATTTGGTTTACCATTTAAATGGGTAGAGTTTTGAATGGTATGAGAGAGAGGTCCCATGTTACAATCTAATGGAATTCTTGGTACCAAGTTGTCTGCCCCTGAATCTTGCTCAGGTGGTACAAAGGTGGACTTGAGTTTGATGTTGTGTTTGGGTGAGGTCGCAGGTTAAGATACTGCCAAGTAAAAGCTAAAGGGGATGTTTAAAATCTTCTAAATTGTGGCATTCATGTGGATTGTGTCACTGTCCAGAAGATTCTGTTTGGTTTTTGGCTCTTTTTACATTATTTTGGATGCCACACTTCACATTATGATCAAATCACCTGTTTGTGGATTTTCCAGGTCATGGAATATTCTGATACTGATGTTGCTGAATATCTATATAGCTCCAAGCCACAACTTGATTCGTTGGTTAACTTTTTATGTAAAGACCTTACTAAAGCATGCAGTACCAAGCCACCTCCAGTTCCTAAGGTAACTGCAATCTGTAATTGATCTTGTAGGCAACTTGTTTATGTAGACCACCTTTCATCCCTTATTCACTAAATCATGTGAAATGGCTCAATCTTGGTGCTTTCTTTCCTTTCAATCCCATGATTATTTGATTGCTTTCATGATTTACATCCTCAATATGCAATGATTTAGAGCTTTTGGAGCCAAAAACAAAAACTGGTTGTCTTGGAATAGATTGTATACATCAATTAAGTCTGGATGATTCCGGTCTTAAGCAAGCTGCTCTGCATGACTCTTTACATATACATGCACATAAACTGCAGTAGCAACAGCACTGCTATCAACTCCTAGATGTATTTTCACCCTTAGCACTAAATATGTGGCCTATGCACCTCATAAGTACTGTTATGAAAAAGAGGAATACCTTTTAGTGACAATGGTTTCCAGAGATGATGCTTTTGTACCTCCAAACAGAGAGTAAGGAAGTCCTAATGAAGTCCTTCATAGATGGAGCATATCGTTTGCTTAGAAGTCAAATCTCTGAACATTTTGTCTTCGTTCTGATTGGCAATAAAGCCCTGAATAGCTTTGCATTAACATGCGGCCAAACATTTTTGTATCATGTCTGAACAAGTTCATTCTGCCCAAAGTTCCTATTACTTGGTAAGTAGTATGTCTTGGAATGGACGTGAAGAAACACGTCCCATCATTAGATAATTCAACTAGTTGGCTATCAAGAAGTGTGAGATTGTTAGCGAGAAGATTGGTTTTATACATTTGATTAAAGCTTAAATTCAGTATAGCACTAAATTATCTTCTTACTGTTGTACAGGATAGGACTCCAGGAGAACCTTTTGTGCCCAAGTCATCCAAAGAGGCAGAAATGGAAAAGATAATGAAATCTATGGAGGTGATCATTTCGTCATTGCTCTATAACATCTGCCTTCTTTATAAGCTGGATTTGGCCTTTATTCTGCTTCTATGTGCTTCAGGGTATGCCAGGAGCACCTGGAATGAAAATGTACTCAAGGGATGAGTTGATGAACATGAAAAATTTTGGTGGGGAAGATGACGAGGACGAGGACGATGATGATGACGAAAACTTCCCCTCAAAATTGGTAATATGAAAGTCACACCTTTGATTCTGGTTTGTGAGAATACGTTATATCTTTTCACTAAAAGTTAAAACAATCCTTTTAAACAGGGAAAAGTTCTGAGGGAGAAGAATGCAAAGGTTGATTGGAGACAAAAGATCACCAAAGGAATCACAGACGCAAGGGACTCATTAAAGAAACATGCATACAAAGTCAACAACCGAGTAAGGAAGTGGTGGAGAGAAATGAAAACAGCAGGTTCAAAGAATTCAAAGTCCAGCAAATCAGATCTTTAGCTCCCTCCTAATCACACACCATTACAGAAAAAGCAAGGATCTGCACGATTTTGTTCGTCTAGTGTTTTTTTTCTTTTTCTTTTTTTTTGAGTAATACAGAAAATGTGACGTTTGGGTAGGAATTTGAGATCAGATTAAAGCTCATATTATGGAACCTTTCCCTTTATATCATCAATCTGTTAGTTAATTTCTCGCTGAAGGGGCAACCTTTTTGAAATTAGGCTTGTTAATTTGTACCACAACACAGAATTATGTCATTGTAATGATCACCGGAGCGAAATTAAGTGCTTTTCTGTTTCTGAAAAAAATTAAGAAAAATAATTCTGTTGTACAGCCTATAAATGATGACGAAGCGTCACATTGATGCAGTGCACTCCTAGACCAAATAATGAAAAAAAATTTGTTGACGGGGAATTTAAAGCAAAGTTTTTAATACTTCAGGTAGCCGTTTTGATTAAAGTACTATAATAAAATATTTTACTATTGATCTCATTTTGATATACTGTTTTAGGATTAATTATATATTATATATAAATATTTATGTATATATAAACTAACAACTAATAAAATAAATATATATATATGTGTGTGTATATCATGTATGTGTATGTGTGTGTGTGTGTATATATATATATATGAAAGAATTGAAAATTTATAAAATAAATTTTAAAAAAATACAAACTTGAGTTGAAACACAAAAACAAAGAAAAAAATATAAAGAATTGATAAATAATTAAAAATAATGATATTTAAAAATATATAAAAAAAAAAAGAGTGAGGGTACATTTAAATTTACAAAAAAATTAAAATAATATAAATATATTTTACATTTTAGAATTAATTAAGTACAATCTAGATTTAAAATTTATAAAAATACCATTCAAATATAAAAAGATTACAAAAATAATCCAAAACGAAATAGAAACCAAAATACCAATTTCAGCAGAATGATTGAAATTTGACCAAAAGGACCAAAATTTAGAACAAAACGAAATTAGGTGATACAATATATCGGACACAACACTGAAATGATAAATTCCAACCACACTGGTACGGAACGAATTTAAAAACTTCAATTTAAAGATTTTAAACACCGTGCAAACACAATATTTTTTATCCAATTAACCTCCAGATCCGTATAACTTTCCTCAATCACACGGAAAAGTTACAAATTAATTGAGCAGAAGTGAATACAATTGAAATTCCAAAACTTTTTAGCGTTATGGATCACACTATTATCCTTTGGAATCTGAAATTACAGAGAAGTTGCTCTTCCTGATGAAAACGAGCCCCACTGTTGAACCGTTAGTAGTGGAAGTGCAACGATCTCTAACCCAACACTTTCTCAAGTTCTTCTATAACGGAAAGAATTGGCAACCCAAATCCTAGCGCATCTTATAATGTTGAATTCTCGACACCACGCAACGCCGACCATTCAAGGAATACTTGAGCATTATGTCAACGTCGCGAGGATTTTTCTTGTTTTGAGCAACAGTCATGTTCCCAACTAATGTTTCACCTTCACAGATGGTCAGCACATCGTCCAGGTACAGGACTGTTTGCTTCCAATGAGTTGCCCTTGATCTTGGCCCTGCGTCATATTCCAGAGTTATTAGAAACATATTAAATAATGGAAAATGATATTATTACTACTCAATTACAACTTATCTACAACTTTTTTTGTATTTGATTTTTTTTTTAATTTTTTATTTTACTTAATGATTAAGGAAGTGGGTATTAATAAAATTATATTTTTTTAAAATTTTTTCTTAATGATTAAGGATTTTAAAAAAATACTTAAAAGAAAATGAAATAAAAATAAAAAAATTTAAAATGCACATAAGTGGTAAATGGGTTGTAATGTGGTTGGTGGTGTATCTTTGTCCTTAAATAATTGTTTCCAAAGCTTGTATTACTGAAACCTGGACAGACTTGGCTTAATCCAAATCCCTACCATATGTAATCACATAATAAACAAACACAAACGAGCAATGCAGACACGAAGCCCCAATAAGTTAACCACAAGTTTTGGTCACTTGGTTTCAGCCTTTCAAGCATGAAGGTCAGATTGTCAGAGCAGCATTATAAGATGCCATATGATGACAACAGCACAGTCCAGAGACACGCTCGTTAAACTAACATCACCACAAGTGTGCTGCTGACCGTACAATCTAGAAAAAAAGTCTTATTGGTATCATGAATACAAATTCGATCTACTCAATGCTTCAGCAATTTGGTATGACACAACTCATCAAAAAATAAAAATTTGGTATGACACATAGTCAGATGAATTTATAAAACCTATTATACTAGGGGCATTAGCAAATGCATAATGGAACATGCCAACTCTCAGGCATAAAGAAACGATTTTTATTTTGAAGGCATAAAGAGCATAATCACCACATGCTAAAAATATATATAAAGAATCTAAAATTAACAAAAGAAAACCGGTAAAGAACATAAAAGTAACCTGTAGAGAAGCCTGTCAACTTATGGCACTTGGTAAATGATACATCAAAATATGCCACAAGAGCATGGATGTAATCATCACGTTCTGCTACAAGCTTGAAGGGAGCCGAGAAGGATGCATCCCCAGGAGCCATCTTGGAGATATCCATTGTCTGAACAAATGGAAGTAAATTAACTTACATCAGCCAAAAAACAAAGTAACCGCTTCAGAGGACCCAGTGAGAAAGCATCAAGAAAAAGCAAACTAAATACACTGCCCAAAAAATCTAATAGTGTTTTATATGTTTGTGGCTGAGCATGTTCCTGTGATCCCACCTTAAGTAGCTGGCAGTTAGTAACAATTTGATTTTGATCAACTGTGTCAACAAGGGGTTCCATCAAGGCTTGCTTCTTGATGCAGCTCATATCGAAGCCATATACATTATTCCAAACTGCAGAATGAAATTGGTAAGGGGATAAGTTAAGGATAAAGAAATTACACTGCACCATCTGTTATGGTAGTAAAAGACGCAGCATTAAATTTTTCACAACACCATAGATGAGAATCAACAGGTTCCTGTACTATTCAGACATAAAAAATGGATCCTATACTATCCACTTTATATTTGCAAACTGCCAATAGTCTCACATTCAATCTTGTCATCTTTGTACTCTGCATCCTCAATGGCTGTCAGATACAGAGAAGTTTTGTCAGGTAGCACAACTCCGTCCTCAACCTGGATGGATGTAAAGAATTAAAATAAATAAAATTCACCTTACCAACATAGACAAACTATAGCATGGTTGAATAACACAAACCACCCCACTTTGAAGATTGAAAAAAATCCTTATATACATAATTTCCAGATAACAAAAGACAACCACGGAGGTGAGCATGTGGACACAAATACCAGCAATACAAGGAACTGAAGTGATATTAATCAATCTTTTCTATAAGTAAAAGTGATATTGATTAATTATGGTATGTTTACAGTCCTCCATGTGACGGCTAGAACATGCAGAAGAGGACTGAGGGCATGAGCAAATGTCATCAAGATTTTTCCAACACACTAAGGGGAACTAAATCAGTTCTCATAAATTATACCTAGACTTAATGGAAACTATGGTACAGCATGCATTAGTAAGACATGTTTCAGCGAAGTACACCAAGCCAAGCATGACAATGCAAGATGAAGTCTGTGTTGGGAGCTGTTTTGGCCCAGAAACGAATATAAATAAAGGAAGGACGAAATTTAACGTGGTTCGGCAACTACCTACGTCCACAGAAGCTGTAATTTCACTATGAAAATATTTTTACAGAAACTCTCTCTCACCCACTCTCTGTTTCTCTCTTCTGTCTCTCCCACTCTCTGTCTGCAAGCTGCACTTTCGCTGCACACTACTCTTCGCTACTCTCTGCTTGCTTAAGCTCTCCTATTTATAAGAGAGCAAATCAGTACTATGCAGCAATTTGCTGCATGATTTTAGGGAGGTGGGGAGGTGCCTAACAAAAGCACCGAACGGTGCCTTCGGTGCCTAACATGCCAAAATAGTAAACGGTGCATGGCACCGTTTACTTCTTTGTCTCCATCTGCAACAATCTCCCACTTGGAGACAAATGAGTCTACATATCTTCATAGCAATTATCACAGCAACTTCAAATCATGCCTTTAAGTACGGAGGCCAACTGAAGCTATACACAACTTCAGTTTGTCAGCAGTAACTACTTTTGTAAACATGTCTGCTGGGTTTTCTGCTCCTCGAATCTTCTCAAGTATCAGCTGTCCACTATCGAGAAGAGATCGGATAAAATGGTATCGCAACTGTATGTGTTTTGTTCTGGAATGAAAGGCTGGATTCTTTGCAAGAAAAATAGCACTCTGACTATCACTGTGCAGAATGCCTTTTTCATTCTTCTTTCCCAATTCCTCCAAGAATGACTGCAACCAAACCATTTCCTTCCCTGCTTCAGTTATAGCAACGTATTCAGCTTCTGTAGTTGAGAGAGCAACAATCTTCTGTAACTTAGAAGCCCACGATACAGCTGTACCACCCAGCGTATACACAAATCCAGTAGTACTTTTTCTGCTGTCAACGTCACCTGCTAAATCAGCATCTACATATCCCTGTAGTTTTAAACCTGCTTTTGTAAAGCATAGTGACGTATCTGAAGAGCCTTGTAGATATCTTAAAATCCACTTAACTGCTTCCCAATGCTGCTTTCCTGGATTACTCATGTACCTGCTCACAGCTCCCACTGCTTGTGCAATATCTGGCCTTGTACAGACCATGGCGTACATAAGACTACCAATAGCAGATGCATAGGGTATTCTGTTCATGCATTCTTGCTCTTCCTCCGTCTTTGGCGACTGATCCTTAGTTAGTCGAAAGTGACTAGCTAAGGGTGTGCTCACTGGTTTCGCCTTGTCCATGTTAAACCTTTTGAGCACCTTCTTCACATACTCCTCCTGCGAGAGCTTGAGAGTATCATTAGACCTGTCTCTAATAATTCTCATACCAAGGATTTGTTTTACAGCACCCAAATCCTTCATCTCAAATTGCTTTGACAACTGCTTCTTCAGTTTATTGATCTCCTCGATGCTTGACCCTGCAACGAGCATATCATCCACATACAACAGTAGGATAATATAAGAGTTGTCAAAGTTCTTCATATAGCAACAATGGTCAGCCTGCAGTCTTGTAAATCCATTACTGCACATGAAGTTGTCAAACTTCCGGTACCATTGTCGTGGAGCTTGTTTTAGGCCATACAAGCTCTTCTTCAGTTTGCAAACTAGATTCTCTTTTCCCTTCACTGAGAATCCTTGTGGCTGGTGCATATAAATGTCTTCCTCCAAATCACCATGAAGGAATGCAGTCTTCACATCTAACTGCTCAAGATGTAGATTCTCTGCAGCCACAATTGCCAACACTAGCCTGATCGTAGTCAATTTTACAACTGGGGAGAAAATGTCTGTGTAGTCGACACCTTCCTTTTGTTGAAACCCCTTTACCACCATTCTGGCTTTGTAGCGCTTGCTACCATTGTGCTCTTCCTTAATTCTGTACACCCATTTGTTGTGCAAAGCCTTCTTGCCTTTTGGAAGCTTAGTTAGCTCCCATGTCTGATTTGACATCAGTGACTCCATCTCATCTTGCATGGCTTTCTCCCACTTGATCGAATCTTCAATTTGTAGAGCTTCATCATAACTTTCCGGTTCACCACTATCTGTTAGCAAGATGTAGTATAGAGATGGTGAGAACCGCTATGGTGGCCTGATTGTCCTTGAAGATCTTCGAATAACAGTGAGTGGTGTACGTTGTTCGATCTGTGGATCATCATTCTCTTGATCCTCGTTCTGATCAGTGTTGACTCGAGTAACATCAAAGTCAACAACCTCAGGTTTCTTTGGCTGCTCCTCAGGTTCAGCTTGTGACCTAGCTTTGTACAGAATCTGCTCATTGAAAATCACATTTCTACTTCTGATGATTTTGTGATTTTTATCATCCCAAAATCGATAGCCAAATTCTTCATCACCATAACCGATGAAAAAACATTTTCTAGATTTGGCTTCTAACTTGTTACGATCAGCAGAATCTATGTGAACATATGATACACAGCCAAAAACTTTCAAATGGGAAAGATTTACCTTCTTTCCGCTCCAGACTTCCTCTGGTAGATCAAACTTTAAGGGAACTGAAGGTCCCCGATTAATCAAATAGGCTGCAGTGTTAACTGCATCAGCCCAAAAACATTCAGGCAATCCTGAATTCAGCCTCATGCTTCTGGCACGTTCGTTGAGAGTTCTATTCATGCATTCAGCTACGCCATTCTGCTGCGGCGTCCCGGGAATAGTCTTCTGAAATCTAATCCCATTTGCAGCACAGAATTCTTTGAACCCTCCGTCGATGTACTCTCCTCCATTGTCTGACCTCAAACATTTTAACTTCAAGTCTGTTTCATTTTCAACCATGGCTTTCCACTTCTTGAAAGTATCAAATGTGTCAGATTTATTTTTCAAAAAATAAACCCATACTTTCCTGCTTGAGTCATCAATAAATGAAACATAGTACCGCGATCCTCCAAGAGAAGCGACTGGGGATGGCCCCCACAAATCTGTGTGCACCAACTCCAATTTTGTAGATTTTGGAGTTCTACCATTTTTCAGGAAACTAACTTTTTTCTGTTTCCCAAAAATGCAACCTTCACACATGTCGAAATCAGTTGATTCCAACTTTGGTAACTTTCCCTTGGATAATAGTATTTTCATTCCTTTCTCACTCATGTGACCAAGCCTTTGATGCCATAGGTTGGCATTTGCATCAGCAATTGCAATAGTATCTCTAATACTTGAAGTCATGTATAGAGTACCTGTTTTTGTGCCTCGAGCTACTACTATAACTCCTTTTGTTATCTTCCACGTGCCACCGGTAAATAGTACCGAATGCCCATCAGCATCAAGTTGTCCTACAGAAATCAGGTTCCTCATGAGCTTAGGAACATGTCGCACCTTCTGTAGCAACCATGCACTTCCATTGGGCAGATTGATTGGTACATCTCCCATGCCTTCGATTTCCAACGCTTCTCCATCTGCTAAGTACACCTTCCCGAAATCACCAGTGACATAATTCTGCATGATTTCTCGGTGTGCCGTAGTGTGGAACGAGGCTCCTGAATCTAACACCCAAGATTCAATTTGGTTGTCGACTGAAAGAAGTAAGGCATCTTGGAGATCTTCTGTTGTGGCATTAACAGAATCATGCTCATTCTTCTTCTTTGCTTCTTTGCAATTATTTTTGAAGTGGCCAATCTTGCCACAATTCCAGCACTGTACTTGTTTTCCGGACCTTGATTTACTTCTGCCTCTTCGGGATTTCGATCTGCCCCGATTTGAACTTCTACTAGCTCCTCTACCTCTCGTCTCGAGGTTTAAGGCAGAACTGGAAGTTGATGCTTCTCCTGTATCTCTTCTGCGAACTTCCTCGCTAAGAATATGGTCCCGAATTTCTTGATACTTCATCTTTGTTTTGCCATAAGAATTGCTAATAGCTGTTCTCATGGCCTCCCAGCTTTTTGGCAATTGAGCCAGAGCAATCAGTGCACGTACTTCATCATCAAATTCAATCCCCACTGAAGCTAATTGATTGATGATGGTGTTGAACTCATTCAGATGCTGAATAACCGGAGTTCCTTCTGCCATTCTCAAGTAGAATAGCTTGTACATCAAATGCACTTTGTTATTGGCTGATGGCTGCTCGTACATATCCGATAGAGCTTTCATCAAATCCGCTGTGGTCTTCTCCTTTCCCACATTGTGTGCAACTGATCTTGACAGTGTTAGTCTAATGACTCCCAACACTTGTCTATCAAGGAGACTCCAATCTTCATTGCTCATGTCATCTGGCTTTCTTCCTAGGAGTGGAAGATGTAGTTTCTTCCCATAGAGATAATCTTCTATCTGCATTCTCCAGTAGCCAAAGTCTGTACCGTCAAATTTCTCGATACCAGCACCCTTAGCTTCTTCTCCAGCCATGAGTTCAAATTTAAACAAAGATCACCGCTGCGTCCGAAACACTCGAATTAGCTGGAAACGAGTCCGGAATGATCCAAATAGTTTGTCAGCACTATTTGATCGTCGCGATGGAACTCCAACTGGCGTGATCTAGCCCAAAATGATCTGAAACACGTGGATGGTTCAGATCCAATATACTGACGCCGAATATCAAAATTTCGACCGTACAGATGAGTCCGGAATGATCCGAATAGTTGGAAAGCACTATTTGATCGTCAAAATTGGACTCCGAATGGCTTAGATCTAGCCAAAAACAGATCTGAAAAAACCGACGGTTCTGATCTGTCTGGCGCGTGAGATACACGCGCTGTACAGTGCGCGTGGGCAAGCGCGTGGCGCGTGATATACACGCGCCTACAGTACTGTGCGCGTGGGGAGAGTGAGGCGCGTGTGTTACACGCGCTGAACCTCTCTAGGGCGCGTGGGGGCGCGTGGGCGCGTCTTTCACGCGTCTTCAACCTTTGGCGCGCGTGGGGGCGCGTGAGCGCGTGTGGAGCACGCGTCTTCAACCTCTGGAGCGCGTGGGGCGCGTGGATTTGCAGCAGATGCACGCGCCTAGCTTCTAGGGGCGCGTGTAGCCTCGTCCGACCTCCGTTTTCAATTCCGTTTGCGGCAACGGATTCGTCTCGACGCGAGGAACACCGTGGAGTTGTCAAAAATTGATTTTGAACAACTTAAATTTTCGGACAGCTCGAACCGGTGCTCTGATACCAGTTGTTGGGAGCTGTTTTGGCCCAGAAACGAATATAAATAAAGGAAGGACGAAATTTAACGTGGTTCGGCAACTGCCTACGTCCACAGAAGCTGTAATTTCACTATGAAAATATTTTTACAGAAACTCTCTCTCACCCACTCTCTGTTTCTCTCTTCTGTCTCTCCCACTCTCTGTCTGAACGCTGCACTTTCGCTGCACACTACTCTTCGCTACTCTCTGCTTGCTTAAGCTCTCCTATTTATAGGAGAGCAAATCAGTACTATGCAGCAATTTGCTGCATGATTTTAGGGAGGTGGGGAGGTGCCTAACAAAAGCACCGAACGGTGCCTTCGGTGCCTAACATGCCAAAATAGTAAACGGTGCATGGCACCGTTTACTTCTTTGTCTCCATCTGCAACAGTCTGCGATCTTGGAAACCTTAGTTATCAAATGAATGAAGTATTTGGAAGTTCGCCTGTAAGAATATGAAACCAAGAGATAATGCCTCTCATAACTCTCACCACCATAGTTTCCTGTCCACAACTACGGTACTGTTTGGCCACACAAAATTTTTATCTTAAACATAAAATTCTCATCTCATCATTACAATTTTCTCAAATCTCCATACAAAATATAATAAATAATTTAACTTTTTTCCTACTTTTTCAAATTCTAAAATAATAATAATATTAAAATATAATATTTTAATATTTAATCTTAAAACTCAAAATTCTCATCTGAGAATTCTCAGTGGCCAAGCAGAACCTTAATGAATAATGTCAATCTATATGAGCCCAAATTCCACACGTTTCAACAAAACTTCAAAGTCTAAGGTCACTAAAACCTCATACAGACAACATATACTTCATTGTAACATGCATATTATAGGCTGTGTGTGTGAACCGCAAGGTTGAAAGGTTCGCAGGAAACAACTTTCCCTTTATTACTCGAGTTTGTGAAGAAAGTTATGCTATAACCCTAAGCAAAATTTAGAATCATTGGTGAAATTTTTCTGAATTCAAATATTAGAATAATTACAAAATATCTTTAGTGTGACACAGACATGATTGGAATTGATGAAGCCACTAGCATAATATCAGCTATTTTTAGATCTATTGGATGCAGAAAATTTGGAATTTAAAATATAGCCACAACTTACCAGCCATTTATCACGAGCATAGAGGACAGTGTTTAACATATTCTCAAACAGTAAAAAGTAACCCATCCATTCTGAAATAATTATATCCACTTTAGAGACTGGGAGCTCAATTTCTTCGACTTTTCCCTTCAAAACTGTTATAACTGAAACAAGAAACGAGGAATGAGTAAATGCATAAAGCTGCTACTCCAAAAAATACCGAAAGAGATCAAGAAAACCAAAAAATCAACACAAATAACATCACCATTAGAATATCCATTAGCTTCAACAATCTCTTTTGCCATGTCAGCCATTTGGGAGCACTCAACCTGAAAATGAAAAAATTGTAAAGTTGTACAATTTTAGCAGAGGTGACCAAATTACATAATGAAATAAACACAGACAACATATTTTACAGATTTATTAAACAAAATGTACAAATAAACTTAAGCAAGAAAACCCTGAAAAAAATACCGCATAAACATGTTCTGCGCCAGCTTTTGCACAAAACAAGGACAAAATCCCTGTCCCAGCTCCCACATCAAGAACAACTTTATTCTTGAATAGAAATTTATTTTGATAAATGACGTTTTGATATGTCTTAGTTCTCACAACATCCTTTAACATCTCCTGCAATTTAAGGATGGTTAAAATAAAATCAGAGTATTAGCAGTAGGAAGCCACAACAATGAAATCTAACACCACCCTGAATCCAGATCCTGTGAACTTACCTCATGAATACCTGCAAAAACACATAAAAACCAAAATAAGCTTTTACAAGACATAAACTAATGCGAAGGGAACAGAACAAAAGACAACCTGAATCCATTCTCGAACCTAATCATCCATATGCAATATTACTACAAGCAACTACAAATACCACTCTCGCATATACAATTCAGAAACTAAGATAAACCCAACGTAGGTAGGTTATTAACTTCCAAGTCAGGGTAGTGCATTAAGGAGCTACAACTATTGTATCAGCTCTTACATGGAGACTTAGAGCTTGTTTAGCTCATAACAGCAAGACATATTTAAAGAGTTTTTTTTTTAAGGGGCTGCAGCCATTACTTGCTTGGGGCTGCTCCTGGCATAGCCATTCAAACTCGCATTAGAGTGTACATATTAGATCTGTTGAAGTACTATTGACCGAGGTGAAGCACCACTTGGGTACTTTGAATCCGAAGGAAGGCAGTCCCCCTACGCATAAGGGGGAGAAAATACCTGTAGCAGAGGAAGAAGAGGTAAAACAAGACAGAACAACTCTGAATCTGCTTCCAACATTGTCGGGTGGATCTAGAAAGATATAAAAAACATCCCTCCAAGACGTACATAAGACTCGGAATATGGTTAGGCTCTATGCATTCTAATTAAAAGAAGGGCTTATTCGTGCATATCTCAATAGATACTATGGAAGCAAGCAATGGAATAAATTTCATCATATTTTAGATTAAAAGAAATGATAAGCCATCAATGTTGGGGGGGGAAAGTCAGTTAAGAAAAGAGAAACATATGTTATGCTTCACTACTTGTTGTGAATAAAACAAAAGCTTCGACTCAAATACAACAAAAGCACTGTCTCCGTGAGTTGCCTCAGAGAAGCAAGACAGCCCAAAATCACAGTTATCTTCCCTAATCCTTCCTACACAAAGAAAACAGGAATAAACGAACCAAAAAATGTGATACGAAAGATTCAAAATCTTCATTTTTCTCAGTTTTCTTTTTCCCCAGTTTTCTAGGAAACAAAACCGAAAGACCGTACTGGAGACTTACCGAAGTGAGAGTAGGAATCGAAGTAATAGTCGGCACTGGTTTTATCATCGTCTTGGACAATAGAAACGTCGTCAGGGTCGAAGGCGGGGTCATCAATGGATTTATCGTGGCCGTCGGGGTCGGACATAGAGTCGTCGAGGTTGGAGCTCTCGGTGGTGTCCTCGGGGTCTTCGAAGCGAATCTTAGTGTTGTGGAGCTGATGCAAGCTGCCGAAGCTGCTCGAGCTCTGATTCGCGTCGGATTTGCTGCCCTTTCGGCGAACCATTTGATTGCGACCAAAAATTAGGGTTTTTCTGTAGGGTTTACACTTCACAGTACAGGATGCTTTGCTTCCGCAGCCGAGCCTTCAAATTTATATATAATATACATAAACATGGCGTACCACGTCACTCTCAATTCGAACGCTTCTGTTCCTTAACTCTGGTTAAAAAGCAGCTGTGGGTGGGTAAGGTAGTTTTTGATGAAGAAATCTCAAAGTTTGTTCTATGAATTTTATGGCCTCACATAGATGGACAAATAACCAGAATTTTTTTTTTTTTTTTGGTAGCATTTGTTTTTTTTTAAAGCATCCAGGTTTGCAAGCTCGGAGCTTACACTTAACATTACTCTTCAATAAATATTATATAATTGATTTTTGTCTTTCAATTCTATTTATTACTTTTCGATTGAGATGTATGGATCCAAGAATCATCGTGTGTATATAATTCTTGATATTGTATAGAGATATTTTTATTATATGATACAATATTTTATTTAGTATGTTATCTGTTAAGAACGTGATTCATACTACCAATTATATGAATACCTGCAATGAAGTAAGAGGACGGCACGAGGTGCTTAAAAAAGCTCTGATGTCTAAGTTAGAGAAGTAAACTCCAGTAAATATATGGATGAATGCATATAAATGTGTTACCTTTAGTTATTATTAATAGAGACGGGACGAGATAAAAAGGACTAACCTTCAAAATATATCTTGAAGACTCTCCGTATTAATTAGAGTGATCGCATTTCTGATTTGTCAGAAGTATTATCTGTTATTCACAATATATATATCCATAAGACCTATTCTTGGGGCTTTCTCGACATTTAATGGGCTTATTAGTAAGTGAGTACCAAATATCCCCTTCATTACCCTTTTGACAAACAAAATGGAATATGAACACTTTAGTGTCATAATTACAATCTTGTAGAGTTGAAAACTATGAGTTAATGATCGTCGAAACACAATATTACTTTCTTCTTGCTTACTCATCATATATTTTCCTATCTCATATTCTAGATCTCAAAGAAAAACCCAAGACGGCCTTAGCTAAAAGTTTAAAGTTGATTAGACTTGGACTCCTTTTTAGTATAACTTCCTTACAAAACATGTCTTCCTTACAAAGTAGAGGTTTCTTGTAGCAGCCATTGTATCCAATATTAGAAATACAACCAATTCTCTTGTACTAATATGCAATGTTTTTACCATTATGTGTCTACTATGTCGCTTATAATCTAGCTTGTTGAGTCGTTTCTAACCTTAGGGAATGTAATATTGACATGGCGCAACTATATTCCCTTTGTATAAGATAGTGTAAGGGCTTGGGTCTTCTGACTTTTATGGGTCAAAATCCTATATGTACATGGGCCTGCTTACTTGATTGGCCTGTGTTGTAATAAGTGGTTGATTGGGCTGTAAATGTTTGTTTTGATAGAATGCTGTATAAATAGGTTTACACTGGTGGAATCTTGATCCTACTACTTCTATTGAATCGATGCTTAAATAATTAGTGACTTGTTTTAAAACTTGTGTCTTAAGATTTAAGAGATGTCAACTCTTTTATACCCTTTGAACCTTGAACTGCAAAAGTGTGCATTCTGTTTTTGAAAGGAGCTTATTGTACACGTACGTGCTCACACATTCTCTTTAGTACATTTTCTCCGTCTTTATTATAAAGTTTTGTCATTTGTAATTATATTTTATGCTACATGAAACGCTCCTAGTGGTTTTAAATGGCTTCTTAACCATTTTGAGATGTGCTACATTAGAAAGTGTGATTTGGGATGACAAAATTTTAAGTGAAGAACGGCAAAACCTGTCACTCATGATTGATTCTTTCTCACAGATTCTATCCTCTGAGATAATTGGATGTTGACAAAGTTGATATACCAAGAAAAAGAAAAATAAGAGGCACTTTTTCACTCTTTCTAATTAGCTGCATAAAATTGTGTGGCATAAGTTGACATGTGAATCATATATGTGATTCACTTGGCTCATCTAGCATTTTGGTGCAAGAAGATGGACAGGATCGGCATCGTTTAGAATAATGGGTTAATGGTCAACCTTTTTGGAGTTTCTCTAGCGTCCAAACTCCTCTTTTACGAACACCCAATAATCTATTTAAAGCTTAATGACACTATAAATTAGACTTTTGAGTTATGTTAGGATCTCTTGGTATTATCTGTTAATTGGTATACTATGAACATGTATAAACCAATATATTCCTTGTCAATTCAGGATGTCATTAATTAATTACTTCAAAAAATGGTGTGCGCTCGATCAAAAACTATTTATTTGCGATTAGTTATTTCTAGTAAAATGATTATTTCTAACTAAAATGAGTCTGTTTTCATTGTAAATAATCTTTTGGTTGTAAAATATTGGTCACAAATACCCATTTTTCTTGTAGGCCTAGAGTAAGACATTGTGAAGCTCTCAACATTTTATAAGCCAAGTAAGTTCTTTCCACTCAAACTTTGGACTAGGATTAGGCAGTAGGGAACTGGCCCTTGCCACTCTGCCCTCCAAGACCTTGCTTGGGTGGTGTGGACTACCCAGCTGGCACCATTTGGGGTGCAACATTTGAAGCAGCAAGAGTGAAGGGTGGGCTAACCCCAGGCCTGCCCTCACTATTATCGCCTCAATCCAACCCAATTATTATATATATAATTATATAAATAAACTAATTCTTGTGTGTGTGTGTATATATATATATATATATGCATATTTTATACTTAAGAATTAGTATATAGAAAAAACTTAGCTCCCAGCTTACTTCTCATCTCTCTCTCTCCTTCCCCTCCCTCCCTCTATTGTCTTCACTCGTCTCGTCTCCTCTCTTCTTTCTCTATCTACAAGTCCACCATTCTACCCTCCTCCTTTTCCTCTCCACCCCAAAACATCAATGATTCATGCCATATTTTAGGAATTCTTGAAGCGACTAATCTAGAGCAAGTTCACAATTAGCACAATGAAAGATGTTTCCCCAATAACCATAGGAACTACAATAAGCATATCCACTAGATAAAATAAGTCGGTACTTGTGACCATCATGGATGAAGATGTCTGAGAAAGAACCACATTTGACATCAAGGTTGAACCTGCATCTGCTACAATAATAGGTGAAGCCATTGCAATGAGTATTGTAGGCAAGACATTGAAAGAAACCACCACTATAAGATGCCTATAGGAGGAGGATGAGAGGGTGCTGGTGAAGTAAGTGTTACTTTTTTCAGGATAATTCAATACAAGATTTGTGAAGAAAGAATCTACATTAAGCACAACTATAAAATGGAGAGAAGATATGCCTTACACACGCATCACATTTTTCGTTAGTCTCAAACTCCTCAGTAATCTCTAAGTCATGTTCATGGCTAAAATGTTTAGTTTCTACAACTATTTCTATTTTATCCTCTCCAACTTTATCTTCTTGACAAAATAAGGCAATGTATCAGTGTATTCATCCATATTTGTACTTTGGCATATAATCGTTGATTCAAAAGGATCCTTATTTTGCAACTCCCACTTAAATGTTTCATCCCTATTTCACTCGTAAGTAGCGCAATTAAGGTGTGCAACAAAATCACAATTCAAGCAACAATATACCTTGTAATCTGTGTTGACCTTTTCAATACAAAGTAGGCAAATTTGATTGTGGTCAAACTGATTGAATTGAACAGAGTAGGTGAGGCTGAAAAGGTGCTTGTGTCGTATATGTTTGACCATCAATGGTAAAAACGCACAATCGAGATGAACTAAGAATGAGCAAACTGTACATAAGTAAAATATACCCACACCTTCTTTGTGACAAGCATTGCAATTGAACAAGACTTCTCTCTACACGAGATTCAATGGATAGTCAAGAATTTTAAATTCAATGCTGAGTGGCAAAGCAGCACACTTAAGATGAAGCTTGAAGTCACAGAGAGCAATAGTAATTATAGCCCCATAACTCTCCACTGCAGCCACCACATTTGCCCAACAACCACTTAACTGGGAAGAGATTAAAATGATTCTTAGGGTGTAGTGGTTGCTTCAACTTGAGGGATTGTTCGGCACATGATTTATGAAAGTAGAAGTTGCACCCCTCACATTGTAATGGAATTGGAAATCCCATATTCATTTCCTGCAGGCTTTACAAAAAACCTTAGCGCTATCCTTTTTCTTAACTTCATGGATCAAATGTTCAAGCTCCATCTCTCACTCCCAGTGAAAAGGCCTAGATTTTGCAGCAGCCTCTCTCTCTCTCTCTCTCTCTCTCTCTCTCTCTCTCTCTCTCTCTCTCTCTTTGTTACTTGTATATTGCTAAATTAAAAAGGCAAAAATGGGAGAATCTACGCTTGTAGAAAATATGGCTTTAAAAGAGAGATTCAAATTCCAAAGAAGCAGTAAAATCTCTAGATTAGAAAAGAAAAGAAAGTCATGACCGGAGGGTCTAACTTTTTACCTCGCTTTCAACTACTTTGGTCGTCAAGACTTTACAGAATTGTAATGGGAATGTTGGAGTTATATGGCCGGCAAAAGTTGCTAACTGATTTGGTGTGATCATGGGTGGGAGCATGAAAAATGTGATCAATCTCAGCTTTCAAGGCTAGGAGTGGGTAGAGTTGGTGCATCGATCTAGAATAGTAACGAGAGAAAATTAAGAAGAAATGTAATCATTACTATGGGCAAGTGATCACCCATGTTTTTTTTTTTTTTAAAATATTATTAATAATCCATAAAACATCTTTTTCTTGCAATCTTTTAATTAAATTTTAAAAATATATACTTTCACATGTTCAATTTATAGTTGCCAATTTTTTTTTCCTTTCCAAAGAGAGAATTGGTGAAGGATTAGAATTGTATGTGCATATATAAGGAAATAGTTCCAAAAGAACTCTGAAATTGCACCATACCTTACCTTGGATTAAGAATTGAATGTGTATAGAAAAAAGAAGAGAGTATATGAATTATTAGATTAATGGAGGTAAACAGATCAAGACAAATTCTATCTAAACATTAAACAAAATTATGGAGTCAATTTGTGATAGTAATCTTGTTACATATTCTAAAATAGTCTGTGAAATTTTTTCAGCCAGACAAAAGCATGACATTAGAGTGCATATTGCTATATGTGCATGAAACCCTTAACCCGTGGAAGCCATAACCAAAAATAAAAAGCAAACTGCAAAAATAAAAAACAAATTGTTAAAAATAGAAAGAAAAAAAGAAACCCAACTGGGTAGAAGCATGTAGAAGCACGCATGCATATGATCACCACAATATTTTAATTGATAGTGTTATAGGTTTAATTCAAGTAAATAGATGTAGATGGAGTAATTAAGTTAACATGGAAATGATAGTAATTAAGTTAACATGGAAATGATAGAGTGATTTCTTCAATTAAATTAAGGAGATTTTGTAATTAGGGGCAGGATTATATATTGATCATTTGCAGGACTGCAACTTAAGTAATGGGTAATAAATAGCAGAGTAAATTGAATACAAAAATCATGAGTTCTTGAATATCTTAACAAAATTACTATGTGTAAGTTAATTTTTATGTTAATGTGACGTTGGTTCTCTGAATTAATTCTATATATGTTATTGATTGATTTTGGGTCTCCATCTAAGTCTTTTGCTTCCCTACCCAGCAAGCAAGAAAGGAATCTATACAATTAATTACCTCCAAAGCAATTTGAGGTGTCACTCGAAGATTAATCCAAGTGCTGATCTACGAAGAACTATGGCCTTTTGTCCAATCAGGTTTTGCAGCCGTGGAAGATGATGATGGTGGTGAGATCATGCATGAATTAGTAGTACTTCCTTGCACAATACTAGAAAAAGTCATCATTTTTGTTGTATATATTTTCCTTTTCGTTTTAAGACGTACATGATGTATGCAGGCACCATGTGCATCATGTGTTTGAATTTACGAGGTCTGATAATTTGTCTCATGAGGTCTTATTGCTAAACAAGGTAGTACTGCATATTATATAAATATATATATATATATATATATATATATATATATATATAACAGTAATTCATGAGTTCCCACGTACTTAAGCTATCTTAAATGATTGGAAAACTGAGCTAGCTAGCGTAGTGCCAAGCTAGCTATCATGTCATAAGCCTGGTTGGCGAGGAGCTGGATTACACTAAAATCTATATATAATTAAAAAGGTCAATTAGAAAATGAAATAATTCCAAACAGGATGATATTATAAATTGCATGCATGGGTAAAGAAATAGAATGATTTTGGATCAAATTGAAACCATGCATGCCACGCCCTTATCTTTCATAATTAAAATTAAGGATTAATCCCATCTCTTGGCCTGTGCGGATGTTCTTGGATCAGAAATTTAGGGAGTAAAAAGCTTATTTTATGTATGATGTTAAATTAATTGGTCATCTTTCCTAAAGGAAAATAATTAATTACTTTATTACAATCTTCCAGGTACGTACAAATTAGGTATATATATATATATATATATAAATATATATTGGAGTTGAGGCTCTCTTTCAATCACTCAAACGCATTCAGATCCTATATAAGTGTTGAATGATCTAAAATTAATGTAAAAAGAAAAGATTGGGAGGGAGAAGTTATAAACTAAAACTACTAGATCAGTAGTATCGGGATCATATATATATATATATGTTCTGTATATAATTTCATCTCATCTTATTATTTTAAATTTTTTAAACTCTAACATATAAAAATACATTAATAAATATTTATTCAATATTTTTAAATTATAAAATAAAAATTATATTTTAATAATATTTTATTTAACTTTTATTTCATTTCATCTTTATGCCAAACAAATTAAATCAAATGGCTGTTTGAACTGACAGTCTCCCGAGAGACTCTCCAAGGTTTCTACTAATACATGCGAGTGATGGCTGCCCGCTGTACAGATTATGAATAAGTACTACTACTTGTAGCGGTCGAGAAATTCTCATACTTCACAACCTTGGATAAGATCAGCACGTAGTGAAGACGACGACTCTTATAAGGAAAATGATAAACCTATTGATCGAGGATGTGTACCAAGAATTTCTACCCAATTGTGTTTTTTAGTTTTTTTTTTTTTTTTTTTTTTACTTGGTTAAGGAAATATATATTGTTTTTTAATGAGTTTGTAATTTTTTTTAAAAATGTTTAAATGAATTAAACAAAAAAAGAGTCTTGAAAATAAAAGGTAAAGTGCAAACTAGACTATCACTAAAAGAGATCAGTAACCCTTCTCGTGGACGTAGCATCGCCCTTCTTATAATAGAAGATCCGATTGGATGATCCAGATCCATCGGCTTCGCGAAATATCAATCAGTCATGAAAACTTATTCAACCAATAATGCAAATATATGTACACTCATATTTATGAGGGAGAGGTTTTGAGTGGTGGTGAGGCCGGGGAGGGGAAGAGGCACATGCATGGTTTGGTATAGAAGCAGACACTTCTCCACAAAAAGGTGATTCTTGACGCATACATAGAAACACTGGTTTTAAAAGCTCACTGACAATTAAAAAACCAAGGAATCAAAAAGGGCAAGTGGATGAGAAAAAAAGCTACAAAATATATAAATGCAGAAAGGAAATATAAATTGATTTTGAATGGTCACAATCTGTAGTTGGTAGTCAAAGCTTATGTGGAAGCCGGTGGATCACACTTATATAATGCTTTACAACTGCAGCATCAATATTAAGAAATTAAGGACAAACACATCTTTAATTTTGGGTACCACGTATATATATGTGTATATATATATGCAGATCAAGCATAGTATAGGGCATAGTGCATGACATTTTGGAAGAGCTGCGTGAAATTTCTAATATAAAGACAATTATTGGGGAGTTTCTGCTAAGGCATCTTTGAACACCAGCAGGCAGTACTGCCTGCCTCAAGGGTCACTGGGGGATTCTCAAAACGTGTTTCTACAAACACGCTAAGAATCATCAGTATAAATATATCAACTTTCAGCAAATATATATATGTATATGTATATGCATGTATGCCGCGTTGAATAATATATTAAAGAAGCTCATGAAAGATGGGGAGCGGGTGGGAGAGAAGGCAAATTGCATTACAAACCTCATATATACCTATGGCCCCTAGACCAAGCTGCTAGTACAATAACATCTGACCTACCCAATATTCTGAAGTTCTATCTCATTGGCATGATCCTAGCATGATCAATATAATCTTTAATTTCCACGTAGCATCTTGCAATTGGTATTATATCTTTCCCACCAGATTCATGCTCGTTACACATTCGGAAACAAACAATATGCCAGTTTGCCTGCAAAATATTATAGGGAAGTACGTACTACCCCACTACATTATCTTCCCTCATTTTATCATGCATGAGTCATGCACATTAGTACGTGCTACTAATTTCAAACTGTATTGTGAAGATCCAAATGGATATATACCAGAATATGGTGAGCCTAGCTAATTCATTGCATGGATGAGTACTTGTGATCAAATCATGTAAATATTGCAGTACTACTGCATATTCTTCCATGGCAATTCTGCACGCAGTTGGCAATATATATGCGTATGCAAATTAAGACAAGAAAAACACATTCTTTTTGCTTGTAGTCCATTTGAACAACAGGAAGTGACATAAATCTTGGCCCGGCCGGAAGTACTTTCCAACAAGTTGACATTGGTGAGCTGGGTGTTGACAATAAATAAAATGCTCACATCTTATATAACCTTTTGTAAGCCCCGTGACTTCTTTTTCTGGTTTTGGTTTAAAATAGTACTTTATGTTGGGAAAAAGACACATTCCTGAAGTACACGTGTTAGCAGCTAGATCCCTATAAATTAAGCCATGCAATTGGCCTGTCATATTCATCTATATGTGCAAGTCTTAACGTCAAGGGTGCTTCCCCTGACATTCTCCCTAGCAGCTACGCAGTTGGAATCCACTTGGAGTTTGGACACAAACATGACCTGAATTTCTCGGCAATGAGCTTAATTTGCGTAATGAGATTGCTTTCCCTATCTACCTAACACACTTAACATATTCTTTATGATTATATATATTTTAGAGCTTTTGATGGCTGAAAAAAGCCGGCCAGTTTAATTTGGTGATCCCCCACTCCCCCACATCATGATTGACTATAGATGAAAGAAACTGTGCATAGAACTGCTTGATTATCCTTTTGCCAATCCAAGTCTTATTTTAATATTTCGTGAAAGACAACTTCAAAACAGTCCTTCCCCCAGTTTTCTGAGACATATTACTATATTAGTCTACAATAATGCTTTAGTTAGTCATAAGCCGTAGCTCAAGAAGCATCATGAGGTTATATTTTAATATTCCAACAACTACAGGCTTTCTGACCAATGATTTGGGTTTCTTTAATTTTGACGAGAGTTAAAAAAGGGCTTTCCAGTAAGAAAAGATAAATATATAGTACTGTAATTTCGTGCCCATGACAATGCTGCCGTTTTGAAAATTTAAAAAAAAAAGTGATCATAAGAAAAATGATATAATATTGAAATCGCATATCTGGTGAAGACCTTTGATTGATACTTGTCCCTCCCTTACAGGCCGAAAGTCGCCGAACAGTCGTCATAATCAATCCATTCACGTTCTCTTTCTCGCACTAGGATTGGATTCAATATCTATCAATATTGATGCAAATCTCATGCCGTTGAGTACTTGCACATGGATATCCATGATATATCTTGAGCCCCACGTCGTTGATCGATCTAATATTGCAGCATATTCTCCTCATTATTAGTTTATCACAATGCATTCTTTTTTGGGGTTCTGAATGTTGTTTAATATTCTCAAGGCCAGTTAGTTGAAATCCACAAAAACGACACAATCTTGACAAATATCTAAACTCTTGTATAGGCTATATATTGCATGCACACAGCATTACAGTCGATCTTCAACATAAAATGTACGTAATATATTATGTGTAACTTATTTAAGCCATGTTTATAGCATGAATGTTCATTTATTAACGAGGAATATTTATGGATGATCTATAATCTTGTATATGATTAGAACATTATAAGAAAGTACTGCAACTGATCAAGAACAAAGCAAATCTTGTAAACGATTCTAGATCACGAGAACGCAGGCCGGTCTGCAATATTCCTCAAAACCCGATTGAGGTTATAAATTTTGTTGTTTGGAATTAATACATGTGTGGGGCCATCAGATCTTCCCGAAGCTTATACTTTGTCACAATTTTGTTAGCAAATCGGAATCTTAATCTTGCGTAAATTAATTGGTATCTTTGTCAGGTCATGATCAGAACTTAACTACTCTTAGATCTCTTCCAATAATTTGTATGTAAAATCTTCTCATAATGCAAGATTTTGTTTTCAGCAGGGAATTTAAGATCAGTTTGTTTGGGTAAAAGTTTCATCAGTCATAGGTTTGGACGTGGGAATATGTAGGGAAAACACAACCACCATATTTTTTTTTTAAAAAAAAAGAAGGTAATTATATGAAAATTGTTCACAATACAGGAAAAGAAAAGGAACCACCCGAGTGTTTTCTGACAAAAGAAACGGGAGAGGAAAAATAGAGACTAGACAGAATATATAACACCCACTCCTCATCAACCACCATTATTCGTATGGATCTCATGGAGATTGGACAAAGAAAGCCTTGACAAGATGACACAAGCTAACAGTTGTCACATATATACATAAAAAGTATATCTGTAAAAAAGTTTGATCTTGCTTACACTACAGAATCAATGATTGATATTAATTCTCTCTCTCTCTCTCTCTCTCTCTCTCTCTCTCTCTCTCTCTCTCTCTCTCTTTAATATTTTGTTTTTCTGGGCTGGAAGGACCTTTTTATGTCATAGGCTTTCTATATATAAGGGTGTCTTTGACTGAAGTTTCATTCAGCAGCGCTTTCAGCACTTCTCTTATCTCTTATCTCTCAACATAGCCATAGCAGCTTTCTTTGAAGAAAAGGAGGCTTCATTATTTACAAGACAAGCTAGCTAGTTATGGCTATACAGATCGAGCAACCTTCTGCAGTGGGGCTATCAAAAGTTGCAGTTTCTGACACTCATGGGGAAGACTCCCCGTATTTTGCCGGCTGGAAAGCATACGATGAAAACCCTTATGACGAACTCAGTAATCCATCGGGTGTCATACAGATGGGGCTGGCAGAAAATCAAGTAAGTATCTGCAAGAGCTTTCATAAAAAGTGCAGAAGCAAAATTAGAAAATTTGTTGATTTCACTTCCTCACTTCAAAGAATTTGCATGTAACTATCTTTGTTGTTTCTTAAACAGGTTTCATTCGACTTGTTGGAAGAGTACCTAGAAAAGTATGCAGAAGCCTCTAGCTTGGGAAAAGGTGTATCTGGCTTTAGAGAGAATGCTTTGTTTCAAGATTACCATGGACTTCAATCATTCAGAAAGGCAATGGGAAGTTTTATGGAACAAATAAGAGGGGGGAGAGCAAAATTCGACCCTGAGAGAGTAGTCCTGACTGCAGGTGCGACTGCTGCTAATGAGCTGTTGACCTTCATTCTGGCAGATCCTGGAGATGCTTTGCTTGTTCCAACCCCATACTATCCAGGGTAAGAAAAAGTTATCCTGCCTCATGAAACTTCTGATCACTTTCAAGTTCATCCGATCATCACGTGTTATCATGTCCATTTTGTTGAACTAATGTCAATTTATGATTCTATCATTCCAGGTTTGATAGAGATTTAAGGTGGAGGACAGGTGTAAAAATTGTTCCAATCCACTGCCACAGCTCAAACAATTTTCAGATCACTCCACAAGCTTTAGAAGCTGCATATAATGATGCAGAAGCCATGAACATCAAAGTGAGAGGGGTGCTAATCACAAACCCGTCAAACCCATTAGGAGCAACAATCCAACGGTCAACTCTTGAAGAGATTCTTGACTTTGTCACTCGCAAGAACATCCATCTTGTCTCTGATGAAATCTACTCAGGATCCGTTTTCTCGTCGTCTGAATTCATAAGCGTTGCTGAAGTCCTTGAAGCCCGTCAATACAAGGATTCAGAGAGAGTACACATTGTTTATAGTCTTTCCAAAGACCTCGGCCTTCCAGGTTTTAGAGTTGGGACAATATATTCCTACAACGACAAGGTTGTGACTACAGCAAGGAGGATGTCGAGCTTCACCTTAATTTCTTCTCAAACACAACATCTCCTGGCCTCCATGTTGTCTGACAAGAAGTTCACAGAGAATTACATAAAGACAAACCGAGAGAGACTAAGGAAGAGGTTTGAAATGATCATTGAAGGCCTAAGGAGCTCTGGGATTGAGTGTTTGAAAGGAAATGCAGGGTTGTTTTGCTGGATGAATCTAAGCCCATTGTTGCAGAACCAAACTAGGGAAGGTGAATTGGCTCTTTGGAACTCTATGCTGCATGAAGTGAAACTAAATATATCTCCAGGATCTTCTTGCCATTGTTCTGAACCAGGTTGGTTCAGGGTGTGCTTTGCCAACATGAGCGAGCAAACATTACAAGTTGCAATGGAAAGAATTCACAATTTCATGGAACAAATTAGAGAAAGAGATGGAAATCTAGTAATCTCTTCTGAGTGATCTTCATTTATTTAAAAAAAAAAAAAGTGGTTCTACCCATTTTGATTCTTTGGATGATAAAACCCATTTCAACATTTGGGATTGTCTCGTGATTAACGATTATACTCGTACAACAGAATGAACTCCAAAGTATTATTGTTTTCTTGCTTTGCCAAAAGCAAGTTCCCAGAAGTTCCATTTGTATATTGATCAGAAGTAAAAAGTACCACTGCATGCTGAACTTTTTCTCTCTCAAATACAAGTATTTTATGAAGAATTTCTTGATACATCCCGCACATATTTTTTATATTTTGAAATCAATGGTATATCAATTAGTATAAATAAAAATACTATTAATTTTAATTTTTTTTTATTTTTACAACTGTAATAAATACTACTACAACAAATGATGATATCTTTATGCAGATACATTTTGTTTCAAGGTTTGCAGTTAAACATAGTACTGGCCGGAGATCATCGGAATTAACTAATTCTTACCAGCTTTGACAATTCATGTGTAGGCAGGCGCTGATGATCAACTTGTCATGGTCATGTCAGGCTTACCTAATCTTGCTCGATTAAGATGTGATTAGATATTTATAACATGCTTTGCTTTCCTTAAACAATGATGCTTTACACCAAACAATGGTCAACCACGTGATCATATCGTTCGAAATTAGTGCATCAGATCATGATCAATTAATTAAAATGCATGAGAAATGATCAGTAACCAAATCTGATTAAGCTTAAACAAGAGGCAGCAAACAGATTTGGCCGCTAAAATTAAATACTTAAGGAACATACATATATATATGGAGCTACTAGAGACACAAGAGGATCCCATACACAGATGTGGCATATTATCAATGTGTCACATGTTCATTTTTCCTAGCCCCCCACTTTCTCTCTCTCCTCTTTTGGTCTGCCCCCTCCCCTCACCCCGACTCTCTCTCCCAACCATAGCAGCACTGTTGCAACTCATCACCGCCACCATCAGCTGCTGTTCCTCCTCACCAATAACCTCTTACCGGACCTAGCCCCCCACAGTGCAGCCCCTCCCTCTCCTCCTCTCAAAATAGAGCTCCTTCTCACATGGTTTCTCCCTCTCACCACTGCCAACCCTGTCATCACAGCCCAACTACGCCACCACACCCTGCCCCTCGTCGACGTAAGCTTCTCCCCCAGCCACTGGAGCCCTTCTCTTTCTCCCTTCTCCCCAAGCAGCGCCTCCCTCTCTCGGTAACCTCCTTATCGGCGCTCCATGCCAGCGGTGCCACTTGGACTGCCGACGTTTTCTACTCACCATAAGGTGGTCCTCGACCACTATGGCTGGCACAAGAGAGGGCACAGGTGGCAACATGGGGGAGGGTAAAAAAAAAAAAAAATAAAGGAAGAGCTAGATGTTAAGGAGAAGGAGAAAATAGGAGAAGGGAGAAAAAAAAGAAAGAGGAAAAAAGTATAAGTAGCATATTAGTAGCATACCACATCAATGTGTGTGATTCTTTTATATGATCATTTTGTATCTATAGTGTTTTCAGTATATATATATATATATATATAAATATATATATAACATGAAGATGATCTTATCATAATATTTAATAATCCTTCAACCAAGGGTACTGTAAATTATAAGCTTAATCATAATCATATTCTTATATATCTTATATGTGGAGATAATTATTTGTTATTTTTACTAATGCACACGTCCATTATTTGAGATGATAAGAGAATTATGGTAATTAAAACTTACCAATAATATATATGGAACATTTTTCAAAATATTTTTGATGGTCTCTTTGATGGTATCTCACTTTGGAGTTTGGAACATATTTTTTTATATGGTTGCTAATACTCTTTTCGTTGCTATAAATTGGTTGCAATTGCCCGTTTTCTTGTAGTGTTTTTTTTTTTATAAATTCAACGAGTTATAATTGTTAACGCGCGATCATTTTCTGATACATTAATTTAAGGATTCAGTTGCTTTTATCATCTCTCAAAGCAACGTTTGGCAACACGAAAGCGTTCTTGCTCATCTGTGTTAATTCAATTAAGTATGTTATAATCACCTAATTAAAAGACTTAATTCCATGTCAAACATATTAATTATATATTTTTTAATTAAATTTAATTAGTTTCCCATTATGTGTATATATATAGTACGGTAGTAGAAGTCAATAATTTTTCATTTAGCTTAATCCAAATTGCTTAATTTTGGGTTTAAATGCAAGAAGGCCGTCGAAATCAGACTTTCAACTATTATTAAATAAAAATTATTTTTGGGGAATATTCGTTTAAAGCCCTCGATCTGATCTCTATGATTTATATAAAATGATGCCATTTTAATTATATGGTTCACTTACACCCCCAAAAAAATCTAATTTATTTGCATTATTGACCTTGTTTTACGACCTTAGGTATCACTTGTTTTGTCTTAATATTAAAGAGCTGAGAAAAATATAATTCATAATATATACAAAAAAGAAAAAAAAGGAAAAAAAAAAGGATAAGGGTTAATTAAGGACACTTCGATGTCCAACCAAATAAAGCAAATCGGCAAATCACATCCGTACGTACGTCCCTGCAGTCACCCACCTTGGCTCACAAGGGGCAAACATGGACAGATCAGGTAGTAAATTCAAATAATTGATAATTTTGAATACTAAATTGTTCATTTTGGTAGTTTTATGTGCAACTTGAAATATGATCATTTTGATGGGGTATAATAAAAGAAATAATCTACGCAGAAGCCACTGTTTGGTTGAAGCCGTTGCACGCATGATGTGTAGGCCGGGTTCACTAAAACACATCGAATCGGTTCACTCACTAGTCTCTCATCTCAAAGCCTTCAGCCCTTCATCTCTCTCAGCCTTAAGTCTTCCCCCGACACCTTACAGCCCTCGCAAAATGGAACATTCCATCCCCCCTTTCGTCTTCTAAACCCATGCTCCATTCCCCATAGCCACCGACATCTGCCTTCACCCTCCCGAGGAGATCATCGCGGCATCAGTGTAACTCCTGACTTCTGTTCAAACCACCAACACAGAACCACTATTTTTCGATCTTGGTCATTCCACCGATGCTTGGCCCTTAGTCCACCGATGCCTCAGTCCACTGAAGCCCGTAGATTTGCGGGAGGGTAATCCGTATTCTAGGGTTTAGGATTTTTTTTCCCTCTGTTTTACTCAATCTCTTTTTCTCTCTGTATAGTGAACTACATTTGGAAACCTAATAGACCGAAATTTGTAAGAAAAATGTTTGACTAGTATGCTACCTAGCAGAAACCCTAGATGATGCATTCATACTGTTCAATAAAGAAATAAAAAATATATAAAATATTTAACATGTGTGCATAAATGTATAAAATATTTATGTCAACCCTTCAAGATTAATTTGCATTTGAAATACCTATTGTTTGAGCTGAAATCAGCAAATTAAATCATATTTTGTTTTTCTGTTTCATTTCCATCAAGAAATTAAGATGAGTTTCTTCTGCATATGAGCAATCATATCTACTGCTTGATACTGAAATGATGTTCTGTTTCATGATCTTTCCATTAATGACCAAGTAAAATCATATCTACTGCTTGATACTGAAATGGTATTCTGTTTCATGATCTTTCCATTAATGACCAAGTAAAATATCTGTTTCATTTCCATCAAGAAATCGAGAAGGATGAATTCTGCATATGAACAACCATATCTACTACTTGATGCTGAAATGGTGTTCTGTTTCATGATCTTTCCATTAATACCAAGTAAAATAGTAAGTAATTGTTTCGCGTTTGTTTTTTAGCTATTTGAGTCCCAAACTCCTCTTAGTATCTTGGTCACATGATGCTTCCCACCCCTGGGGTCCCATTTAATTGAAATACAAGCTGGGATTTTTGGTGTGAACATACATGAATGGCATGTATTGTTGTCTAATTATTGACTATAGCTATATATTTTTCATCTTCTAGATTTTTGAGATTGGTTACACATCTTAGGAAAGGTAGCATGAATACTTCTTACTTAATTCAAGTAGTTAATAGAGTTAATTCTTAATTACCTCTTAGACTTTCTATTTCAATAAATGGAGTTAATTCAAGCAGTCTGTATCATGATTTCCTTATTACTTGAAATTTCAAATCAACTACATTTTCACTCAGAAACTTTATTGTGTAAATTTTCAGAATGGTTGTCTTCCATGGTACCATCGACGAAAGCACTGAGTTAGTCTTGATCTTAGCAATTTGAGAGATGCTATTGGTGGCACTGCAATATTGAAAATTTTTCTGTTGATTGAACTATTAGATACGCATTTGACTTTATCTCATTTAGCCTTTCTTCCCTTGTTTTGTCAACCTTGTTTCATAATGACTAATCTGAACTTGTGTGCAGTGATTGCAGAATCACGAATAGCATCTACACAATCATCATCGTCTGCACGTGATGATTTTGTGTTTGAAACACCAAGTTGTTGTTGTGGTTCGAAAGCACCACTAAAGACGTCGCACACAATGAAAAATTCAGGAAGGAAATTTTTCGTTTGACCAAACTATAAAATGGTAAAGGAATTTATCATGTTAATTTATCATGTTGACTTTTATTTTTCATTGTATGCTTTATCATCTTAATTAAATGTTCTTATTGTGTGCAGGGAGAAACGAGGAAATGTGAATTTTTTGTTTAGACAGATATACTTTACTTGCTAGAGGAAAACATTCGTGTGAGAGAGAGTAAAGTTTGAAAGATGTGAGATGGTGTATTGGCGTACGAGAATGAAGTTCGTAATCTGGAAGATAAAGTACAAGAGCAAGAGACTACTCTTCATAGGGAAAAACATAAATTATTATGTCTGTATTGGGTTGTTATTTTTGTAATTATTTTGGCTTGGTTTGGATAAAGTGTATGTAAATAAATCTCATAACATTGTATTGAGTTTATTGCTCTTTTGATGCAAAGGAGTACTCCAACTATGTTAAAAACTGAGATGTGTGCAGCGTTTTGTACCCCAACTATGTTTTTCCATGATGTACAAAATGGATGTTAAGTTAAGTCTTGTTATTCCAATTTATTTTTCCCTTTCCTATTTTGTGGACATTTATGGTTATGAGGGGATTGCATGCTGGTTCATGAGTTGGCAACAAACATTATTGGTAAACATCAACCTGCCTTAACCCAACTAATCCAATATATG
This sequence comes from Carya illinoinensis, assembly GCF_018687715.1. NCBI lineage: Eukaryota > Viridiplantae > Streptophyta > Magnoliopsida > Fagales > Juglandaceae > Carya > Carya illinoinensis. The sequence goes on from NC_056754.1 coordinate 45,745,669, forward strand.
CTGTTTTATTTTTGGTAAACATTATTGTTGTTTTCTTTATAGGTCCCGAAATATATGTTTCCTGTTTAGAAGATGAGAAACATCAACCTGCTTGATTCCCAACTGATCCAACACAATGGCAATCGAAAAATAAATGTTCCATTTACTAATTAGATTGTGAGTCAATCAGTAATGCCTATTTACATCTGATTTACATTATGTACATATGATTTAAAGTGCATAAATTACAACCATGACATCTTCAACCCTACAAACTGTGACTGGATTCAAACCATCTTGGTTAGCATATGGAAAATCTGCAGGATCTCATAAAAAATGTCTGAAAACTGCACTGTTATTACTGTTACCCGTTTGAAATTTTCCTGCAACCACCACATTGAATACATAAATACACTTGTAAAACGTTTTTTTCATACTTTCTACAACCATTATACACAACGAAAATTTTCATTACTTTCTTACCAACTTGTAAATACAAACTTGTAAATAACACTTGGAAAATAGCTACTACTTGGTGAATATGGAGTATATCTTACCAACCTAACATGGAATTATTTTCTAGAAAATTTCCATTATTTTTCCACTATAAATTAATTACTGCCAATATACACAGGCCAATGCCAACATACACATGCCTATATAACTACCATATTTACCGAAAGCAAAAACCATAAACTATGATTAGAGAACCAAAAGCTGCATCTCCTATAAAAAGTACAAGGAAACATGCCATACCTTTGCGCCCTAGCCAAGTCTCTTCAAGGTACAAAAAATGCATCACACAGTACAAAAAGCCTTCGCATAGCTCCATACCCGATTCAAGTGCTCCAAAAATTAACCAAATAGACATACACAAACTGCAATATACCATATCCAAGAGCTTCAAAAAATATGTATTCTCATCACCGTGGACTTACTAGTATGCATCAACCCGGTCACACATCTGTAAGAAAATAACTATATTAAAAAAAAAAGTACTGAAGCACGCTTTTTATTAATAAAAAGTATAAACCTTGATTATGTCATACATGGTGTTCATATATTGAAAAGCACTTATTGAAATCACATACCAGATCCTCATTTCCTTGTGGAGTTAATTGTGTAATAATACTCTTTTGTGTACCAACATCAACCCCATCATCCACTTGGTGCTGTTGAGATCTCGGGGTGTCACCCAATTCTGGTTCATCTACCAAGATTTTTCTGCAAGTCTAAGTTCCAAAACATTTATAGATATAAGATGAGTTCCATAATACTAACCATTCAAGACTCATAAATTTCGACAATAGTTACAGGTTTTTTTTTCTCTTAGTTGCCATCTTTTCCACGGGTGAAACCTTCCTCTTACTTGCGGCTCTCCCTTTCCCTTGGACCACTTTGGGGCTTAAGATCTTCTTACTCGTATCTAAGATCACTTTTGATTTTGCCTTTGTTTGTTTGAATGTCGACTCTGGTGTTGAACCTTCACATTTTGTCTCAAAGTCATCAACAACACGCAGGAAAGCACTGACTTTTCCATTATCTAAGGAAATTTTGGTTGCTAATTTCATACATCGTTTAACCACAATCTCATAATTCTGTGCATCTGATCTGTCCTGCTGGTCATCGTAACTACTCCTGAGTAATGTGCATCTCCTCTTTATGTCTTTTCTCCAATGATCCAATTAATATACATTTGGCAGCACAGTAATCTTCTTCAACTACAAAACTCTAAGTGCATGCCTACAAGGAATCCCTCTGGTCTCAAATAGTGCACATGTGCATTTTACCTCCACTTCCTTTTCATTAAAGCAAATTGAGATATTGACTGTTTTGATGTGGTCATCAGCAGATATTTCATCCAACACATCATATTTTAAAATTCACCATTGTGTGCTTACCAACGAACAATTACAACACATTAGGCCCAGCAACTCTTTTTGGACCTCTTTGAACTTTGCATTTGTATATAACTTTTGAAACTGTTTCTCAATGTTGAAGTGAGAAATGCAGGGAATTTTTTGGTTCATAGAATTGAAGTCAGCAGTGGTCTCCACCTCGACCTTCTTTTTAAGAGCATTATTAAACTGATCAACGAATTCTTTCAACGTGGTTCCAGAATGGACATACCTATCAAAAAATTTAGTTTTCAAGTAAGCTGAAACCTAAAAAGACATTTCCTCGAATAAGGATTGAAGCCATTTATTGCCAATCAAATCATACTTTCTAAGTAATTCACCCCAACATGCCTCAAATTCTGTTGTGGTTTGTGAGTCATATACTGCAAGTTGAATGTCAGTCTTCAACCCCGCATTGAATTTGGCGTGAGATCCTAACTTCTCTGGAAGTTTGCGCATAATATGCCATAGACAATATAAGTTTCGAGAAATAAAATGGTAATAGCATTCTTCATTGCCAGATCTTGGTCGGTTATGATGGCGTGGCGCACCCGACCATTCATACAATCCAACCCCATTTGGAACAACCAGACAAAAGTATATGTGTCCTCGGTTGAAATCAATCCCGCCCCTAATAATATGGACTGCCCATGATGATTAACACCAAAAAATGAAGCAAAAGGCATCCCCGTACCTATTTGTTAGGTACGTAGTATCGAAAGTTACAACGTCTCCAAAATATTCATAGGCTGCTCGACTCCAAGCATCAGCCCAAAATACATTTCGTAGCCTACCATCATCATCTACGTCTATGTTAGAAACGAAGCCATCATTATGATCTCTCATTATTTGGAAATAATGATTAAGTGCTTCGCCACCACCTTTACCCAACTGTAAATGTCTAGCTTTGTTAATGAAATTCCGACAATCTTTCCCTTGAAAAGTTAGATTGTCAAAACCCTCCGCATCAACAACAAGAGAATTAAAATTTTTGTTCATTTTCATACCGGCTCGATCATTCAGGTCTAGGATCTTTTGGCTATATTCATCTAAAAACTTGTGAGATCGCAAGAGTCTTGTCTTCTTGAGACTCACAGTTATGTGGTTGTGCACATTTTCAACAGTTGTGAAAATCCTCTTTTCATTCTTGCTCAACCTAGCATTTACTCTCGCTTTATAATCTATTCTGGTTGTTGGCCGTGACTTCGAGATATTACTATTCTTAAGTTGGTACTTTCCGCCACGAGCACAACCAACGGTCACATACACAGGCCTCCCCTCATCATCTTTTCTAGTTCTCTGTGTCTATACACCAAAACCCTCTTTCTTCGCATATTGCTTATAGTGGGCAGTCAACTCTTTCACACTTTCAAATTTCATGCCTAATCTTAGTTCTTCAACTTTCAGCTCATCATCTTATATAATAGTGGTATCCTCCAAATCTTCATTTAAATCGAAGCACATTTATACATTTATTCACATATGGATGGATTGGCATCAAAACAATATTACACAAACTATAATCAAGGTAGACATACATATAATACCATCAGTATCATGAAAATGTGCATCAATCCTCGGTGATGTACTGCCCACATTTTGTTCGTCAACTGCAACAGTTGGCACAATTGACAATGAGGGCACCTCTTGCTTCAAGTCCTCCGGATTATAAGCTGGTATCTACTCAAACAGTACACCTTGTAAGGCAAAATGGAATGACTCTACAGAAATTAACATGTTAATTTCTAAAATTTAAAAATTCAAATAAAAATACCTGAAATGAAGCATCAAATGGGCTAAAGTCTACCGGATTTGAAGTTGGGGGGTATGACATATTTACATCAAAAGAACACTGCAATAATGCAATTAATACTATTCATGAGCTTGCCTCTTCAAACTTTTATTACAAAATAAAAGACATCAACCTGCATACTCATTATAATTCCTAAAAGTTCTATCTGTTCCTCGATTAAAAGTAAACACAATTGTTTGCCAAGTTGTTGACGATTGTTTGCCATGTTTTATGGTACCATTGGCTTTCTAGTTTTATAAACCCTATGGCAACTATTTCAGATATATAGTTGCCATAAGGTTTAAACCTCTAGGCATGTTGGCAAAATTCTTCCATTCCCAATTAAACCTGAAAGCATCCTTGTTCATGGTGCACCAAATTGTAATTTTGACTAAATATGCAATGAAAACTAGCTTTAAGCCATCAAAGCAAAGGCTATCCCATGATCAAGATTTGTTTTGCTTTTATTACTGTATACATACTTCATGAGTTGTTTTGGCCTTGTTAATTTGAGCATTTATGTTTAAAAAAATTATCAAAAAAGAGTTGATAAAAAGAAATATTGGTCATTATGTTTGGTGAGTAGTAATCCTAGTCTTAATATTATTATTGATCATTTATAACACAAACTTATGTAATCCACTCTTAGCTCGGTCTATTAATTTTTGGTTCTTCTTGTTATGTTTTAGTCACTAGTGTTGAGGCTCAAATATGTTTCAGTCACTGAACAAACTATCTTTACGAAACAAGTATAAAAAATTGTCTAACAAACTCCAAGCATTCTTCAAAAAAATGAAGACCCATCCATCAATCTATTTTGCAAAAAACTCAAGATATATATACTGAAAGCAGAAAGCAGCAATATATTCGAAAGAAAGATGTCATACATGGGTTTCTTCCATCAAACAGAGTATAATGAAAGTAGAGGAGAATAAAGATACTGAAACCAGATGGGTTTCTTCCACGTATGCTCACAAAGAACAATTTTTTTCCACATGCCCTAACCCACAATACCCATTTCAGAAAACACAAAGCATCCTATCTCGATGTACACATGAATAACATAGCAATGTATTGATTGGAAAATGAAAAATATTTACCTACGAAGCTGAGCAAACCGTTGGGAAATAGAGCAGCTGAGTTGTTGTCGCTGGTTTGGTCCTTTCATTCAACTCGCAACAAGTTGCAGTGCTCAGCAAACGTAGTAGCGTTGGGAGGTAGCGTTGAACATGGAGACACCGTTGCAAGGTGGCCCTGGGAAGAGCAATCCCGACACAGGTTCGTGGGATTTAATTCACTATTGCCCCGAAATATAGCGAGCGGGGAGTGCGGAGACGCGGCAGACTGAGCAGTGCCGCTAAGTGGCATTGACGAGAGCCACGGCGTCGCCGGGAGGCTCTAGGCAGAGGAAGTGCATGCCGGTCGCTGTCGAGGGAGGAGGGTATTCGCAGGATGAATTAGAATGGGGATAAATGAGAAACCGAATTTCAAATGCAATCAAAACGTGCGTTTTGGTTGGGGAAAAAAACAATTCTAGAGAGCAGCCATGTAGTGAGTGCAATGTGTGCACCACTACAGTGGCTTCTCCGTAGAACTACTCATAATAAAAATGAAATTACCCTACTATTTGCTTAAAAGTCTAATAAGTCCCTCTCCTGTATTTTTTTAAGCATTTTTACTCTTTACTTTATATGATTAATTTAGTTTGCAAAATTATCAAAATAGTCCTTTCATCAAACTTTTGATGGAGAAACCATTAAAAATGTCACATTAGTCTTAATAATGGTTTGCATGCATGTCACATGACAGATTAGAGATATTGTTATGTGTTTTGCTATATTTAATTATTTTTACATATTCTTTGTGCACTCTACTAATGTGATTGGTCAAAACAGTATTTTATATTTAAAAAAATGATGTAGCTAATCATATTAATGGAGTGCTCAATGAGTAAGCAAAGCAAAAGTGACTGCACTTTGATAAAGTTTTATTAATAGTATAAAAACAAAACAAAAAATCATTTAAAAGTCAAAAATTTGAAAGAAATACAAGAAAAATAATAAATACATCAATAAAACAAGACCTAAAAACATAATACAAAAAAGGAATTGCAATCTAAAAAATCATAAACTAAAAAAACCCCCAAAAGATATATATATATATATATATATATATATATATATATATATATTTATCTTTGCCTTTGGCTCAAGGCTAGTGCTTAAGACTCTATAATAGATGCGGTATACTAAGGATATCGGTCTGCTTCCTTCAACCATATCAAAACCAGAGGTTTTAACATTCAAAGTTAAAGTAGACAAAACATTTTTATCAAATAAATCAACAGTTAAATCAGGATAACAATTAAAATGAACTGGTCCATCAATCAGGGAGGTTTGAATGATCCCTAAAATGCTGTTATTATAATTCAAATGCCTACCATCACGTAAACATACCTTTTCTTACTAAAGGTACAACAGCAATCTGGACAGAAGCAATATGCATGAATTTATAACCTTTTTCTTGAAAAGATTTTATTGTTTTCTTTTGAAATAGAACACAATGTTCTTGTGTTCTGGAAACAGGAAAAGTTTGTTCTATGGTTTTAACATGAAACAAGCTTTTCATTTTTTATTGAAGCCAAGTAAGATGATAAAGAGAATCAATTTTAATCTTTGGCATATGCCATTGATCAGAACTATTTGAATCATTTTCTGAAATCTCACAATCTTCTTCATTAATAATATCAGGAGGCAAACCTGACTGGGAACTAGCAGATGAGCTAGATCTATACATCTTGCTCATCTTGGTAATTACTGAAACGAAATTCTTTGGTACATCCTAGACCTAGGTCTTTTCTTTTTCCTAGTTGCAGGACTCACACATACCGGAGGGCCACAAGACCAAAGCACAACCTCTATATCCCTTCAACGTCCTTCACACGCCTACCCGGCTTACATGGACCACAAGGAACTCCGGAGGTATCTCGTAGGGTCTATTCGACTGCGGTGGTGTACAACAGAAAAGAGAGAAAATAACTAGAAATAGGATGGACTTAGAATGTTTCCAGAAATTATCAAGATAAGAAAGAGATAAAGATAAAGCCAAGCTGTTAGCAACCAGAACCAGAAAATGGCTCTGATACCATAAAATGCGGAAGTGAAGATAAGCAAGAAAAATAAGCTCAAAGATTAATGGCAAGAATTAAATATGAACATAATATTTTTGGAGTCGCAGACTGCCGATGCATGAAATGCTTGATATGAAAATTAAAGAAATAAAGAACCAAAACTTTCAAATATTATTAATTGAAAGTAAATATTTAAACAAAAACTTACACAAGCTTGAAATAAAGAAAAGAAGAGAAGGAAGGTGAATTTGAGCTTGCAAGTAAGTTGGGAAGCAGTTCTTGCTCTCTTCCTCTGTCTAAAACATTGATTGTTTTGACTTTAGAATCACAACAAGAATCATTGCAACCAAATTTGATATTTGGTGAGTTAATATGATCAGAGTCCGAGTGGTAATCAGATTCACTAGAACTAAGTTCATCATCATCCGAAGATGTAGGGGATCTATGTTCGAGTAATCGAAACAGATCTTCTTGATCAACGACATTGATATTTAACTCATTAAGCTTCTTTTTAAAACCCTGTGGCTTCTTTGTACACTTATTCGCATAGTGTCCAGGTTGGCCACAATTAAAACATGTTCCCTTTGCAGGGGTTTTTGAAACTTTCTTCTGAAATGGTTTCTTTCTTGAAACTGATTTTGAAACAGGTTTTTTATAAAACTCCTCACGGGATCTGTTATAGTTCCTGAGAGGTTTTGCAAACTTTTTAGAACTTTTTCTGCGCTGTACAGATGGAGCAATAGGAGGAAGGCCAAATTGTTCGCAAAAGTTTCCCATCTCATATTTGGCTTTCTTTCTATCTTTCATCTGTTGAGCAATCATCCTTTGATCATTGCACATACTAATACCAAGTTTCTGAATTATACTTACAATGTCTCCGTAAGTATAATTATCATAATTCAGATAACCCGTAATATTAGTAAGTGAGTCCTTTACCTTTATGGCGAACAAACGAAACAATCCATCAATGAATTTCTCCTTCCAGTAAGGTTTTTGGGAATCCTCTCTAAGCATAACACGAGACATAAAAACATCTTTATACCAACGATAATCAGACATTTTATTGCATCTCAAATTATTCAAATAGTCAGAAATTCTATTTGTAATGTTGGAAGGGGTCCCAACAAAATGCTTAACTATGGTATAAATCAGGGTATTGACACCATCAGGAGATCCATGGGTTCCTTCCCTTCGGTTTTCTCCGGTGTCTAAAATGGGCAAACCTTCTTCATCCTTCTTGACGGTTGAACGAATGGATTCCCTATCTTCAGCAGTGAGATGTTTATCCCACCAAGCACGAAGCATCCCTGAAAATCCGTGAGTCAGGATATCAACAATCTCAGGTTGACTGAGTTTGTTGTTGTAATAAGCAACAGCAACCATAGACATTCGATTTAGGATATTGAGGATTTCTTGCTCAGAGAATCCATCAATATTCCATTCATACATTTGGTCGGCAGATACGGAGAACTGAGAGTGTGAACCTCTCTCTTCGTACTGTAAATCAGGAGGAGTGGGTCTAGAATACCAGTTTTTCGTGAGACCTATTGGTTTAATGTCTCTCGAATATATCCTGGCAAGTTCGGGTTTTTCAACTTGAATACCCTGAAACTCTTTTTCAAGTAAATCAATTTTCTGAACTAAGGAATTATCAAACAAAGAAACATCATTATCGGAATCATTCCAAGTATGCACAGAAAAGGAATCATCGAAATTAACCCCTGGGCTGTTTCTTTCAATAACTGAAACTGAGGGTTTTTCTCGCTTAACTTCAGCAAGCATTTGATCAAGTTTAGCCATAGTATTGGTCACTCCAAAATGGATTTTTGACCTATCTTCTGGCAGGACGATCAAAGGTTTTTCAATCATTTTTAAACTTGTTGAGGCAGGTTTTTCAAAAACAAGTTTATCAACTTTTTCCTCTATACGGTCAAGCTGTTGACCTATTGTATGGAGGGTCTGGTTGACGAAATTGTTTTGTTTTATGATCTTTTTTTGTTTCTGTTAAAACATTTTCATTCGGACTTGGATCCGAGATTTTAAAAGGTGAAGCTCTTACTTCTTTCCCTTTGACAGAAACAAGGATGGGTTTCTAAAGGAGGGTGGCTGGTTTTTACAACTTTCTTGCCTTCTTCTTTAGTAAAACTTGATTTTAAAACATTCAAATATTGTTTTGAATTATCTTTCTGTAAAACATAATGATTTTCAAGGAAATCGAAGAACAAGATGTGCTTGTTATCTTTGTACATCTTTTTCTTCCATTCTTTTCGAATCTTCTGTTTCTCAAAAATTGAGTAAATCCTATGATAAGTTTTCCGCTTATCATGGTTTTCTTTAGACATAAAATCTGCATGTAAATTAATCATATCAATTACAAGCAATTCAGAATCTAAACCATCCAATGCTTTATCCAAAACACATAGATTGGGATGGATAGGAGCAATTATATTAGAAGCTGTAGGAGATGTTGATTCAACATCATCTTCTACTTGTACTTCTTCCTTTATGGATTTACCTTTGGATTTAATATCATCTTTGGTTGAGTAGTAAGCAGAAGTAATCTGGGACTTAGTTGAAATTCCTTCCAACTTTATGTCTTGGTCAGAGGGTCTTTCTTTTGATTGAAGTTCTCTGATCTGGATCGGACGATTGGGATTATCATGATCCCTCAAGTACCTTTCAAGATTTTTATCTCTTAGATCTTGGTCCGAACTAAACGAAGACCTAGAACCAGCGAAAGAATTCCTTCTTTCTCTGATTAAAGGTTGGTCAAAAGAGATCTTTACAGTACCATCAAAATACTGTTGGATACACTTAAGGTCTGAGTTTTGAGCTGGAACTTTCACAGGGGGAAGTTCCTGCTTGAGTACCCATTCATCCGGAAGAGTTACATCTTTCCAGAAAAGCATCTTGGGTGTCGTGATGCTAGAGTTCGAAGTTGAACTATACATATATATATTTGTGACTTCTTTGTAATATGGACAGAGACTAAGGAAAAGATGCTTAATTCCCTTGGCATTGATTTGGAACGAGAGAGACGATAGAATTGCTTCTATTTCAATTTAGGTTGCATTTGGATATTGAGTTGAGTTGAGTTGAGATGAAAGTTAAATAAAATATTATTATTTTGAGATTTGAAAAAATTGAATTATTTATTAGATTTTGTGTTGGAATTTGAGAAAATTATAATAATTAAATGAGATGAGTTGAAGAACCAAACTGGCCATTTACTTTAAAACGACTTGATCTTCCCCAACTTACCATTAAAAAAAATGGAAGTTTCATCTATTAAATTGTCTCATTTTTCCAATAATAAAGGAGGAAAACTCTACGCTTGTTCTTCTAGTCCAACATTAACAAAGAGAAGAGCAAGTTAGAGTAGTCCCCTTAGGACATGATATTGCATCTTAAAGGAATTTTACAAAAGTAAACACACAAATTATCGCGGCTTGATATGATACGTCAAATTATAAAATTATTTTTATTTATTACAAAATAAATCTAATTTATCATGACCATGACATGTTGATAAGGCATTTTTTAATTTTTTAAAGCTAACTTCTTACATGTCTTCACATGTTTGATCTGATGGCAATTTAGTGTCATATATATCAACTATTTCTGCAGTACATTGACGTTTGTCATAGATCATTTAGGAAGCAACAAGTAGTATTATGTATATTGCATTTGTTTTGTGTTCCCTCCAAATTGTCCTGTGAGGTTTTGAACCAACATCTCCTAATGTTATAGGGAAGAGCATATTCAGCGGTAGAGATTAGGAGAAGAGAAGGAAACTAAAGGCACATGTAAATTATGTAATCATGCATGCATTTTCTACTTGAATTCATAATGTAAAGGCCCTAGGATACAAGTTTACCTAAAGTTTAGTCACGTCTTCCATTGACTTTCAAACTAATAAGTTATTTTCCCATTAGGCAACTCATAACTTGATGAAGGTAAATATGAAATGCAAAGAAAATTGTCTAAAAAGAGTCCAACTTGGGTTGTCTAGATACAAGAAACATTTTAACTCATCTCTTCTAGTCATTACAATTTTCTCAAATTCCTACACAAAATACGATAAGCAATTCAATTTTTTTAAATCTCAAAATAAAAATAATATTCTAATAATATTTTATCCAATTTTAAAATTTTATCCAATTTTAAACTTTTATCTCATCTCATTGCAACTTATTATCCAAACCTTCTATTCTTGATCGAGCAAGATATCGATTAAGTTTTTAGTAGATGCTTGTTGGAGAGTAGCTAGGTCGATCAATAGATCCTCTATTCAGCTACGCCACCATAATTCCAATCTCTTAGTTATAATTGTTTAATAATTTTGATTTCTTTTGAAAAAGATAATTTTTTAAGTTTTAAGTCTATATAAGATCAGCAACCAAGCATTTTTATTATTATTCTGTTTTTTAAGAAGATGACAGTACCCTAATTTTATTGATGGCTCTCACTTGTGGAGGAGAAAAATCTTGGTAACAACAAGATACCTGGGGGTATAGATAATCAAAAACTTTGGACCAATGAGTTGAAATAATTATGCACAAAATCATTTACTACATTCTAAGCTATTAAAACTTTAATACCTATATATTTGTGTTGAATATAATGAACACATTTCTTAATCAATTTGTACTATTATATGCTTTTATAGAGAACTTTTATATTCTAATAAAATCTTTTTTTTTTTCTTTCAACTGGGCAAACTAGTATATCAACTACTATCCTCATATGAATAGTTTTTTTTTTCCTTGGTTTAATAATTTCTTTACGATTTTATCCTTGGTGATGCTCTTTTTCACCTCATTTTCTACAAATTGTCTCTGCTCTCTCTCTTTCTTGCCAAAAATCATGTCATATGATTTGTCTGAAAGCTCTCTCTCTCTCTCTCTCTCTCTCTCTCTCTCTCTCTCTCTCTCTCTCTCTCTCTCTCTCTCTCTCTCTCTCTCTCTCTCTCTCTCTCTCTCTCTCTCTCTCCTACTAAAAAAGCAAAATCACAATAGCGAAATCTTGTTGTCTCTTCCACTTGCCACTCGGTAAGTGTCTCTGTCTCCCATTTGGATATTTCACACTAGCCCGAGTTTGTTGTGATTATATCATTTTTTTTTTCGCCACATTTTTTCTTCTTATGCGTGAGTTTAACTCTAAACTAGCCAAGATACATGCATATGCATATGCTTGCTTTCGGACTCAAAAAGACACTTGATAAGTGCATTAGCCAAAAACTCTTTGGTAACAACTAGACATATAGCAAGCAAACTAAATGAAGCAAAAGCTTTGGTGAGCCACACTGTCGACTATCTCCCAAATCAATTTAAAACTTAACCAAGAAGAAAGGAAGCCAACAAGCCCATAAACCCATCGGACAATAAAATAAAATAACAACAAAAGCAAAACCTCAAAGTAATTTTTTTCAACACATACACAAAAGAACGAGAATTGAGATGGGTTTCATAAATGGTATCAATTACAATCAGATGGTGAGGTTGGGTCAAAGCAAGTGTTGTGGATAAGGGAATGGTGATTTGGAGGCTGTTGAGAAGGATCAAACTTTTTCACCATCTTTGGCTGAGTTGGGTTTTTTGTTAGGGAGAGGGGAGTTTCCCTTTGTTTTGCCGTTATCTTGGTTTATCAGCACTCAAACAAATTTTTATGTCTCTCGAAACTTCCCTGTCATACACAAAGAAAGCCATCATGAGTTCGATTCAATCTGGCCACCTAGATTTGCCTTTGCACCAGCCCAATTGCAAGGTTCCCCCTCTCTAGGTGAGTCTGTCATATGGTCTCTCTCTCTCTCTCTCTCTCTCTCTCTCTCTCTCTCTCAAGTGAGAAATATTTATTTCATCTGAAGCCTTTCATTGCTAGCTTTTGATTTCTATCCAAGACTTGCATCATTTGATCATGTCATGTGAATTGTTGGAAATATGTGAAGTGTATGGCTAACCCAATAATAAAAATTTCATAAGGGAACACAAGCAGGCTACCATGAGATTCCTTTGAGGGGCCTAGAGAACCAATAGTGCGTTCAACAAAGCTTGGTTAAAATTTGATTAGGAAATTCACTTTTACAAATTTAACTAGTCACTTTTCAACAACACCAAATAACAGACTCAACAAATCTATCACTATTTTATTAAAATATTGATTTTGACATTTTCATTCATTTTAATTATAAATTTAATTTGAATATTTATTTGTTATTAAAAAATTATACATTAAATTTTTAACTTTCATATTATTTCAACAGATAAAATTTTCTAATAGTCTTTTTTTTTTTTTTTTATAACAATCATATTTTTTTAACTGATATATTTTTTCAAGTATTGTATAGATGCAAATTAAAGTAAAAGGCTATGCAAATGATTAAATATGTTTAAGAAACAGAAACTTGGAAATGCAGCAAGTAAGAATTGAAAAGCAAGAGGGAGAAAGAATTTTTTATGCTAAAATAATATTTGGCTAGCAGTTGTGGCTCAATAGATTTGGCCAGTAGAATTAATGAAAGCTAAAATTACTATAGTTTTGTTAAGTCTGCTACAACCAATTTTTATGCTTCATAGTCAAATGTTAGCCAAATTTTAACTTTATTGAACTCATTACTAATGCTCTTAGGTTTTATTCGTTACAAAAATCAATTATCTTATGTTGGGCTGGGCTTGATTTTAATTATACCTACATCTTATGTTGGGCTTAATTGTTGTAATAGGCCTAGTTTATTTATATAAAAAATTGTTATGTTGTTTTAAGTGGGGTTGGACTTAACATTTAAGTTGGGCTTAGTTTTAAATTAAATAAAGATTTTAGTCAAGAAACTCTATTTTTACATAAAATATTCAATAGATTTAAACTATATTACTAAGTGTTAAATTTATGATTAGGCTATTGTATTATGAAGTCTATTTTATGAAGTTAATTATTTCATTGTTTATTTTGTCAGATTTTGATAAAATTATTATGTTATACTTTAAATAGAAAATCAATGAATATTTTATGAGTTTTGAATAATATTACTATCTATTAATCTTAGTATAACCGAATATTTATTAGATTATTTATATGATATGATTTTAATTAATTAGAATGTTACGACACACTTTCTTAGAAATTTAGTAACGTAACAAATTGCGAAGTGAAATTTTGAAAGCAGTGCAATTCGATTCTCCTTTTGTCTATTTTTATTATTCTCCTATACTAAAATGTATTATACAGATTTCAAGAAATATAAATTCGACGCACTAATATATAATCTTTCTATGTATATAGAATTCTTACATAAAGTTTAGGTTATATTTAAATTATAACAACTTCTTCCAAGCCATGCCATAAAGTAGGTCTAGCACTGTCACAAATGAAAGCAAAATAAATACATCCGAATACGTGCAGGAAATCATTGTAACGCAGTCTTTAGAAAAACAACATGAACTCCAAATATATATTTTTCTCAAACTGCCTAAAAAAAACAAACATTTTGTTAACTTAAAAAAAGATTTGCTTGGTAAGGGCAATAAATGAACTAGTTTATTTGATAGCTAGCTTGGTATGTACTCGTCTGGTTAAATTCGAATTGAATTCAATTAGTAAAAAAATAAGCTCGTCCGTAAAAACAGATATATGCTCGATTAGTAAATGACATATACTCGATAAAACTTAACTCAACTTGACGATGGTTCGTTAAGAACCCGCTCATTTATGCTCAAGTCGACTCGTTAGCTCAATTCAATTAAAACTTATACATATATTGATAAATATATACATACACCTATATTTACATATGTTAATACATATGTGCATATATATATATATATATGTATGTATTAGCTAATATTATAAGCAATGGACTTTTATAATTAAATATATAATATGTCACCTAATTACTTATATCTATATATTTGATATACTTTATAGTTATATTTTATAATTTGTACAATAATTAGTCGATAAGTTTTAATAATTTCATATACTAGTATGTGGAAACTATATATGAAATAGCTATATGCCATCATATTAGATGTGTGTATTAATAATATATGTAGCATATAATATATTTTTATTATGGATAAATATAAACTAATTAGATATTAATTATTTATAAATTTTTAAAATATGACATAAGGTTCTATTTGTTAATTGTATAAATTCAATATTAGATTTTTTTATTTATCTAATTTATTAATTATTAAATCTTATTTAAAAAATAAACAATTCGAGCCGAGCTTGAGCTCGACTCGACTCAAGTTCATTTGTAGGACAAGCTCGAGCTCGAGTTGGAAATTTAGTTTACCTATTTTAGCTCAAATAAAGAATAAATAAAAATCTAGAGTTCGGCAAGTCAAACACCGGCTTGGCTCGACTTAATTATGACCCTATGTAGGGGTTTAAGCCAGTCAGTCCAGATTGAAAAAATCAACCGAACCGACCCATTCAGACTATGTGACGCCCCCAAATCCCCACGCACGAACACGAGAAAATCGAGACGTCCGGATGGTGACAACCCGGGTCACCATCCCATCGACGGGTGCCAAGTGTGTGCAAAGGCAACAAATGTGCAAAAGGAAACGCAGCGGATAACGAAAGTCATATAACTAAGTACCAGAATTTTTTTTTTCTTAATGTAATACAAGCTGTTTAAAACATACGTAAATAAAATATTACAAAAACCCAAATACAGTTTTAAACAAATATAAAACATATAATCAGCAACCCAGCGGAGCCGCATCCTCGGGCTCAGCCTCCTCCTCCTCATCCTCATCACCTGCACCAAAAGCTACGGAACCACAAATGGTTCCGCAGGTAAGTAAACCCAAACGCTACCAGATAAAAACACATAGGACTCAAACAATATGCATGAAACATGCCCAATGCACAAAGCCCATAAAACATAATTTTTTTCCACACACGCCAAAAATCCCATTTGGCCCAAAAACATATCCTTTCCGAAAAACACACCAAAAGTCACATTTGGCCGCCAAAAGTCCATTTGGCCCAATATCTCGCCAGAAGTCCATCCGGCCCAATATCTCGCCAGAAGTCCATCTGGCCCACGTCAAAAGTCCCATTTGGCCTCACAAACCATTATCCAATTTTAACCGTATACACCATGACCTCCCCTAGGGGTCATCCGCACACCCTGGCTCCAGTGTCACACCGTAGAGTACCACCACGCATGTGACACCTAACGAGCGATGCTCGGTTCCGCGCCCGGCGCGTTCGTAGCCAAGCATCCCCTAGCCCCGCTCCCGTCATCGCTCTCGACAACTCAGGGGACATCACTCAGTTTATTCCGCTCCCGAGTGACCAGAGGAGCTCCACCGAGATAATAACCCATCCCGACTTGGGCTCGTGATACACACGCACCCGCAATACACTTACGCCAATACACAGGCTTTTCACATAAATCCACAAACACACGTGCATGCACCATGTAATGCCATAACAATGCATAATAAAATAATCCAACAATCATAAATCAAATAAACAGGCAACTCCGTCCTCCATCCATCCGACCCCCGAAACTCCTCGGACTCAGTCCGGAATCAACAACCAACAACAGTAAATAATTGAATGAGCAATATATATTAAAATCTGAAAATAGGGTTTGGAAAATACTTACAGCGCTATATGGCAATTTTAGAAAACAAGCGGCGTTGCAAACGGCGGAGGAAAAGCAACGTAACAGTGTAATTTACACTGTTGCCGTGGGTAATAAATTACCCACTTTCGAACGAGGAAAAACCAAAGCTCGGGATTGATAGGGAAGGGTCTTGAGATATTTATGAAACTAAAGGAAACGAGTTTTGGCCGTGGGTGGTGGTGGAAACGGCGGTCGAAGGCCAAAAAGGGGCTGAACGGAGATGAGCTCGTGGGAGCTACTCCGGCAACGGATCGGGGCCAAAATTAGGTGGGTTAGGTCGGCAAGAGGTAGGGGAAGAAGCTGTGAAGAGATGGTAGCCGGAGGTGGTGCGACGGCGCCGAAATCGGTGAAAAACCGTGTGGCTTCAAAGGGCTTTTCCGGTCAAACGGCCAGCCGGATGGGGGAGATATTTGGTGGGAAGGTGCGCTGGAGGGAGGGGGTTCGAACGAGACTGGCAGCGAGCCAAACGGTGGCCGGACGGCGGCGGTCTGGGCTGAAGAAGATTCCGGCGACAGGGGTAAAAATAGAGCAGGTGCAGCGACTTCCGGCGGCTCTCGAAAGCTAACGGCTGGTCCAATGACTCTGAAAATTGGTGAGGATGATCTATGGTGGAAGGGGAAGAGAATGGTGGTGACGGTGCATCAAACGGTGGCCGGACGGCGGAGAACCGGCCGGTCAAAGGGGCAGCGACGGGATGGATAAATGAGAGAAAAACGCACGGGGGGGAGGGGTCGACGCACGGGAAGAAAAGCAGGAGAAGAAAAAGAAAAAAAGAAAAAAAAGAAAGAAGAAGAAAAAGGAAAGAGAAAAAGGAAAAAGGAAAAAGATGTGAAAAGAAATGAGGTCCAATCCTCACTCCGGGAAAACAAAACAAACTGCCGAAAAGAGATTAAAAACCACAAAACTAAAAGAAATAAAACACAACATCAAGTAAATTAAAAACCAATTTTAAAACGCATGTAAATTAAAATAATAAATTAATATATTAATTAAAATAAAAACAACCATTTCAGCGAAAATACACTCAAAAGCGGGTCGTCACATCCTCCCCTCCTTAAAAAAAATTTCGTCCTCGAAATTTGCAAGATCAACCATCAGCGCCAAGCAGAATACAATATACAACTCAGATTATACTTTGAGAAAATGATACCATCAACCAATTCCACATAAGTATGAATAAAGCTCTCCCCAAATATACTCCTATAAGCAATTCCATCACATTTGCACTAATCTCCCAGAGACGCATCACGTCTAGAACTCTTAAAGTGGCCACATAAACAGAAATCACTACATCCACAAGAATTTCAAAACCGCACCCAAGTAAATTCCAACAATTAGTGTCTTTCCACAATAAACTGTGTTAACCTCAATCAGCTCCTGTGTTATAACCTCCAAACCTTCATTATACACTATCTCTTGGTAACGTAATAATCACTGCCAAAATAAACCATCAATCAACATAATTTGTACAACCAAATGATTAACTTCTTACTAAAACTTCAAGTCATCACTAATTTTTCAAAATCAGCACAAGATTTAAACACCTAATTATCTCCAAAATATCACGCTTCCGTGCGCACTCTGATAACTCGCCAAAATGTAAAAAGACTATATCCTCATAAATTAACACCCTTAAGTACAAGCTAACTCTAACACCTGGAAGCAAGAAAATCCTTTACCACACTTTGATAGAAAATAAAATCTCCCAAAATCATGAATCATCACTCCTATCCCTCAATTATCTCTAGCTACCTTAATCAAATCAAAATCATCCCCTAAATTCTGAATATCGTCTAAATTTAGAGATGACTAAACACACTACGAACCACGATTGAATTCACCATAACCTTAATGAACTCTTCTTGAAAACTCACTTACCTACTTCCATTCTCATAATCCTAGTAGTAGCACGACTATTTCCTTCAATTGCATACAAAATTAAATCTCAAGATAGGCCATGCTGTACATATCTCCAATCCATCAAAACTATTGCACTACCCTCCTAACTCCTACTGCTTATTACCTCACGTACCTGTTTAGGCTAATCACCGTTGATCCCCAAGCTTCCACTTTCAAGATTTTATTATCCACTACACATTGCGACCCAACAATCTCTCAAGTTAAATAAAAAAAATCTATAATTCTCCCAACTGGACACTCAAAACTCCAAAGGAAAGTATAGCCTCAAATTTAAATTCCTGTGTGACCTCAAGTCACAATTAATTCTTGAAGATAGTCTCAACAATAAATGCCAACCATCACTCCAATTGGTAACCCACTTCAACTGTACACTCCGATCAACTCACCAAGAACTCGAAGTTAAAATCTATTGAATTTAATACTATCACATCTAACCCACTTCAGTACTCACCAAAGCTACTTCTCTCAAGCCAAAAAACTAGGATTTGTACTCTCCGAAATCCATAAACCCTCACCACCACTATAAATGGATCTCATGTACCCTTAGCTAAGATCAATAATCATTCTAACGTATAAGTGATCCATCACTTCCATTTCCAACATCCGTACCTTATCCTCCAAAATAAATAAAATTTCATTTCTCAAAACCTGCATCATCTATTATCCTCAACTCGGTATGAATCAATCTTAAAACTTGTCACTATAGCCTCGAGCTATAACAATTATTGCCAACCCACATTCCATTGAGTAACACGCTTTGACTGAACGCTCCAATCGATTCACCACTATCACGTGTCAATCTCATACGTCCTTAGCCGAAACCAATAGTCATTCCAACGTACAAGTAATCCATTACTACTATTTCCATCATCTGGACTTATATCCGCAAATCAACATGAATCATTCCTATATCTGCTTAACTTATACCCTTAACATCAGCAAATAGTTATCGCTCAAAGCTTTGTACTGAAAATGACCTTAAACCTGCTAATAATCCGTTCCCAAAAGTCTCAAGAACATAAGGTCTCAACTTCAATCGAATTCAATGCCAACAATTAAACTATTGCTTCCAAAACCTCAATGGATCTATATCTTCCGAACCGACAAAAATCATTTCCTAAAATCGATTACTACAACCTCGAGTTAACAATAGTCATTTTCTAAACTAAGTCAATATCTACAATCCTCAAAAAAGTATATGAGCTAAATCATTACCTTCCATTCTCAAAGAAATGTACCCCAGAAAAATTTCATATTATTAACTAAACTCTGATCAACCCCATTTTAATGGTTGCAAACTAATCACTCTCCAGAGTGGATCAAGCTAGCACCCCAAGTCTGTAAAATTAAGAACTCAACTCTTATTATAAATTGGTCCTTCAACTCTGCAATTCTAAAACCTTTAATCAAATAAGAATCATCTTCCGGAACTTCTAAGATCAAGGAACTTACATCCCATAATAGAACAATCGACTCCCAAATCTTTCAAATTCTAAAACATTAATAGATAATAAATCATTTTCTGAAATTCTCAAGATTGGTGGTTTTAATCCAAATCATTCACCTTAAAAGCTTGTAAAATCTAAAGCCCCAATTGCCACCAAATTGCTCATCCGAATCAGCGAAATTCAAAACTTGAAATTTAATTATTTCCCCCCAAAGCTTGTCGAACCTAAAACCTTAATTACCAAAATCTTATTTCCTAAAATCTATAAGGCCTCAAACCTTAGATAAAATTATCTTAAACCAATCCTTAAAGTTCGTTGAACCTACACTCTCCTATTCTATAGCTTCATTACATAAATTCTACAAAACCTAAGACCTCAACCATCTTAAGCGACTTAAAGCTAACTCCCCTCCTTAATTGCAACTTACATTCCTACTCCCAAGAAATTGCCTGATCCATGTCGTTCCCTTCTAGCCACAATATTATGAAAGTAACCCACCTTTATAAAATTCAACCCTACTTCACTAAGTTTTTTTTTTTTTTTTTTTTTTTTTTTTTTTTTTTTTTTATCAACGACATTCTCAATAGTACCGTCCTCCTGCCATAGCACAATCCTCAATCCCACTTTAACTCCGGACAAAACAAAACAAAACAACTTAAAACAAAATAAATAAAACAAATAAACAACATCCTTGCAATTCAAATAAAATCAAATCAAACCAAACCAAATCAAATGGAATTAAATAAAATAAATTCAAATCAGATAAAATCGAATCAAATAAAGAAAAACAATTCAACTTAAATAAATTAAAATAATTTTAACACCAACTTTTAAAACTTTCTGGTACTCCACCTATGGGACGCATGGTTTTACCCAGAGCCGAACCGCTCTGATACCACCTGTGACGCCCCTAAATCCCCACGCCCGAACACGGGGAAATCGAGACGTCCGGATGGTGACAACCCGGGTCACCATCCCATCGACGGGTGCCAAGTGTGTGCAAAGGCAACAAATGTGCAAAAAGAAACACAGCGGATAACGAAAGTCATATAACTAAGTACCAGAATTTTTTTTTTCTTAATGTAATACAAGCTGTTTAAAACATACGTAAATAAAATATTACAAAAACCCAAATACAGTTTTAAACAAATATAAAACATATCATCAGCAACCCGGCGGAGCCGCATCATCGGGCTCAGCCTCCTCCTCCTCCTCCTCATCACCTGCACCAAAAGCTACGGAACCACAAATGGTTCCGCAGGTAAGTAAACCCAAACGCTACCAGATAAAAACACATAGGACTCAAACAATATGCATGAAACATGCCCAATGCACAAAGCCCATAAAACATAATTTTTTTCCACACACGCCAAAAATCCCATTTGGCCCAAAAACATATCCTTTCCGAAAAACACGCCAAAAGTCACATTTGGCCGCCAAAAGTCCATTTGGCCCAATATCTCGCCAGAAGTCCATCCGGCCCAATATCTCGCCAGAAGTCCATCTGGCCCACGCCAAAAGTCCCATTTGGCCTCACAAACCATTATCCAATTTTAACCGTATACACCATGACCTCCCCTAGGGGTCATCCGCACACCCTGGCTCCAGTGTCACACCGTAGAGTACCACCACGCATGTGACACCTAACGAGCGATGCCCAGTTCCGCGCCCCGCGCGTTCGTAGCCAAGCATCCTCTAGTCCTCGCCAGCGAAGGGCCACGGAGTCGGTGAGTAGGGCGATGCTCGGTTCCGCGCCCGGCGCGTTCGTAGCCAAGCATCCCCTAGCCCCGCTCCCGTCATCGCTCTCGACAACTCAGGGGACATCACTCAGTTTATTCCGCTCCCGAGTGACCAGAGGAGCTCCACCGAGATAATAACCCATCCCGGCTTGGGCTCGTGATACACACGCACCCGCAATACACTTACGCCAATACACAGGCTTTTCACATAAATCCACAAACACACGTGCATGCACCATGTAATGCCATAACAATGCATAATAAAATAATCCAACAATCATAAATCAAATAAACAGGCAACTCCGTCCTCCATCCATCCGACCCCCGAAACTCCTCGGACTCAGTCCGGAATCAACAACCAACAACAGTAAATAATTGAATGAGCAATATATATTAAAATCTGAAAATAGGGTTTGGAAAATACTTACAGCGCTATATGGCAATTTTAGAAAACAAGCGGCGTTGCAAACGGCGGAGGAAAAGCAACGTAACAGTGTAATTTACACTGTTGCCGTGGGTAATAAATTACCCACTTTCGAACGAGGACAAACCAAAGCTCGGGATTGATAGGGAAGGGTCTTGAGATATTTATGAAGCTAAAGGAAACGAGTTTTGGCCGTGGGTGGTGGTGGAAACGGCGGTCGAAGGCCAAAAAGGAGCTGAACGGAGATGAGCTCGTGGGAGCTACTCCGGCAACGGATCGGGGCCGAAATTAGGTGGGTTAGATCGGCAAGAGGTAGGGGAAGAAGCTGTGAAGAGATGGTGGCCGGAGGTGGTGCGACGGCGCCGGAATCGGTGAAAAACCGTGTGGCTTCAAAGGGCTTTTCGGACCAAACGGCCGGCCGGATGGGGGAGATATTTGGTGGGAAGGTGCGCCGGAGGGAGGGGGTTCGAACGAGACTGGCAGCGAGCCAAACGGTGGCCGGACGGCGGCGGTCTGGGCTGAAGAAGATTCCGGCGACAGGGGCAAAAACAGAGCAGGTGCAGCGACTTCCGGCGGCTCTCGAAAGCTAACGGCTGGTCCAATGGCTCTGAAAATTGGTGAGGATGATCTATGGTGGAAGGGGAAGAGAATGGTGGTGACGGTGCATCAAACGGTGGCCGGACGGCGGAGAACCGGCCGGTCAAAGGGGCAGCGACGGGATGGATAAATGAGAGAAAAACGCACGGGGGGGAGGGGTCGACGCACGGGAAGAAAAGCAGGAGAAGAAAAAGAAAAAAAGAAAAAAAAGAAAGAAGAAGAAAAAGGAAAGAGAAAAAGGAAAAAGGAAAAAGATGTGAAAAGAAATGAGGTCCAATCCTCACTCCGGGAAAACAAAACAAACTGCCGAAAAGAGATTAAAAACCACAAAACTAAAAGAAATAAAACACAACATCAAGTAAATTAAAAACCAATTTTAAAACGCATGTAAATTAAAATAATAAACTAATATATTAATTAAAATAAAAACAACCATTTCAGCGAAAATACACTCAAAAGCGGGTCGTCACAGACTAGACCGAATCGAACTCTAGACCAATCAGTCTTTGTCCCATAAATTATGGACTGAAACCATTCGGTCCGATCCGTGGGTCTATAAATTTTAGACCGAATTGGATAGGACCGAACCAAACCCTTATATATATTTTTAAAATATTCTTAATAATTTAACATGATATTTTTACATAGTAATTATATAAGTTAATGATGTAATTTTCATCTAATTTATTAGCATTAATCATATAAATTATTTTTTTAATACATTAGTTACATAATCTATATTAATAATTCATTTAAATTTAGTAATTTAAATACATTTTTTTATTAATTTATTTAAAAAATAAAAATATAATTAAATCAGACTGACCGAACATTAGTTACCAGTCCAATACCTATAGATGTTTGATCCCTAGCCGTATGCGTGGTATTATTATAGGGTGTAATTGAGCCGGGCCAAGCCGAGTCAAGTTTTGGCTTGCCAAGTTCGGCTCGATTCAAAATACTCGAGTTTGAGTTTGAGCCCGAGTTCGAAATTTTTTTTAATTCTTTATTCGAACTCGACTCGATAAGTTAAAATCTCAACTCGAGCTCGAGTTCGAGCTCGTCTCACAAACGAGTTTGTTTATTTGTTTTTTTTAATAAGATTTAATAATTAATAAAATAAATAAATAAATAAATAACTAAGAACTAATATTAAATTTATACAACTAACAAGTAGAACCTCTATTAAATTATAAAATTATAAAATATTTATAAATAATTAATATCTAACTAGTTGATATTTATCCAAAATAACAATATATTATATGCTTACATATATTATTAATACATACACTTAATATAATAGAATATATCTATTTCATATATGGTTCCAACATATTAGTATATGAAATTATTAAATTTTATCAACTAATTATTATACAAATTATAAAATATACATATGAAATATATTTACTATATAGATATAAGTAATTAGAATACATATTATATATTTAATTATAAAAGTGGTATGCTTATATTATTAGCTAATACATATATACATGCATAGGTATATGTATATATTTATTAATATATGAATGAGTTTTAATCGAGTCGAGCTAACGAGTCGACTTGAGCATAAACGAGCAAGCCTAAACGAGCCTTAGTCGAGTCGAGTTAAGTTTTGTCGAATATGTGTCATTTACAAATCGAGCGGGTATCTGCTTTAACGAACGAGTTTTTTTTTTTTTTTTTTTTCACGAGTCGAATTTGATTCAAGTTTAATCGAGCGAGTACCGAGCGAACTATCGAACAGACTGGTTCATTTATAGCCCTAGTGGTATATAGTGTTATCGGGAAGAACTATATATGAATTCTCATAGTTTACTGATTTACTAAATCTGTACCAATTTCTAAAATCTGTTTTAATTTTCTACTGTGTAACATAATGATTTATGAGTATAATCTAATTATCACGCATCTTTACTTTTTCATTTTTTTTTTATTTTTTATTTTTATCTTTACTTTTTCATTGTTATCTCTACAAGGAGTTTATTCTATCTTTACTGTAGAATAGACAAATCATTGTTCCATATTTAATATGATAATTATATTCGTTTTGTTTTGTGATATTATCTGCCTCTGAGAGGATTTATATATTTTAATAGACAGTGTGTGTATATATATATACATATATCGCTTATGTGCTAAAATTAGTTTTTATTTTTTTAGCCAAAAAAATTTTAGGCCGCATTTGAGTATAAGAAATATTTAATCTTATATCATATCATCATTATAACTTTTCAAATTTTTTACATAAAATATAATAAATAATTTAAATTTTTTTAAATCTTATAATAATAATAATATTAAAAAATAATATTTTAATAATATTTAATTCATTATCTAAACAAAACCTTAGTTTTTTAACTTTTATAAAAAAATTAGTTTTTTAATAGAAGTAAACGTTTAAGGGAGATATTATTTATTGAGGAATGCTACACATCATTCCATACCACACACTTTATATATTAAAATATTATTTTTTATTTTTTTATTTCATTTTATTCTTATTAAACTAATTGAATTATTCTATTTATCATCCATACACTATATATTTATTATAGAAAAGATAAAAATAAAATAAAAATAAGTATTGTGTGTGAAGTGTGAGGATGATAAGAAGAATTTTCATTATTTTTTAGAGTGTTGCTAGGGTGTGCCCCAGAGGCTACTGTCGGGCATGTCTTTAGGTAAAATTTATTTTTTAATTTTTAAAAATCTTCTTATTCATATTTTTAACATTTTTAAATATTTTTAAAAAATATAAAAAATACTAATATACTAATAGTCATTTTTTTAATTAATAAAAAAAATTTTAAAAATAAATACATGAACTATCAAAATAAAAAAGTAAAATGTAACGACTTAATAGCATTATTCTATTTTTAAATTAACTTGGGAGTTATTTTCACATTGTTTAACTAATGAGTAATGTTATAAACAATTATTTTTAGGTATTTTTTATACATTTTATTAATATGATTATCAATATTAATTTTTTTATATATAATTAATTATATCAATAAAATATATAAAAAAATATATAAAAATAATTATATATAAAATTTTTATTAGCCATAAACATCCTTTTTATTTTCTTTTATTTTATTTTTTAATGATAAACCCATATTTCATTTCTTTTTCAAACAAACTAGTGAAAGGTCCAGGCACTGGTTAATTAAACCCCTCTCAATTCTCTTTCTTTTTCACGCTCACTGAACGTACCTAGCGGCGGCGGCGACGACAAAGCCAGCATCGACAGAACTAACAGGCTCCTATCCGTTTTGTCCTTTTCTCTGCCCTTGATTTCAAATCAAGAACAATAAAGGGTAAATCCTTAGAATTCACTTCGTCTGCATCTAAGATTTGCAGTATGTTAATTGTATGCTAGTCATATACGAATATTTAATTGGGTCGCTGGGGATTTTCATTTTCAGGCTTTAGATCTTGTGTTTTTTTGGTAGATCCACCTCTGTTCCTGCGCTTTGTGACACTCCCTTATTTTGGAAAAACGTACTCGTGAAGTATGACCATCGAAATGTAGCATGTGAATGCTTAAATTTAGAATTTTAGATTCATACCCCAACACGTTGAACGCGAAATGGTTATGAACTGAAGTATTGGCCTTTTTAGCGCAAGACTGGTATTTATGCTGTGATAGGTTGTGAATTGAATGAACCCTAATTGTTAGTCCTATCTGTATTGGTTGTGGCTTGTTTTCCCTCACTGGTCCTGTTGAACGAATAGAATAGCGATGGGGTTGTGTTTTTGTGCCCCTTGTTTATCACTTATGTAGGAAGTTGCCCCGCCATAGCTTACTAGGGTTGATTTGGTGCTAAAAAAACGTAGAAAAAGCTTGGAATTGAAAGTTTCCTAGCAGATATATCTGTAATTGGACCTGGGCTAATAAGAACTTTGCCTCACTAAATTTTGTGGCTCGGTTTGCTATGTTTAGAATAATAATGGAAGTTGCTTTGAATTTTTATTTTTAAGTCCCTTACCATCCTCAATACCCAAAATGGTGTTCATTTGATGTGAAAACTATTATCTTTGAAATAGTATATCCATGTTTTAGCATTGACATGGCTAACTGAGTATTCCATCATTATCGGCTTATTTTCAGTGATTAAAACTTAATTTGGGAAGGTGATGGCAACAAAGTTGCGGCAGTTACAATCTAAGGCTTGTCAAGCAACGCAGTTCGTCTCCAAACATGGAGGTGCTTACTACAAGCAGTTGTTGGAGCAGAACAAACAATACATTCAGGAGCCACCTACAGTGGAGAAATGCAACCTCTTGTCAAAGCAATTGTTTTACACTCGACTTGCTAGGTTGTAGTTCTACTACCTTTGTTGTCGTGGCATTTGAAATTAATTTTAAGTTGGGTTTGCTGGGCTTTTTCCCACTCATTTGTCTGATGAATTGTGTTCCTTGTTAGTGTCATAGATGGTTCAAAGACATTTGAATACAAGATTTTAGCATTCTAGATCTTAAGACAAAACAATTACTTGCAAATTTATCAAATGGGATGTTAAAATGCTATAAAAAATGTTTTAAATAAGGATAAAATCAGCTGAATAAGTTTTATAGTACAAGTTATATTTAATCGTATTCTAATGGCTTTGGTTGTGGACCATCTATATTAATGCAAATATCAAAAAATGAAGTAGGAGTTTGGTATGTTTTTTCGGTAGAGCATGACATTTATTCATGCGATACTGACTGGTGTTTTTGATTGCTCATAGTTGGTGCAAATTTAATATGTTTCTTTTTATTGGCTTCGTGGTAAGACACTGCATGTGATGGGCACTATAGTTACACACGATAGGGTAAACATCTCAAGTAATGCTCTTTTTTTTTGTGATAAGTAAAAATTTATTAATGTCAATAGGTGTAGGCAAGTAAACTGGCATCTCAAGTTATGCTCTTAACTTGTCCACTTGAACGTTTGAGAAGTTTCAAGCCATGCAAGATGACTTGGAAGGAGAGTATGGGATTTGGCACAATGGTCTATAGGACCGTTAGATAGCATCTTTGCCATGGATATAGCCACCAACTTTTCTTTTATACTAAGACTTGTTATTTTGTGTCTTTAGTTCTACGTAATTGCTGGAGTAATTAATGTTTAATTTATTTCTCTTGTTGGTCTAAGATCATATTTTATTACCCTTCTCATGATATTTATCATTTGTTGTGCTAGTTGGATTTCATGTATGTATGAGTCATAGATTTAAGATGGAAGGATATCGTTCCTTGTTTTCTGTGCACGGTAGTATATACAACATGCCAATTGCTGTAAACATACTTCAAAATAAATTATTATGCGGATATCTTCTTTAATAGGACAATTAATTACCAGTTTCAAATGTGCTAGTGTTAAGGTTTAGATATTGAATCAGGTGCCCTTTGAAGAGTCTTTTGGGATTATTTTGGGACTTTCAAGGACTGGTAATGGGTTAGGATACTTTTTTAATGTCATTACTTTTGGGGAGAGGTGATTATGAATGTTTGGAACTTCCACTCTGGTTTATATAAAATCGTCAACCTTAGTCACTTAATGAGTTTACTCTATGTAATGAGAGCCTACACGACCTTTTCCTTCTTCTATAAACCAATAACCATACGATCTAGTGTGGATTTAAAAAGTAAAGGTTCCCAATAAAGAAGATGATATTGTTCTAATGAGTCACACCACAAGTGTATAATGTTATATTGATGAGAATTTTGTGCTTTAAATCAGTATTGCAAAAAACTCTGCCAAAATTAGAATCTAAGTGAATTCAATACCACTAGAATGAATTAAGTATAATTAATGATAATTTCATTGCTTCTGCATCGTAGAAAAGGCTATTTTAGAAATTAGGTTTAATAGCTTGTGGAAAATTATTGTAGTGGTCACTGGGCTGTAATCTTTTTTCAAACTGGTTATTAGGGTGATATACTTTCAAAAAATTCCTGAGGTAATGAACTTATATCAAACCGGTGCTTTTATCCAAATTTCGTTAATTCATTAACTGAAATTGCTGACGTGTTGGTCATTTGCCATGTCATAAGAAAATATTAAAATGTTGGAAAACATAAAAAATAAATAAATGTATTAAAATATTAAAAAAATTGTATTAAAATTAAAGAAACATAAAAAGCTGACCGGAAAACTTAAGAACTTTAAAATAAAATAATAAAATATAATATAATTTATAGTAATATAAACAACATTAAGGATTGGAAAATGCCATGCACGAGTTTTTTTTTTATTTTTTATTGTTGAAATATTATTTTATTTAAGTTTTCTTTTTCTAACTTCAGTTTATAATGTTAAATTTATTTATTTTATTTTATTTATTAATTTTGTTTTTTTTTTTAGTTTTTCAAGTTTATATTTTTCTAAGTTGTGTTTTTTCTATGTAGACCTGGGGGGAGCATACCCCCAAACCCAATGCCTTTACCACTTGAATCAACCCTAAGGGTTGACTTTACACTTCCACAATACTGTTGATATAGATGTATGGTATCCCATTGTTGAAATCTGTCTGAGTCCGATTTGGGTTTTACATCTATTCTTTGTCCCTGCCATGCATCGAAGTTAACTTGGGTCTTAAATCTATTATGTGCTTTGACCAAGTTCCAGGTCTTGTCCTCCAAAGCGGCTGCTTTAGGGGTAGCTCCCTACAAAGTGGGGATAATTGCTACCCTACCTTGCAATCAATTATTCATTGGTTCGTGCGCTTGCTGGCATTCTCATTTTGCTACCAACTTTCTCTTTGTTTGTCATGATTTGATGTTGTGCATTTTTTTTTTATAGTTAATCAAGAAATTTTATTTATAGAAGTAGGCTAAGCCCAAGTACACGGTGTATACATGAGAATGTTTTGATGTCGTACATACACCCTGATCAGTGATATTCTTTAACTTTTCATTATGTGTTAGCATGTTCCAGTATATTTTTTCAAATTGACCATGTCTCAGTACTATTCACTACTACTTTTATCTTTATTTGACCCAAAAAATTCTTCTTAAAGACATCGCAGTGGCAAAGATATGGCTTCTGTTATGTTTTGATTTACTGTTGTATTACTTATACTTATCAAAGGAAATTATCAAAACTAACTTATACTTATCAAAGGAGTTATATTCATTTATAATAACATTTTACTGCCCACTATAAATGACCAGGGAATTGCATCATACTCTTATAGTTTTATCATCTTTTGTGAACAAAATATCATACTCTTATAGGTATTAATTATTGAGATGCTAATGCCTGATCACACTCTATTTCCTCTGTTCAATAAATGTTTTTACGCTGAGATGGAATAAAAGAAAGGAATATCATCAAGATGTAAAGCTTGAATTGGCATTTTAACTGTCCGTTCCAGTTCCCATCATGGATGGTTGTAAGGAGGAGAAGATAAGAGTTGAGGGGCTTAGATGATTACATAGAATGGATACTGTTCTAAATCAAATTTTGCACCTTAATGGAAAAGAACTTCAAAAACACTTCGTGGACAAAATAAATGTTGCCCCATGTCTTTTGCACAGTTGAACTCCAAAGTCTCAATCTGTTTCGGATTTTGGTAATAGAAAATCTATTGAATAACCTTACAGGACTTGGCAAAAAAATAAATATACTCTTTTGTAATTCTCAAATCACAATATAAGGTTATATTTTTCTGTTTCACGAGAATCCATTCATGAAAATGGTTTTATGATGTTTCTCATTCTCACTTTGCCTTGGGTTGTGCTTGCTAGAATCGGTCAGTGACAATGTGTCTGATACCTGCTTCACTAATATTTATTTGGGTCACAATGTTTCTTGCTATATGGTAAATGCTGTCTCAAAAGAAAAAAAAAATGAATAGCTTATCCCCTCTTCTGGAGAAAACTTAACATCACAAATGCATGTTTTTCTATACCTGTTAGTGAAATCTTGTTGTGGTTTTGCTTCAGATTTATAAACATACATCAGAAACTTTATGGGACTTATTTCTTATGTTCTGTACAGTATTCCTGGCCGTTACGAGGCATTCTGGAAGGAAGTTGATTATGTGAAGCATTTATGGAAGCACAGGCAGGAGCTGAAGGTTGAAGATGCTGGTATTGCAGCTTTATTTGGGCTGGAATGCTTTGCATGGTTTTGTGCTGGGGAGATTGTGGGAAGGGGTTTTACTATCACTGGTTACCATGTCTGAGAATGACAACTGTTTTTAGGGGTTTGAATGTGTAAGCTTCTCTTTTCATTTGAGCGATTGGAATCGCGGGAACCCTGCATCAAATTTTTGTTCTCAAAAACTTTTTGAAACTGGGAAATCGGTGAGAATTTCTCTGAAAGCCTTAATAATCCATGCATTTGAAGTAACTACTTCCTATGTACCTTTTTGTTTCACTTGTTATCTATGGTGGAAGCAACTGCTGCTCATGAATGAATGAAAAATACTGCAAATTTGTATTGATATGCTGATTTACTACTCCAACATAAGTAACTAATATTTATATGTTCGAGCTTCTTCTATGATTGATACACTCAAAAGTAGAATCGAGTTTGGTGTGATGAGACAATTTGGCTATTGCAATCCAGTCATTTTTGAAGTAGGCAATTTGGAGGAGCTTTTACTTCTATACAATATCACAACATTTTCTCCAAATTTTCGCGTCTGATATTTGGCAAATATTTACCTGCAATGACTTTTTGTTGTCCCATGTTGAAGGCCATGGCAGTCAACAGTTAGAATTCTGCGGACCAACTTCGATGCTATTGTCAGTCAGGAATCAGGGTGATTGTTCTTACGTCTTAGGTATTAACTGGGCGCAAGACCCTAGAAGAATTTCTCCCTTGATCTATTAACATGGTTTACACTTCACAAGCTAATGTGAAAAATACACCCTTCACACTGTTGATGTGCCAACACCTGGGCGGATTTTTGTCACTAGGCCCAAAGGGGGCTCTCAAGGCCTAATTTATCAAAAGGGCTTCACTAGAGGACAAAATGAGAGACAAGGAAGAGAATGGAAGAAATGTAGAATGACAAAAGGAAAAGAATGAAAAAGATATAAAAGAAGAGAAGAAACATAAAGGAGGAAAAATGAAGAAATAAGAGGGGAAGACAAATGACTTGAGGGGGGCTTCGGGTGACTTTCGACAAGGCCTCTTGGGAATGCTTCTTCAACTTCTAGACACGGGTTCTAGCTATAGAGTTAAGATTGAGAATATAGATCTTAAAATGTTTTGTACAATGAAGATGAGAGATCCTGAGAGATTATAAATCAAACTTATTATAATTAATTCTCCCATCTCCAAGCCTCCTGTAGACGTAGGTCTGGTGTCAAATCACATAAATTTATGTATCTATCTCTCTTTATTTTTCCTCGCATTTATCTTGTTCACCATCATGGGTATGCGCACGAATTCCGTATAACTGCACCAAATCAGCCAAGGGCCTACGCAACACCAATCCGGGCCCAATGCCACCTCAGCACACCGGGGAGGAATTCTTCTCCTCTTCCAGACCGTTGACAAAAACCTTCGTAAATAACTTGATTTGCAAGAAAAAAGCTTAAAAATCAATCTCTTACAAATGAAATGTTGTTATGTCAGTAATGTGGATAATTTGTTCTCTACACTGGCTTGCAAGTAGGAGTACTCGATATCAACTGGTAATTAAAGATGATAAAATTTAGGGTTAAAAGTTCTATTACTCTTTCTTTACTTTCTTTTAAAGAAAAAGCTATTCTTCATCATGAGTCTTGTCAGCACTAGTTATGCAAATTGATATGTCATATTTTAAGTAGCATTTTTTTTTCATTTAAGTAATTAATTTATGAAATAATTTAAAATGTGGAACATCATTCGATGTAACTAAAAATAATAAATCAATACTAAATTCAAGTATTGCTCAATATTAGTTGTCCTAGAGAAAAAGCATGAGATGATGTTGATGCTTGTTCAATGAACTTGCTTTCATGCATTGCAAATGTATTTGGTTTTTTTGCTATCCATTGATGCTAATAGGTAGCATTGGTTGAGGAATGAAATGGCTAATATGAAAGAAGAGGTGGGAGAGAATGAGTAATCTCTCCTATATATCCCCTTCATTTATGTGCCAAAATAAGAGTGATTTTATAGGAAAGTAGAAGAGAATTTTTTGTTGAGTAATGCTAGATATAGCCTTGAAGATTATTGATTAGAAAAAAGGACAGTGTTATATGAACTGATATTTGACCAAAGAAGTGAATCGATGACAACAAAATATATATTTTTTAAAATTTTTTTCTTCTTTTCCTTTTATCATTTTTATATAGTTTTAAATATTTTATAAAAATAATAAGAAAATATGAATTCACCAATATTTACTTCCTTAATTATTAAATAAATAAATAAAAATAAAAAATTCAATCAATCACTTTTATTAATCTAACTAACAGAAAAAAAAAAAGATAAAAAAATGCATAATTTTTTTTTTTTTTTTTTACCTTTGTGATTAAGAAAATGTTTTTTTAATAATGTTATTTTTTTTAAAAAAATATTTATAAATCTTAAAAAAATACATGTAAAAATAAAAATAAAAATACACTAAAAGCTACTAACGATATCTCCCAGCTCCCGGGAGTGTAGCATGATCCAAAAAAGATAGCAAGAAGCAGACGGATGTTTGCTAAACAGCCAATCTAGCAACTAATTTATATATGAGTTTTAAGATGCATATCATAAATTAGAACAAGTATGATAATTGTCAACATAATTATAAATTTATTTAATAAAATTTTACAAATGATTATAATTATATTTTAAAAAAATGGAAGAAACGGAAAATATAAAATTATTGAACACATAACGAATCAAATATTTAAAACTCATTTTATTGAAATTACAATAGGAATTACGTTACTCCACCCCTTGTATGACTAATTACGCATGTACATAATAATAATAATAATAATAATAAT
Organism: Carya illinoinensis; assembly: GCF_018687715.1. Classification (NCBI taxonomy): domain Eukaryota; kingdom Viridiplantae; phylum Streptophyta; class Magnoliopsida; order Fagales; family Juglandaceae; genus Carya; species Carya illinoinensis. The sequence goes on from NC_056754.1 coordinate 45,779,183, forward strand.
AATAATAATAATAATAATAATAATAATAATAATAATAATAATATTTTTATAAATGAAAAAATAAAATAATATTATTTTTAATTTTTTTTTTTAAAAACTATTGGATATAATTGTTATTGGAATGATAAAATGTAAAAATAGACAATTCATTTGAAATTTCAAAAAGTATAATATTTTTTTAAATGAAAATAATATTAGTTTAAAAAGTATTATTTGGTATGATTCATTACTATGAAAAATAATATGAAGATAATTATTATTATTTTCAAACGAAATCCAGTAGTAATAAAATATTATTCTTTAAATTTAAAGACAATATTTTCATTTTTGAACTTAAATATAATATTATTGTTCTTTTCAAACTTTAATTAATATTAGAGTAATAGATGACTTAATTGTATTTTTAATGATGAATTCGAGGACAAAAATGCTAATGTGAACGCGAACAAAATCTACTATTCATGAGGCTATAAACTCTTTTATTGTAGAATAGATAAATATAATTTGACAAGTATTAGATATAGTTATGAGTTATACAAGTATCACACACTATTTTTAAAAAAGAGTGAAGTCTATTATTAAAATTTTATTTTTTTATATAGATTTTATATTTACTTATTTTTTTTCAAAAAGAATGAATAGTATTTGTGTATTCTATAACTGTAAATATCATTATTATATATGATGATTATTTAAAAGGATATTTCTTTTAACGTGTTGACAAATGCAATGTGTATGGTCGATGTTGTTTTAGAAGATAAATTATATCCATAGATTTTGACAATTAATTGTTTAAAGTTATTGGCTTATTTTAAATATTCCATCAGTAAATTATATTATTAAATAAATGAGTATTTATAAGTGAAATATTATAAATATTATTATAAATTAAGGGAATAAGCAAGTGGATTGCAATGTAATTAAATATTGATGAAAATAATTGAACATTTATGAAAATAATTGTGACTTTGTGAGCATCGTCACACGGGAGAAGGAGAGAGAGACTTGCGAGCAGGTTCACAATTAGTACAACAAAATAGTTTGGTCAACCCCGTCCATCCCATGTAGACGCCTGCTAGTTGGTTAACTCCGAAGCACGATGGAGACAACACAAAGGACTACTTTATACTTTACAAATGGCGAAAGTTTAAAATTCAACTCCACAAAAGTACGTATTGATTCCCTTTCTTTTCTGAAGTTTGCTCTGCAACGCGAAGGATCTGAATTTTGGCCTCAAACTTCGAATAGCTATGCTAAGTAGGAGTTTCAAGCCCGCCAATTGGTAAAAACTTCACCTTTACTTGGATGTCTTCTAGATTCCAAGTTTTCTCGGAAACCAAACGTATTATTTGTTACTTGCTTCTCTAGAATCAAAGAAATGTTATATCCTTTTTCCTCTCTCTCTCTCTCTCTCTCTCTCTCTCTCTCTCTCTCTCTCTCCTGATTTTACTGTTTGATTGACGAGATTTTGATTGGATTTGGATCGCTAGTTTTTGATGCAGCAAAACTACGTTGAAGCTTTCGGTGTCGCGCATAAAGCTGTTGAAGAATAAGAGGGAAGTAGCTAAATTGCTCGAGCTAGGGCAGGACCGGACTGCCAGAATTCGGGTATGCTATGACACTATTGTTGAATAAAACCCCCAAGTATGAAATAGGTTTGGGTTTGCAGCCACCCACCCCATTCTCACCAACCATCCATCCACCTACTCACCTCCAGAGGCTCTTCTGGTCAAGAGGAGTGGGTGTGTGTCCCCCCATTGCTCTCCTATAAAAGGAGAGCTCTGCTAGTGATAGAGTGCAGTGGGTGAAGAGAGAAAGAGGGACGTGAGAGAGAGTAATAGAATTTTGTAGAGTGTTTTGTAAATCTCGTACAAATTCTATAAAAGAGGCTCCAGTGAACGTAAGCAATTTGCTGAACCACTTCAAAATTGTTTTGTGTGATTTTTGGACAGGCCGGAGGCACAACAATTGGTATCAGAGTTCTGGTTTGAGCTGTCCAAAAATTCAAGTTGCTCAAAATCAATTTTTGACAACTCCAAGGTGTTCCTCGAGTCGAGACGAATCCGTTACCGCAAACGGAATCGAAAATGGAGGTCGGAGGAGCCCACACGCGCCCCTAAAAGGTCAGCGCGTGCACCTGCTGTCATCCACGCGCCCCTAAAAGGTCAGCGCGTGCACCTGCTGTCATCCACGCGCCCCCAAGCGCATCAGAGGTTGAAGACAACTGAGTCACACGCGCCCACGCGCCCTCACGCGCTCCAGAGGTTGAAGACGCGTGACGGACACGCGCCTCACGCTCCCCCACTCGCCCTACAGAGGTTCAGCGCGTGAAAGGCACGCGCCTCACGCGCTCCCCACGCGCACACAATGCTGAAGCGCGTGTAAACCACGCGCCAACTCTCGCCCACTCGCACTGTGCAGCGGGTGCATCCCACGCGCCAGACAGATCACAACCGTCCATTTTTCAGATCTATTTTCGGCTTGATCTAAGCCATTCGGAGTCCGATTTCAGCAATCAAATAGTGCTTTCCTACTATTTGGATCGTTCCGGACTCATCCGTACGGTTAGAGTTTTGAAATTTTGAGTCTAAATTTTTTAAAAATTCAAATGGAAGGATCTGGAAGAGACATGAGTTCTGAATATGCCAGTAGCTCGGGACGTCGGTCCACTGTGTCAAATGCCAAGTTTGAAGTTGAGAAGTTCGATAGAACAAGCAACTTCGGCATGTGGCAGTGTGAAGTCATGGACATGTTGATCCAACAAGAGTTGGATATTGCGTTGGGAGGAAAGCCAGATAATATGACTGATCAGGATTGAAAGAAGCTTAATACTCAAGCTTGTAATACAATCCGATTATGCCTTACCAAAGAACAAAAGTATTTTATCATGAAAGAGACAAATGCTAGGGTACTTTGGCAGAAATTGGAGGATAAGTTCATGAAGAAGAGCATTGAGAGCCGTTTGCACTTGAAGAAGAAGCTCTTCAGATTCCAATTTCGTGAAGGTATTTCAATGTCTGAACATCTGAATAATTATAATCAAATTCTTGCTGATTTGTTAAACTTGGATGTTAAAATCGAAGATAAAGATAAGGCTTTACTACTGTTGAATTCCTTGCCTGATACATATGAGCATTTAATTACTACTCTATTGTATGTGAATGAAAATATTAGTTTTGAAGATGTATCTAGCTTTTTAATTAGCAATGAGTACCGGAGAAAAGATAAAACAGGTACACTAAGATACATCAAGTGAAGCGCTAACAGCAAGGGGGAGACCACAGTCAAGGTATCCTGGAAGGAGGAAAGGTTTTCATTCGAAAACCCGGGCCACATCACGTGGTTCATCAGTCGGCAGAAAACTCGCCAGAGACGAGTGTTCCTTTTGTCACAACAAAGGACACTGGAGGAAGGATTGTCCCAACTGGAAGGGACAACAGCAGAATCAACCCACCACAGCCAATGTCATGGACAGAGATGACGAGTCAGATTTTGCCTTGGCAAGTTCATCATCCATTTGTCGTTCCAATGAATGGATTATGGATTCCGGATGAACCTATCATATGTGTCCCAGTTGGGACTGGTTTACTGACTTCATAAAAATTGATGGTGGAGCAGTACTTATGGGCAATGATACTGCCTGTAAGACTCAAGGAATAGGTAGCATTCGGTTAAAGCTGCATGATGACAGTGTCAAGACTCTAACAGAAGTTCAGTACGTTCCGGACTTGTGGAAGAATCTCATCTCACTGGGATCTCTGGATTCAAAGGGATTCAGAATTGCCATTGAAGACGGAACTCTCAAAGTACTAATGGGAGTTCAGGTGGCAATGAAGGGTTTAAGGCAATGAAACTTGTACTTCTTGCAGGGAAGTACTGTTGATGGAAGAGCTTCCACAGGCTGTGAGAAGCTAGATGAGACTGATGCCGACACCACCAGTCTTTGGCATATGCGTATGGGACACGCAGGAGAAAAAACTTTGCAAACACTGGTGAAGCAAGGCTTACTCAAAGGTGCCAAGACAGGTAAACTGTCTTTCTGTGAGCACTGTGTATTGGGGAAGCAGAGGCGGATCAAGTTTGGAACCGCAGTACACAATACATAGGGAATTCTTGACTATGTGCATTCTGATGTTTGGGAACCTACCCAAAATGCATCTTTGGGAGGTAAACATTGGTTTGTAACTATTGTTGATGATTATTCTCATCGTGTGTGGGTGTATACGATGAAGAATAAAGATGAAGTGCTAAAAATCTTCCTTAATTGGAAGAAAATGGTTGAGACTCAGACCGGCAGGAAGATCAAGCGGCTCAGATCTGATAATGGAGGTGAGTACACTTCAGACCCCTCCATGGAAGTATGTCAGAGAGAGGGAATTGTCAGACACTTCACGGTACGAGGTACACCGCAGCAGAACGGTGTGGCAGAACGAATGAATCGTACTTTATTAGAGAAAGTGCGATGTATGTTGCTGAATGCTGGATTCAGTAAACAATTTTGGGCTGAAGCTGTGACCTACGCCTGCCACCTCATCAACCGACTACCAGCAGCTGCCAATAATGGGAAGACACCCATTGAAATGTGGAGAGGTAAACATGCTACTGATTATGACTTTTTACACATTTTCGGATGTCCTGATTACTATCATGCTAAAGAAAGTAAGCTTGATCCTAGAGCCAAGAAAGTAAAATTCTTGGGCTTTAGTATCGGAGTAAAAGGGTATAGACTCTGGTGTGTAGAGTCCAAAAAGGTAATCATTAGTAGAGATGTTACATTCAACGCATCTGAGATGCTTAAGTCACATAAGCATAAAGATTCCAGTGAAGGCAGTAGTGATGGCGAAACATCAGATGATTCACAGAGTGTGAAGTTTATTTCAAAGAAGTTGGGAAAGCATGGACAAGATGAGGTTGATAATCCAGTCACAGTACCTCCAAGTCAACCCGAGTGAATAGCGACCAACAGACCGAGATGAGAGAAACGTGTACCGACACGTTATGCAGACTATGTGACATATGCATTACCAGCTGAAGGGGGTGAGATCCCAACCACTTACAGAGAAGCCGTACAGTCCAGTGAACAAGTTGAATGGACAAAGGCGATGAATGAAGAGATGCAGTCTCTTCACCAGAACCAGACTTGGGAGCTTGTGCCGCTTCCAAAAGGAAAGGAGACAATTGGTTGTAAGTGGATCTTCAATTAGAAAGATGATCAAGCTGCTAAAAATGGAGTGTGATACAAAGCTAGGTTGGTAGCCAAGGGCTACGCTCAGACAGAGGGAATTGACTACAGTGAAGTATTCTCTCCTGTTGTAAAGCATTCATCCATTCGGATATTGTTAGCTTTGGTTGTACAATATGATCTTGAGTTAGCACAGCTTGATGTAAAGACAGCTTTCTTACATGGTGATCTAGAAGAGGAGATTTATCTATCTCAACCAGAAGGATTCAAAGAAGCTGGCAAAGAGAATTGGGTATGCAGTCTGAAGAAGTCTCTCTATGGCTTGAAGCAGTCACCTCAGCAATGGTACAAGCGTTTCGACCGCTTTATGTTGGATCTGAAATACACTCGTTGCCAATACGATCATTGTGTATATTTCAAAAAACTTGCAAATGGATCTTTCATTTATTTGCTTTTATATGTAGATGATATGTTAATTGCATGTAAAAGCAAGGGGAAGATAGATCGCTTAAAAACTCAGTTAAGTAATGAGTTTGAAATGAAAGATCTGGGAGAAGCACGAAAAATACTGGGGATGAAGATCAGCAGAGATAGGGTGAAAGGTACAGTTCACCTTACTCAGAAACAGTATCTGAAGAGAATATTGCAACGATTCAACATCGACTCGAAGACGAAGCCGGTGAGTACTCCTATGGCCTCATATTTCAAACTCAGTGCATTGCAGTCTCCTAAAACCGATGAAGAGCGGGACTATATGAGCAATGTCCCATATGCAAGTGTTGTTGGAAGCTTAATGTATGCCATGGTGTGTACACGACCTGATATCTCCCAGGCCGTTAGCTTAGTTAGTCGCTATATGCATAATCCTGGAAAGGTTCATTGGCATGCGGCTAAGTGGATTCTACAGTATATTGCGAGGACCGTAGATGTTGGTTTGAGGTTCGAAAAGAGTGAAGATAGTCTAGTAACTGGATATGTTGACTCAGACTATGCAGGTGATCTTGACAAACGTCGATCGACAACTGGTTATGTGTTCACTATGGCTGGAGGACCAGTTAGTTGGCGATCAACTTTGCAGTCAACAATTGCACTATCATCAACTGAGGCTGAATACATGGCTGTAACAGAAGCCGTGAAAGAAGCTATTTGGTTACAGGGATTGGTAACAGATTTGGGCTTTAAACAGCAAGAGGTTACCATTTACTGTGATAGTCAGAGTGCAATTCATTTGGCCAAGAATCAAGTATATCACTCTCGAACAAAACATATAGATGTCCGATTTCACTTTGTACGTGAAATATTAGAAGAAGATGACATCAAACTTCAGAAGATTGGCACTGAAGATAATCCAGCAGATATGTTGATGAAGGTCGTCACAGGGATCAAGTTTCAACATGTTTGGACTTGATCAGTATTAAACGCTGCTGAGCACCCTTGGGTGCATTGGAGCGCATTCAACAACGGAAGTCTCTCATGTCAAAGAATGTGGTGCATTCATTTGAAGAATGAATCAGTTTGTAAGCATCCTGGTATGGCACACTTGGGTGGAGGGGGTGATTGTTGAATAAACCCCCCAAGTATGAAATGGGTTTGGGTTTGCAGCCACCCACCCCATTCTCACCAACCATCCACCCACCCACTCACCTCCAGAGGCTCTTCTGGTCAAGAGCAGTGGGTGTGTGTCCCCCCATTGCTCTCATATAAAAGGAGAGCTCTGCTAGTGATAGAGTGCAGTGGGTGAAGAGAGAAAGAGGGACATGAGAGAGAGTAATAGAATTTTGTAGAGTGTTTTCTAAATCTCGTACAAATTCTATAAAAGAGGCTCCAGTGGACGTAAGCAATTTGCTGAACCACTTTAAAATTATTTTGTGTGATTTTTGGACAGGCCGGAGGCACAACAACTATGAATTATTTCATTAAACGTTTGTAGGTGTTTAGGTATGCACAATCACACGATCATTTCACGTCATGTATGTTGTTAACGTGGCACCTCATGTCTTTGTTTTCCATTTGCACCCAATTTGGTGGGCGAAAGGGTGAGATTTCTGCCACCTTAATTATTTAAGGACTGGATTGGAAGATGTTTCTGATGAAAACCAAAGCTGGGTCGATTTTTAAGGACCAAAATTGTATCTGAGTGGGAGCTCCCAGCTCTTAACTTGCTTGCTTTCCTCTATATAAAGACTAGACCTTAACTGCACCGTTTTCCTTTGCTTACTCTTGTGATAGTATTCGTGCGCCATATCCATGAGGCACTTCAATGGAAGTAAATATCTCATGAACATGAATTATACAAGTTCCTGGTTTTTGCAACTCGGTTGGTTGTAAGTCTACCAGGACCAAGATCTTTACACTTTACTTATCATATCTGATGTTAACAGTACAGTATATCTACGTTAGTTTGGTTCTTCTTTTGTTAAGGTTTTCGCGGTGATAGGAAGTGTTGCATTTTTTTTATTTTTTGGTTAATTTTTTCTTTATCTCCTGCATTTCAGGTTGAGCATGTTGTCAGGGAGGAGAAGACAACATCTGCATATGAACTCATTGAGATATACTGCGAGCTTATTGTGTCACGCCTATCAATCATTGACTCGTAAAAGTATGAAATGTGTTGAAATTGTGGGCAAAACTATGCATTTCGTGGGAAAAATGTTGTCTTCACAAAGTTCTCCCGTGGAAAGTTCGTGGCATATAAGTTGCCGAAAAAGATATTATATCCCACGAAAACTTTACTTCGTGGCAAATAGATACTTTTCTTCACAGTGCATTCCGTGACAAGAGCCTTCACGAACTCGTGGCAAAAGGCAATTCAATTTATTAATTGCTCATGGGAATTGGATACTTCCCATGAGAGAAGTTTGTGGTTATTAGTATTACCCACGAACACTATCCGTGGGTAATTTTTGGACCTCACATCTGTACTACATGTCGTTTGTTTTTTTCCCTACCAAAATTTGCCTGTGGAAAATGTGTAAAGGCCATGAATAAAACTAGTGGAAAATATGAATTAATATTTTCAGATTTTCATAATTCGCCACTCACGATACTCGTGGAGAAAAATATAATCTCCACGAGCATGTGTACGTCGGGAATTTGGATATTATAGATATTTCCAGAAATTTTTGCGCATGAGAAGTAATTAATTTACATGAAGGTTCTTCGTGGGAAATAGCTTTAATTTATAATAAACAAGATTTTCTTTTTCCACCAATGTTGTTCCCTGGGTAAAAGTGTAAACATTATATGTGCCACTAAGAGGCCAGGTCCCGTAGATAATGGAATTGAAAGCCTGAAAACATTTCGCAACAATTTGTACATTACTTTAGGTAAAAACCTGTTTCTTCAACTTCAATTTGGTGAGATTATGGCACATATACTACAAAATACAGTCAGATATATACAAATAACACAATCCCATAATTCAAGTTATGAATAAACATTCTTACTATTCCAGTACTGTCCATTTACAACATGTTGGAAGTACATTACAAAATGTTTACCAAATGGGAAGGACAAGAGGGCCGTGATCAGCATGGTTATACTACATTCCATACTAGAGAAACTTGAACCCATATTACAATTATATTTACTTTCCCCCTCACACAACTTGGCTCAACATAATCTTCCATAATAGCATCATCAACATTCTTGTGAACCTGATCTTCCCAGCTGAACAAATGACCTTGTTTCCTCTTGTCCACACATTTCAGATACTTGAGAAGAACCTGAATAAACATGTGTACAAATAGACTAGACTTAGCTATCAATAATCTTAGATTCACATTTCTTCAACAAATCTCAAAGAATGCAACCTAGCCATAGCTATTGTGGTGTATATATATATATATATATACATCTTAGTATAATATATACTACCCTGGGATTTACAATATTTGGACCTCATGCATGTATATGGTAGTTTAGTTGATCAAGTTAAAGACTGGTAACCTACAATATTGAATGAATTTTCCATAACAACTCAGGGAAAATAAAACTGAGTTTATATTACCAACTCCATCCAATACATTTTTTCCATAGAAAATGTCACATTTCTATGATCCTGTTATGTCACTTCCTGTAAACATGGTATACATTAAAGTACACCACAATGTAGATGCCATATATATGCTAGACATTCAAATCTCTAACCCTCAATGTATGTGCATGTTGTGTAAAGGCCAACTCAGAACATACCATACTCAACAATTAATTTTGACACAATGTTACAATTATACAAGTTTTCCTGACCATAAGCTCCACCCCATTGAAAACTTCATTCTTTTGGTATCTATCACAATACCCAACAAGCAACCAATCCATTTTCAGATTTCACCAATAATTCTAAACATGTATTCTTGTCCTTTTTCTCCCTCATATCCTATATACTTCTCATTTGACAATATTTCATTAGATAAACACCCTGGTAACTTACCTAAGTAACAAAAATCCTTCAGGCTTGGCTGTGTCTAACACCATTAGATTCGACTCCTGACCAGACATTTTCTTGTATATTAACAACTGAACAATTGTATCCCAACTCTCCAACAAATGGTGCCTGCAGTATGATTTTCCCTCTTCTTTGCCTGTCCCACAATCTTGAAGGTACAGAACTCCAATGATTGATCTCTAAGTTATTAAATATATAACTTACAATCATCTACCATTGCCTAATCTAGGAGAATGCTGTATTTTCACCCTCAGTTATCAAAACTCCCTAGGTTCTACACAATCCTCATTTTAACTTTAACAAAACCAGATTACCACCAGTTCATGATCAATTTTAATTATAATTCATTTCAGCACATTGCCATCTTATTATAATCCAGATGTGAAGATGTATGATAGAAGAATTATGAAAAATATCTTTTGGAATTATATTGCCAGCCATGTGTATATTTTTGTACACTTGGCGACAGCTATGATCAATAAAATTAGTGTGCCTTTGTTTGCATCCAGCTATTTATTCTCCCAAATAGCCCAGGCAAGTATGGATCTATTCACATATTATAAACAAACCTATATTATGCATGATGAGATAGGTATAACAACATCTTGATATTAAGCTTATTCGATAAACACTAGTTATCGGAAAGAAACTATTTACCAGCACATAACCATTTTGCTAATATCCAGTAATATGTTGATAAATTCCGTTTTTGGTCATTTCCATTTCAACTGTGACCCTTCAGTTGCCTTCCATCACATAACTGGAGTGTTTTTTAACCCTAATGGAGGCAGCTACCTTAATGCTCAACCATTGTAACCCTGCAACAAAAAAAAAAACAATTCAAAGTTCAATTCCCGGATATGTTTCTTGAGTCAGATAATTAGCTTTTCAAAACTGCGCTACAAACCAGTAGGTAATAAGATCAGATATGAAAGTGACTGACTCACATTCTCAAAAAAATTGGACAGTTGCGTGAGTATCACCAAACCTGTAAAAGCTACTTCCAACTAGATTTAATAGTTATATATATAGTAAACACAAAAAAATGCTGATAAAATGCTATAAAACCCGACCCTTTCATGCCAAAACACCCCAACCTTCCCATACAACCCATCCAAAAAGTTGGCATACTTAGTAAAACTGCCATCTCCCTATGGGGAACACAAAACACAAAATGTTTTTCCCAAAACTTTTGTGATCCAAAAAAGTTAGAACCAACTGAGAGATGCCTAAGCATCTCCTTGAGTCTCTTGTTGAGACTCCCTACTTGTCCCCAACTGTGATGATATCATATTCAGTTGTTTGTCATGCTCAGAAAAAGCATTTCTAAGAGCAGCCATATCACCCAAAATTCTCTCTAGTTGTGTCTTGTAATTGTCTGTACTATTCTTGATCCTTTCATTCTCCTCGGCCAAACTTATAAATGCCTTGTTCTTTTTCAGCGAAGGGCTGGGATCTGGAATGACTGAGTGGCCTAGCCCTTGTGCATAGCCTGATTTGAATCCTAACACCTCTTTGAAAACCTCGGCTGCAGCTTCATCGCCATCTTCTTCTGATTTTGCCTCATTCAACCGCTCTATCATAAGATTCTAAATTTCTACAAACAAAATTATTCAAGCATTTCAGTGTATGAGGAATCAAAGGATTAATTAACTGAAAATAACACAGGATAAGTTAACTCACATAATTATGTTCAGCTGCTGCATTGATCCATTTACCCTTCTCCCTTGACCAATGTGTTTCTTTGTAAAATGCTATCATATTCGGTGCCTCCCCACTCTTCATGAACAAAATTATGTTAATTTTAGCTCAAGTACGGATTTACAAAATTACACAACCTATTTTAATGAAAGTTTGTCTTACTTTCTCTTCCAATATCCTGACAAAGGATTTCCTTCCCCCCGTATGCTTAAACTTCTGTTTTTTCCTATTATTAGTGTTTCTATTCGACTGTTCCTGAAATAATTCACAATAAATAAATTATTTCAGCTCTGACACAGCTTACAGTACATTAATCAACTCAAGCTATACAAAAACATCTATTAGACAATCAGGTATTATAGGCAGATTGTTTATAAATACTCAAAATCCCCAACTTCCCCCCCATTAATACAACTCAGGTTGTACCTTGAATGAGCTGCTGGCCCACCTTGAACATAGCCACTCCCAAACATGTGGCTCCACCGACGATTTTCGACCAGCTAGTGCCTCATCGTGTGATCCATATTTCTTGTAGTGCTTGTGTAGTTCGTAATGGTATGCATTGTACTTGTCAGCAAGTGCGTTTACCACAGCTTCGCGATGGTTTTCCTTGGTCCAATCCAAAATGAAATCTGCCTGCACATGCACCAACATCATATCACATGGTTGTCGCTACTCTGAAAAACATACATTAAACAGAAAATTAACTCAAACTTTGTGAAACTGCACATTTTGGATAACCCTTACTCTAACACGATTGATAAGCTCATGCTTGTGCTTGTCGGGAACCACACTCCAGCTAGCATTCTTCATATCTGCATGTACTTTCACTATCCAACTCACTCGACTACTGAATACATTGGCATGTTCGCATGATGGACCCCTATGCCCGTCCTTTATATTTACAGGGATCTTGCCCAACTTCTGTAGCTGTTCAAATGTTGTACCCTTTGCAAGCCCTCTGCCTCGTTTTTTTATGGGTGGACCTGTAATATAAGTGTTATTACAATATAGTTATCAGCAAGCGTTAGGAATCTGGCATTATACAAAGCACGCTCAATTAAATCCCAAAGTCTTTCTTTCTACATATATAAGACTTGAAAATGCCAAACCTGTGATGTCTCCCCCCTCATTTCCGTCTTGTTGTACAACATTCCTTGTGTCCTCTACACAACCTTCTGTTATTGCTTCTGGTGCAGCATCAACTATGGGATCCTCCTCATCCCTTAGGCCCCTTCTCGGAGGCAGTACATCTGAAACAGAGGCATTTTGGCTTGCTGCTGTCCGAGGGGGCCCTCGGGGTAATCGTCCCCGACGTCCACTTTTTAGGGGTGGAACTGTAATCAAAGTGGTGAATTATTATGTACTGAGCAACAAGCATATTTGACATGCAATATTAAATAGCATAAACTTCGAATGTCAATCTTTCTGCTATATTATAGAAACGGGCCTAACCTCTGATGTCTCCCCCATCATTTCCAAACTGGTCTACAGGTTGCATTACCTCCTTTACACCCACTTGTGTTACCAAATCTGGTGTGGCATCAACTATGGGGGACAACACTGCTGGAACATTTTCAATTTGGCTTGATGAAGTCCTACATGGCCCTTGGGATTGTCCCCTCCGTAAGCTTTTTATGGGTGGACCTGTAATAAAACTCTTATTAATTTATTACAGGTTAACATTCATCATTGAGTATTCATTATAACTAGTAATAACAGGCTCATGACTTTCTTGATAAATTAAGGCTACAAAATGCCAAACCTGTCACGTCTCCCCCCCCCCCCCCAATTTCCTGACTGTTCTACAGTGTTGTTGATGCCCTCTACAGCCACTGGTTGCACTACTTTTGGTGCAGCATCAACTATGGGATCCTCCTTATCCCTTACTCCCCGTGTTGGACACAGCACTGCTGGAACTTCTTCGGTTGGGCTGCATGCTATCCGAGGTGGCCCTCGGGGTAGTCGTGCCCGACGTGAATTTTTTACAATCCAAACCATTATGTTAATTGATTGTAATTACAAAATCATTTCATCAATGCAAGCTGTCTCATAACCCATGGTTAGTGCAGTTTTCGCCACTATCAAACTTGTTATAGTTTAGTTTTTTCGTACTTTTATACATTTCTATTTGCAATGACCAACAATTACATACGATAACATTTAAATGACTGGGCATAATGTAACAGAAAATAAATCTATGTATTTATTGCACTTCAATATAGGAATGCTGAAACACTTTACCATAGCATATTAACAAATTTTTTCAGCAAAATATCAACATATAGTTCAATATGGACAGTGATCCAAACAGATTATCTTATAAGGTATGACTAAATATGGTTGCAATATTTAGGAAAAACCCTAAATATTTATTATTGGTGTCAAGTTTTACAAAGTTCAGCTTCATAAACACTTTTGTATCATCAGTTTCAACAGATCCTGCTAAGCAAATGCTATACTCTTTGCCTTTATTAGAATGCTTGCAATGCATATTTGTTATTGAAGATGTCCTAACCTTTTGGCAAAGTAGATCTGTCATTCCTAAGTTAAGGGCCAGATTGGAAGGGAAATGCCATGATTTTGTTGAACACGGTTTCTACCACCCTACTCTATACCTTCTATCAACAACATTTTTACAGTAGATAAAAGAAAGCTGCTGTCTTTTTCAAGTTCATTGTTCTAAAATGGATACCCCAGCAGGAAAAGTTATTCCAATCTAGCTATGTCAAACCATATTAGAGTTTCCAGTTTGTGTAAATGTTTTTAGATTCAGACTGACTCACAGATCTATGTATGTTTAGAAAAATCCCTTCTTTTAACACAGGAAAACTTACATAGCTATAAACAGGAAAATCAGGAATCATCCATACAAAATAAGGCTGGGCTGAGTGTAACTATGTACCTGTTCTTGGGTATGTTCTGGTAATCCTCTTGTCACACTGAATGAACACAATGTTAATTCTGCAGGTCTGAAAATCTGATCTCGTGCAAAACCAATGGCTTTTGGGATTGTGCTTTCAGACACTACCCTCTTCTCGGTGCTTCATTTTTCAGCCAAGACTGAAAGTTCTCAATAGGTTTTTATTTGACAACCCTCTGGTACCCACGAAGCTGTGATGTAACTGGGCAGCTGTCACTTCAGCAAAAAAGTGTGGCGCGGGTTTTGTTAATTTTTTTGAAAGCTGAATTCCCGCCTCTAGCAACTCATCAATTGGTTTGAGACTATGTAATAGTTTTATTTATTTCTAATTTATGTTAATGTGCTTCAGGATTTTCTCTTGGGCTATTTGTACATGTTTCTGTTAACAAACATGTACAAATGTGTAATGGAGAAAGTTTACCTTTGTAATTAATATCTTATTTGTAACCTAGCTAGTATGTAGGGGACACATGGGCCACATACGTGTAGGTAATGCATGCCATATGCATCCCAGCCCTCAACATTTGTCATTCAAATGTTAAATTTTTTTGCATGCCAATTGTGGCCCACGTGTACAGACATTATGGGAATGTACTCTTGCATGGTCCATTTCACATTTGTACCATAGTAGAACCCAATTAACATGAATTGGGCCTATTGTTTTGGACACTATATGCATAATGGTAACAATAGTTTCCATTTTCCCATTATTAATACAGGCCAGAGCACGAATAACATTCTAAACTCTTACCTGTGTTCTTGTTTACGCATGCCCCATTGATTATATAGTCTTGCCCTGTTATTTGCATACGGTTTGATTACGTTCATGATCACTGTGTATACAATGTTAAAGGATTGATTACTTTGGCCATTCTCTTGTATACAGTGGAAACATATGCATTAGGGCATAAATATATTCCCTCTTAATTCTTTAAAAACTTATCAATATAAGTTTTGTTGGCCATTCCTAAGTTAATAACGCTG
The DNA here is from genome assembly GCF_018687715.1 of Carya illinoinensis. Classification (NCBI taxonomy): domain Eukaryota; kingdom Viridiplantae; phylum Streptophyta; class Magnoliopsida; order Fagales; family Juglandaceae; genus Carya; species Carya illinoinensis. The sequence goes on from NC_056754.1 coordinate 45,794,420, forward strand.
TTATATAATCTGCCGAAATATATTGAACAAATCTAGCTGAAGGTTCACCTATTAAAAACTCCTCGGCATCATTATCATTTATGTTGCAATGGCAATGATGATTGGATCATTACCTCCAACATTTATTGGGATATTATGTCCTTAAAAACAAGTAATTTTCTTGCCCAACATTCTGTACAAAGTTTACTGCCACTGCAATATTGTTTGTGGATGTAATTTATTCATATCTTATTTGCATCACAAGCCAAACCAATGTGATACATTCATCGTACCTGTATTGTTTTATGCATACTTAGTAACCTCCCTTTCATGCACTTTTACTAATGTTCAGCTTAGAATATTCATACTAGCCTCTTCACAAAATTATATCACTCTGCCAAATTAATTGTTGCACAGTTCCAATTCAGCCTTATTCCATAAATCAGTACGTCATTTACAATTATGCTGAACCATTCTTGAATAAGTTTGATGCTCTGCTTTGGCGTTGGTGGTATATAATGTGCCATATATACCTTGCTTCATGCACTTTTAGTTATAATCATTTGGATTATATTCCATTCTGCAAAGCAGTGTTTGAATATGTCATACTTACAACAAATATGCCGTTAAGATATTTGCTGGTCCTTTATATATGTTTGATTGAGTGGCTGGTGTATGGTGAACTATATAGGATGATGATTAATAGGAGTCTCTTTCTTGTTAGTTGGGTGTTGATATGCTTTCTATCATATTTGTATTTGGCTGCTCCCCCATAAGCCATTCATGACACCGTGGTAATCATATTCCAAGGTGTAAATTAAAGTGTTTGCCTAGTTACATCAGCTAGAGATTAATGTAACTAATCCCTTCTGCGTTGTATCACATTCATTAACTAAATGCTTGGGAGTATGATTCATGTCATTTAGCTACCCCAACATATCCTCTACCAATATTGCTAACTACTGGGACAAAGTGGGGCTATATTAAGGAGAATTGAAATACATGTATATTAATTTACCTGTAACACCCATACCAGTAAGTAAAATCCCTTCTTTTAATAGGGACATTTTAGGTGATATAACATCTTCCAATCGAAGCTCATGCACATTGCCACTACACACTACATGGACCACAACCTTATATCAACTAAATATCCTGGGCAGAAAGCTAAACAATTTTCAGTACATGAAATATACTGTTACATAAGTACCAAAATTAGACTACAGATTCCTTATAGTTCAATATCAGGTACGTCATAAACAGGTAGATCAACCAAAACAAACCAAATGCATCACCACATAATATGCAAATCAGTGTAACATGAGCATTTAATATATCACAAAAGTCAGCCTTAAATGCATATTGTAAACCAACTGAATAACAAAATGACCTCACATGCTGAACCACATTATCATTTGTCTTCTCCCTTGACACATGCATTGTTGAAGTGTGGAGATGGAAGGACACAAGTAGGTAACCTCACGCATTGTCTGCAAGGATAATCATTTACACCAAGTCAGGCCACAATATAATTCATCCTAAGTTAATATATACATGTTTGGTTTTTATGGAAATACTTAATATTTAACATAATAAGAAAGTTGAATATGTGATAAGGTACTGCTTTAATCAACTGAAATACATGTCTGGTCGAGTTAAACTCTCTGAACTCTTGCTAACTTAATGAAAGCAATTAGATGTTAAGTGACCAACCACATTCACAAGAATTATATAGAATATAATTCTTTCCACAAGTGCATGCTGTTTATAACTGGAAATCAAGTGTCATATTTAGTACCATCATTATCCCCGTCATCTATGTTCTCCATCCAAAAAAATCATTGTTTTGCACGTCATCATTATCAGTGTCCTCATCATCACTTCCTGAGGATAATTGTGATCTAGATTTGGTTGATGGATCAACTGGTAATTGCTCTTCCCCGACCCGGGTCAATGGATTGAGAAATCCATCATTTTCATCAACAGGACCATAGTTCCTAACATCAGTGTCACTATCGTCTTCTGCGTCAACAGTGGAGGAATCATCATCATCATCATCATGGAATTATGATGATTTATGCCCAATATTGTAAACATTCCTAGTTGATATCTTGTGTACTGCATGCCAACTTCCCCCCAAAGTTGGGTCCTTAATGTAAAACACTTGCAATGCTTGGGAGGCTAGGGCGAAAGGCTCATCTTTATACCATTGCCTCGAAGTATTGACACTTGTGAAATGATCCCCAACTTGTATCCCTCTTCTCTTGTCGCCAATGTCCCACCAATCACATTTGAACAAGAAGCACTTACGCCAACCCATGTAGCGTAATTCTATGACCTCCGTCAACTGGCCGTAGTAGTCAACAGGGTTACCTTGATGGTTGCCATAAACAATAACCCCACTGTTTTGGGTGAGTCGACGCGTTTCGAGGTTCTTCGTGTGAAACCGAATTCCATTCATGATACAGCCATGGTACGATGCGACTAGTGGATCTGGTCCACATGCTAATGCATATATGTCATCTGTCACCTCGGGAGGAGTCATTGCATGCAACTCCGCAATCTACATTGAAATTAGACAAATGACTTCAGAATCATGTAGCTGGTCCTTTTCCATTAAAGGGTATTCCTTATATTTAAATAAGGGAAATCTTACGTGTGCTCTGAACCATGATAGGAATTGACTTTGGTGCCTATGCTCGAAGTTACTCAAGCCCTCTTCCTTCATCTTGTTATAATGGTCACTACAAAAACCAGGATCGACATTAAGTTATAAACTTACAATAAAAGACAATTCCAAGTTAATAACATCACGAGGGTGCACTTGCTCTATATAGTGCTCAATCTCCGGGCAATTATTAAGCACATACCACTCAGCCTTGGACAACACGGTATCAGGTAATACAGATATTTTTGCCCCACCTAATGGGCGAACCTTTTGGGGGAAAACAGATAAACTTGGCTGTTGGGAGCATAAACCAACATCAATGTTCCTTTCCTCTCGGTTATGTCTAGTCTCAATATCATTAAGGTACATAGAGCAAAATGTCAAGCACTCTACGTGAACATATGCTTCAGCAATGGATCCTTCTGGACGGGCTCTATTGCGAACGTACCTCTTGAACTTACCCATATACCTCTCAAAGGGGTACATCCACCTATACTGAACAGGTCCTGCTAGCAATGCTTCGTCTGGTAGATGAATAGCAAGGTGCACCACGATATCGAAAAATGCATGTGGGAATATCATTTCCAGTTTGCAGAGAATGATGGGGATATTTTTTTGAAGCCGTTTCAACATTGTTTTATCTAGTGTTTGAGAACATAATTCTTTGAAAAACAAGCACAACTCTATTAGGGCTCGACGCACATTAGCAGGTAGGAACCCACTAATTACAACCGACAACAAGTATTGCATGAAGATATGACAATCATGGCTCTTCATTCCCATTATTTTCCCATCACTAACGTTGACACACAGAGCAATATTTGAGGCAAAACCATCAGGGAATTTGACGTCTGCCAACCGAGCACAAAGACTCCTTCGCTCAGTTGCATTTAACACGTAACATGCACACTGCATAGAAGTATGATCACCATCATGTTGTAGATGTAACTCTTTCCTTAGTCCAAGATGTTCCAAATCCCTACGCGCATTGGCAGTGTCCTTACTTTTGCCATCAATATCCATCAAAGTTCCCAACACATTATCACAAATGTTTTTCTCAATGTGCATGACGTCCCAGTTATGTCTTAATCCCAAGTCTAACCAGTATGGAAGCTCAAAAAAGATACTTCTTTTTGTCCAATTAAGTTCATTGGGCAAACGTTTCCTCTTCTTTGAAGTAGATTTACCAAACTGCACATCTGAGACCTCATTTAATTGTTCCAATAAAGCATGTCCTATGATCAATTTAGGTTGGAGACGGTTTCCTCCTTACCATTAAAAGCATTTTTTTTTCTGTCTCCAACTATGATCTACCTCCAACCAACGACGATGGCCCATATAACAGTGTTTTCGTCCATGAACCAACCACAATGAATCTGTTTCAGCATTACAAGTAAGGCAGGCCATCTTACCCTTTGTGCTCCAGCCGGAGAGATTAGCATATGTAGGGAAGTCATTAATAGTCCAGAGCAATGCCGCCCTCAATACAAAGAATTCTCGTTTGTATGCATCATATGTACGAACTCCCTCTTCCCATAATTCTATCAACTCATCTATTAGTGGATGCATGAACACGTCAATATCATTTCTCGGTGCCTTTAGTCCAGGGATTAACAAAGACATCATCAAGTACGGATCTTTCATGCATAACCAAGGAGGCAAGTTGTAAGGCACAAGTAGCACCGGCCAAATACTATACGGCTTGCTCATGTTATTGAATGGGTTGAACCCATCACTCGCTAAACCAAGTCTGACATTACGAGGATCTTCAGCAAATGAGGCATGCTTCCTCTCAAAGTCTTTCCAGACCTGTAAATCTGCCGGATGTCTCATGTGGGTGGTATCATCAACACGCTCTGTTTTATGCCACCTCATGACTTGGGCAGTCTTCTTTGACACAAACAATCGTTGCAACCGCGGCTTCAAAGGGAAATATCGGAGGACTTTTTTGGGTAACCTATGTTGGGTAGATGTGCTTGAGGCCCACCTAGATGCATTACATTTAGGGCACTCATCCTTCTTAGCATTCTCTTTCCAAAATAAGGCACAATCATTTGGACATACATGTATCTTTTTGTAACTAAAGCCCAAACCACGTTGTAATTGGCGAGCCTCGTTATATGAGGCAGGGAAATGTGCTTGAGGAAATGCAGCTTGCATCAACTTGATAACCATGTCAAACGACTTCACAGTCCAACCACCAACAGTCTTTATATGAAGCAACTTGACTATGAATGATAGCTTTGAGAACTTAGAACAATTTGGATAGAGTGGCATTTTGGCATCATCTAGCAACTCATCGAAGTTAGGGGGTATTGGAGTATGAGCGGTGTGTCCTTGGGGAACTCGGTCTGCAATTCCTTCTGGACTAGAGGAATTGTCCATGAAGGATCCAACACGGATGTCATCTAACATCTCATCGACATCATCAATGTAGTCATTGTAGGAATAGTCATCAATACCCTCTTCATCCGACAATGTGGTGTATTGCACAGTTTTCTCCTCGCCATGGAATATCCATTCTGTATAAGATGTATCTATCCCGACAATGAACAAATGATCTTCAACCATAGAGATAGGATGGAAAGATCGATTTCGGCATCGCCTACATGGACACCTAATGCAGTCTCTCCTCGGTGCATGGGCCTTTGCCATATCTATGAATTTTTTTACGCCCTCAGCATATTCGTTGGAACGCATCCTATCTTCAATATGCATCCAAGCCCTATCCATCTGGTAACGACACAAGAAATTGTACAAGTTCAGAAGGATATGAAAGAATTCTTGGTAGACTATTGAAAGTAGGAACGATTATAATGGTTTGGGGGAGGGAAAACTCTGTCATCTCAGAAAGAGTGGCAAAAGTTAGATGCTGACTATTTAGATCACATGAAAGCCTCATATAGTTTAGTTGATGAGGTCCAATTGACTTTACCTAAGAGAATTGGTTCAGGTAAACTCAAGCTAATGAATATAGGTTTGCTTCTATGGTCATTTATTCACCGTCTAAGTTGGACAGTTTTTTAAAATTGTGTGATCACATTAGCTAGGAAGTTCTATGGTGTTAAGGTAGCTAACGTGCTTACTTCTGGGCTTTTTAAATGTTTTTTTCCATTTTACATTTGAAGGTAGCACACAGAATGTCTACCATACAAAAACATTTAATTGCGAGAGTTTGAGGAAACATATGAACTGACATACACATTAATTTCTGGTATAAAAAGATGGTGAGCACACTATTGCTTCCACTCAGTTCCAAGAATTGGCCCTCTAAGCTATTGGGTTTGCAAAAAATGATTTTACTGGCTTTTTTGTATACATAGATGTATTGATGGTGTTATGACGGACTTGCATGGGGAACAGAACTTCCGTAAGGTATGACTTGTATTGTTAAACTTATGTAAGAATAATCCCAATTAGAGTGTAGTGGTAATCAATTGTTGTTGTAAGGGAGAGCAGGTATTTGATTTAAATAGATTTCATATACAATGATCAGTTTATTGTACCAACATGTCATCTATGTATCAAATACAAACTTCGAATTAAAAATGGTTAGTGTAATTGTTCAAATGGAAAAAATTAATAAAAAACTATATTAAGGGAAAATAATAACATTACAAGACATTATTGTTTTGTCTAATCCAATGTGTAGTGATGAATAGGGAGGTATTAACATTTTAATTGAAAACATGTATCTATCAACAAAATTCTGAAGATGGCTTTGAAGAAACCCCATAATTAGTATGATATAATGTGAGTATATAGAGACCCAAAATTCTGAGAGCCATTTTTGGGAAACTTACACATAACTGGTATTCTGATTAATAAAACCACCAGAAATCTGATTATTTAAAAAGATAACCAGGTTTTTTTTATATAAGCAAAATAGAGAGGTGGTTAGTACAATCTACCAATGGAAGGCATCATCCCCCTCATTTCCCTAGCCATACCTGAAGATGTAATAAGCATGTTCATTTCAGATAGACTCAGCAATAAACAGAAGACTGAATGGGAAGGACAAGCATTTGAATAAACATTTATTCAAAACACTGAAGAATGTGTGGCACAAATAACAGTAGGAAGTGAAGTTTTGGAATCTCTATTAGCAAAATTTTAAATATATTATGTGAATGGTAGATATAAGAAAGACAAACAGACCAATTGTATCACAAGTAGTAAATTAAGGATACTTGACTCATAAATAAATTATGAGTGGTGAATGTGCGTATGTAGCTGCAAGCATTTCCAATGATACATACAAATGTGCTTTCTTCACATTTCAACCAAGTGATACTGTTATTGATAGGTAAATAGCATAACTTTAATTATATTGATTTTTATTAACTGACGGAAAAATAAAAATCAAAGAAGAATCGGCTCAATCATGAAATCCCAATTGCATAAGTATATAAGGTAGATTATATTTGTATCGGGCTAAACCAAAAGGGTAATAGGAATGTCCTTTTTCAGGAAGGGATTGTTACATTCAGGGCTGATATTAATGATGGATATTCATAACCATCATGCTATGATGATGACAACATGTTTGGTATCACATTCCAGGTAACAAGTAGGTGGTAAGGGGTGATGATCAAGGGCTGGGATCAGGTCTGCAGAATGTCACTTGAGGCTGCAGATGATTATAAGGTGTATGGAGAGTTGTTGATGTATTGGATACAATTTTCGATAATTGCATCTAAGTAAATACAAAGATTTCACATGTTGCACCATTGGTCTGGCAATTCAAAATGACTTTATACTACAGAATATGTGGTAATTCTTTTAGGCTTGTAGTTATAATAAACAGTAAGATTCTACCAACTATATACAAAACCTGTGCCATAAGCATGAGGTACGAGGATTTTGTAGTACGGTCAGTTGCAACCCATAAAAAAGCCAATTGTGCACATGTATGTAAAGGTTTGAACCCATCTGTACATAGGTATAAACAAGATTGAAACCCTGTTCTTTTCAGATTTGGAAAATAGGTAAGTTGATAAGCTCATTATCATGGGAAAAAGGAATAATTAGAATTTACAAAATGCAAGAGGGATAATGGAACACTGATGGTAGTCAACCTGTGAGTGTCACACGCCGATCGATTTATATATGGGGATACATTATTAATTTAATCTAATGTCCAGAATCAGTCCATTATATGATTAAGACAAGACTGTTAAAGCAGAGAGAGGTCTATATCACAAAACTAAATTTCATTGATAATTTATTAACCTTGACACCAGTGATTTTGACATTGGATTGGGTACCAACTGAAAAAGCAACTTCAGTACTGCTCTTTCCATGCATCAAGGTTAATAAGTACTACAAGGTCAACATCCTGGTTTATGGCAAATAATTGTAGCATTTAACCTATTTATTTGGAAACATCCAAACATGCTCAATCATTTGCCATATCCTATCAATAAAATACTTGATAATTTGGGGTTGCTATCATCTATATCTTAGTTTTTATATGGGAGTGTGGCTATCATCTATCACCCATGAACGGCTATGAGCACAAAAACTCAAGAAATCTGATGATTTCTAGCACTAACAGGGCAAATCTCCCTGTCCTGAGATATATAATCATGTAATTCCAAGTGTAAAACATTCATAAGCCTGATTCACATACCAAATAGCCTAAAGGGATAAACAATCGATCACATAAAAACTACTTGTCCTGCGTGATGCCACAAAACCACCAATCCAATTCAATTAAAGAAGCTGCAAGTGAGATTTCACAATACGAAAAGTGCACAAAAATCGTACTAGGCCTCAAGAACCAGAGATACACAAGCATAGAAATCTCTTCCTATAGGCGAGAGAATTACCAGGGGAGAGAGAGAGAGAGAGGGAAATTTGAGAAGAGAAATTAACAATAGGCAAATGTTCTTAAGAGAGAGATTAACCTTTTTCCGTAGAATATTCAACAATCAATAGCGTAGCCGTGAGTTGCGGCAACCATCCTACAGTGAGGTTCCACGGGGCGGCGAAACGAGAAACCACCACCGGCGTATTTGGTGAGATTATGCGGTGTTGAACGGGTCAATTTGGGCTAGGGATCTCTTGGGCGCAGATTTAAGAGAGAGATAGAGATTTATTCCAGAAATTGCAGCAAAAACAAAGCCGGTGTGATTCTCTTGCCCGTTTGTGTCCTCAACTGGTGGTAGTGATTCTCTCCGAGGCCGTGAAAAGAGAAATTTCGGCCGGATTATCCCCCAGATTATCCGGTGTTGAAGGGCACGATTTGGGCGTTAGGGTTCTCTCGGGCGCAGGTTGAAGGCATCGATTTCTGGTGTGTTTAGTTTATATTGTTATCGGCAAAAATTAAAATAGACTAGAGGTAACAACGGCAAACTTATTAACACGAACACTATCTCCTCGCTTTAATAGGTTAAAGGCCATGACTTTTCATCCGTCGCACGTTTTTTGGTGATAAACGTCAAAACCTATTGCAACGGAAGGGATTTGTCCCATTATCTAGTATTTCCCACAAGCGTTAGTCACGGAAAATAAAATCGTGTGAAAAAACGCTTTTTCTTGTAGTGATAGAATCTGTTGAGAGTTTTCATATTGGAGATTTTTGGGCAGTTGGCAAATGCCTGATGTTGTTTAAAGTCATGTTTAATCATGTGGCTCTAAAGTTTGTGTGTGTATATCTAGATATATATGTACTAGTACTATTTAGCTTCAGTCCCACTGACTGAGACATGAATTATGGTCTTGTAGGTCCTCTACTCTTAGATTGAGTATTACATCTTTAAATTAGGTTGACGGTTGACTCACAAAGCTATTAAAGGAAGTAAATTTCCAACATTATGATCTTAGCTGTGAAGGGTTATGGTCTTTAAAGGTTTCTATTTCCCGTGGTTAGGATGATAATTTAATAAAATAATGTGGTCTTTGTTGGTTGAACTTCCTAAATTCCTAGTTCTTGCATTTTGAGAGCTTGTATTGTATTGATATTTTCTAGTCTTTTTCCAGAAAATGTCCCATTGATATGAAGGAAGCAATTTCAAGTGTAATATTTGCTTCTCCAAAATGTGGAGACATTCCTGAGCTCATGGATGTCCGAAAACATTTTACAGCTAAATATGGGAAAGAATTTGTTTCTGCTGCTATTGAATTACGACCAGAGTGTAGTGTAAGCCGAATGGTAATTTTTCAGACTGCGTGTTTTTTGGATGATTCAAAATTACAGAGAGTAACATACAATCTGCAAACGGACTATGGTTTAGTGTTACTGCTTTTTGGTAACTTTGTCCTATTCAGTTGGTTGAAAAATCATCTGCCAAAGCACCTGATGGCCAGACAAAGATCAAAATTTTGAGAGGCATTGCTCAGGAACATAACGTTAAGTGGGATCCTAACTCATTAGAAGAGCAAGATACAAGGCATCCTGAAGATTTGCTGGTAAGATTCATTTGAAATAGTCCTTACATTACTTGATGTGACATTGTCGTAGAGCCTAGCTAATATTAAAGTTCGGAAGCAATAATGTTTTTTTTTTTCTTTTATATATTTGTATTTCATTGTTTTAAAGGGGTTTTTTGTTCATTCCATTTTCAAATATTTGATCAGAATGGACCAAACACTTTTGAGAAGGCCAGTAAAATATTTTTGGAGCCTCGTGTCCAAGCTTCTCCCAGTCGTGATGACAAGGGACCTCCAAATGTTCATGTTCCTCCTAAACATGATGTATCTGGAAATTTCTATGAACACCATGCAAGCTATTCACCTCCCTCCCAAAATGTTAATTCTGCAGATGGCGGTGCCAAAAGAGCGACAACTTTAGGTACAATTTATTCTGATGTGGGAACTACTGGTATGTGAAGTATTCGTTTAAAGATGAAAAATGGCTACTCCTTTGAGCTCTCATATAGAGGCAATTTTTTGTATCTACTTCCTCTCAAAGTGTGCTTATAGCCTTCTCTGTCATATAGGAAATGCAAGTGAAGAAGGAGAGTCCACGCGTTCGTATTCTGGGGATGGCAGTGCTTTTTCTCTGGGTGGGAAGAATTGGAATATGGAATTTAAGGACACTACAGCTGCTGCACAGGCAGCTGCTGCATCTGCAGAGCTTGCAAGCATGGCTGCCAGAGCGGCTGCAGAGCTTTCAAGCCGTGAAAAAGTCACTAGGCAATATTCTATGGAATCACCTGAGTACTCTGCTTATGCGCCAAGTGGTAGAGAGTCGCAAAAATATGCCAGATCCCAATTGCAAGGTGAAGATCTTGCTAAACGTCCGGTTAATAATGCCTTTACGGGAAGAAATTCTTGGATGCATGTTGATCAAATTGATCGCACTAAGCAAGATATCCTGGGAGGAGAAACTGAAAATTCTTACAGGATTAATCATAAGAACACTGATAAATCTACCCGTTCAGCTTCCTTGATGTCAACTACAGCTTCCATTGATAATGGTCCATTGGTTAGTGGTTTCCCAAAAGACAGATAGATTTCCTCAAAGGAATTCATCTGATCTAGAGAATAGTGATTCTATAGGTGGGGAGAGTACGAAGAGACAATCCAACGACAGTGAGGCAGAATTTGTTAGTAAAATGAATGATAGTATGGAATATGAGAACATTGATTATAGTGGAGACGTAGGGATCAGAAGACAATCCAGCAGAGATTCCTCTCATTCTCATTCAAGCACTTTCATTGATCATCAGGAATGATATCTTGAATTTGAACCACCAGAAACTAGGGCACGATGCTGGTTGGGAACCTTTTGTTATTGATCAAGGAAGCATCCACAGCGATTGTAAGGAGACTTCTTATGACAAGGATTCTATAGTTTTTGATGAATATTGTTCAGATACTGATGACTATGAATTCGATGTAGACGAAGTGTTCAAGGGACAAGAATCTAGTTTGCATTTTTCTTCTCCAGGTAGAGAATCATCTGAAAATCTCTAGGAAAGAGAAATGCTTTGAGCACCAGGAAAGACATTGTTGAGTTATTTGGAAAGTCCCATCCAATCACATTCTTTCAGCGAGCAACATTCTTCTCTTCTATTTTCTGAAAGTTCTATGGCTCCTGCACAACCACATGACTTGTCGCATATGACTTGTGACGATTCAGATGGCGAAAGTTCGGGTGGTGGAGAGGATCTGGAGAAATCCAAGTTTCTTGGGAGTAAGAAGGGTGGTGCATATCCTTGTGAACAGAATGTTTATTCCAGAAATTCAAGAGTCGTACAAGATTACAAGTCGGGGGTTAACAGTATCATCTACAGAGAGAGAGAATTTAGCGTATAAGAGAAAACCATCATTGATACCCTATTCAATTGATTCAGATCACATGGAAGTAAGCCTTGAAACAAACCAAGGAAAAGAATATCGCAGCGTCTCCGATAGAAAGTTCGGTTCTAGTGACCTGCCATCTCCAAAACTTGAGAATTCTGGATCAGATTTGAGAACTGAGGAAAAGGAGCACGTGCCAGAGTTACCAGATACTTGGTATGACGAACTTCTGAAAGGGTCTAGTTCAGATAGTGGTAACGGGTTGAACCTTGCAAAGTGGACAGGTGGCCTTCGCAATAAGGGTTTCAGGCGTCCACCTTATCCTACGAGTCCATCAGGAAATGCATCATCATTCAGAAAACTATCAGGCAATACTTCTTCCATGATTGAGCAATCCTCTCCTTCTGTAACTGTCCGGACTTCAATTAGTCCTAATGCTCACAATCGTGAGCCACACAATCAGAATGTGGCTATAAAACACAGTAAAGAACCAGGTTCAAGTGCTCTGGTCTCATCTTCTGATTCTGATGAGGATTCAGAGCATGCCTTAAAACAGAATATTAGCAGCAATCAAGAGCCATACAATAAAAAAGTAGGCAGGAAAGTAAATAAACATTCAAGCTCAATGGTCTCAACTAGATATTTTAATGCAGATACCAGTGATTCTGAGGGAGATCATCCTAAACAGGATTTCGGTGGTAATGCTTGCACAATTACTGTTTCTCAAAGTACAAAATCTGCTGCTTCAAGTACCAGTAGGAGTTCTTATTCGAAGGCTACAGATGGCTCCAAGGCATCATTGACTCCTGACCATGCAGCAGCAAGGAAATCCTCTTCAAGAATATCCTATGCCATGGAAGATCTACCGAAGTCCATGTCTCAGAACAAGAGTTCAGATCACTTGGGAAGTTCTGAGCTGTGTCCGCCAACAGTGCAGGCAACTTCTAAGCCAATGCTAGAATTTAAGATGTCCTTGAATGGGGATAGTCTAAAGTCATCCACAAGGAAACTTCTGGTTCTTTTCCAAAGATACCAACATCAGGTAGCACTGAGATTCCGAAGTCTGCAAGTTCAAGTGCAGACCGAACTCCATCTAAGGAAAAGGCCAGTCATGTTCACCCAAAGCTTCCAGACTACGATGTCTTAGCTGCATACTTCCAGTCTCTCCGGCAGGGTCGCTAACAAATTTAGTTAGTTGAAAATAGAATACAGCTAAGTTTTTAAGTGACTATTATTGGTGTTATTCCCTTACAATGCTTGTTTTTGTAAATGCCATTTTGATTTTATATTCAAATGATTTTGTTTATAGGATTTGTAAGATGAAACTTTCCTTTGTCCAAAACGAATCAAGACAGTTGCACTGTATGTATTTTATTTTATTTTTTTTCAAAAATTCTTTCTTCTACATTGGCGAAATGCAATAAAATGGTTTTCTTTTGGTTGAGTTGGGGGATGAAAATTCTAAGGTTGCAGGCCTGTTTATCTTGTGTGATTGTTTACATTTGTCCATAATAATTTCTGTTCGACTTTTAGTTAATTGCTCTCATACTTGAAGCTGGCTTGATTTTGAGTAGTAATGTCTTGAGAATGTTCCATGCTTGGCCTTTGATCTGTATATATGCTATGCCTCATCTCCATGTCAATTGATGTCGAGTTTATTTCATATATATATGGGCAACCTAAATGAAATATTGTTAGGATAGTGAGTTGAGATGGGGTTTGAATGAATTGTAATGATTAGATAAAATGAATTGAGATGAGTTGTGAAGACTTTTGTATCCAAACCGGGAAATGAAAGTGTATTTTGTCAAAAGGGGTACCCATAGTCCATAGTAACCCCACAATGCTTAAGGCCCCTCTCTCTTGAAATTAATAAGTGATCAGGATATATGGTGTATGAGATCCCACATTATTCGAGAGAGAGAATTTCTTGTTTATTATAATTGTTTCAATAGTACTCCAATTATATTATTGACTAGTTTTTTTAAAATATAGCCAAGATGTGGCTTGAGCCTCCCTTGAATATTACATTACCTTTAATAATTCTCTAAGGACTTAGAAATTTTTGTGTTCTTTTCCTGTTACTACTCTTAGTAACTGTAAGAACTGATCTTCAGATTAGTAGTACCATAATAAAGCAATGATCAGATTATCGCTTCGCAAGCGCTTGGTAGTAATTGGAGCCTACATTGGGGATCATTCAGTCAACATTTGGTACTCTATTTCTCTTCTAAAACCACGGTTTTTTTTTCTTTTTTAGCTTTTTGTGTGATATAACTAGGGCTTTAACTTCAAACCGGATGCGGTGAATAGAGATTTTACACCCTCAAATCAAAATTCAACACGTATTCATTTCAAGGGAGGAAGAATGAAACTGCATGTACGAAAACAAATCTCATTCAAACATCTCGTCGTTGCTCTCTTTCTCCCCTCTCTTTGCTTGTTCGTGCTCTCTCTCTCTCTCTCTCTCTCTCTCTCTCTCTCTCTCTCTCTCTCTCTCTCTCTCTCTCTCTCTCTCTCTCTCTCTCTCTCTCTCTCTCTCTCTCTCTCTCTCTCTCTCTCTCTCCGTGCAAGTCATCGCAGATCTCCCCATCTGTCCCTCTCAATATTTTCGTTGAAACAGATGTGTAACTTCATCATTGTTGTCTTCTCCGCTTGAGTTTCTGCTAGAAAACTCTTCCCTTCCAGCTTATTTGCACTTTTCTCTGCCTCGTTTACTTCGCTTGCTCCTACATAACAAGGCCATACTCTGAGGCACTCAGTGTTTTCTCTTCTCTCATGAGACAGAGTAAAACTTTAGTGCTTTTGGTCTCCAAAAGCTTCGGGTCTCACATCCTGTGAGTTTCAATTATTGTGGCCGGCTGTTAGTGTCCAACGTCTTTGAGGGAACGAATGGAAGTAGATGAACTAGCGAGACGGTGGGAGAGGATACAATTGTCTACGGATGAAAATGAATGCTTCCACGTGAAAGAAGAGAATCTCAAGAATATTAGCAGAAAAGGAAAACACTGCATTGTGGGTAAAGCTCTAACCGAGAAGAATGTTAATAGCGAGGGATTCAGAGAAACGATGTCCCAAGTGTGGAGGCTTGAGGGATGGATTAGCCTTAAGGATCTCGGAGACCAGAGCTTTCTGATCGAGTTTCAAAACAGAGAAGATAAAGACAAAGTGCTGAGCGGTAGACCATGGTTTTATGATAGAAGCCTGCTAATGTTACAAGAGTTGGATGGCACGGAGTCCATAAATGGTCTGAAGTTTAAGTATGAACCCTTTTGGGTCCAACTCCACAACTTGCCATTAGACACAATGACAAAAGAAGTGGGAGAAGAGTTGGGGGCCTCCATCGGGCATGTCATCAGAGTAGAGGTCGAGGCGGATGGTCGTGCATGGGGAAGATGTCTACGGGTTAGAGTTGCAGTAAACCTCCACAGACCTCTTTTAAGGGGAAAATGGTTGGTTTTTAACGACCAAAAAGTCTGGATCTCCTTTAAGTATGAGAGGTTGCAGAGCTTCTGTTTCCAGTGTGGTACGTTATTTCATAAGGGGAAGAACTGCATAAGGCAGCACTATGAACAACAAGGTGTTGAACCAGAACACCAGCAGTTTGGTGCATGGCTAAGAGCTCAACCTATGCACATTAGTTCCTCCAATGGGCGCAGGTACGGCGGCACTAAGGGCGGTAACTAGCATCGACAGCAGCAGGGAGGCTATGAGCACGATGTAGAGGAGAAGTCCAGTCCAGAAAGCCATGCTATCAAACAGGACATTTTGGCGCCAAAACATGATATGACTAAACAGGAAAGTCAGGAAAAAGTCCACGGGGCTAGTAGAAAGCAGGAAGATATGGGCGTGAAACTGACCAATGGGAAAGTAACTGGACATACGAATGAACCTCACATCACGAGATAGCTGGACAGTCAAATCTGCAGGGATCAGGAAACAGAACACATACACGAGGTAACATCTCTGAAAACTGAATCTGAGATGCAAAATTCTTCATTTCTATCTAGCATGGAGATGGACCTTATCTCAACTGAAGAGCCTAATGGTGGTCAGACTGTAGTAGAAAACAATTTAAATGAAAATAACAAGGAACTAACTACCAATGGAGAAACAGTAGAAGGTATCTTGAATGACAAAAGAACAAAAAAGGAGTTAGTAAGAGGGACTGAGATTACACAAGGAAAGAAGTGGGAAAGGCTTGCTAGAGGGGGTCTAAACCAAGATGGAGGAGGAGGGGCCGTGACCTTGGAAGATGTAAATAGTCTAAAAAAAAAAAACTATAGTGAGCAATGTTAATCCAAGACGCCAAAAGAGGAAGAATGTTTCCATGGAGAATAGCAACACAATGGCAGAAGCTGGTTTCCAGCCCTGCCAGAGACAATGAGCCTCTTAGTGTGGAACTGCCGAGGGCTTGGAAACCCTTGGTCAATTAGGATCCTTAACAAACTTGTTAAGGAAAAGGGCCCACTCTTAGTTTTCCTGTAGGAAACTAAGTGTAGTAAACAAAGGATGGAGGTAGTCAGGAGATCTCTGAAGATGGATGGATGCTTTGATGTTGAAAGTGTTGGAATGAGTGGAGGTATTGCTTTGCTGTGGAAGGAAGAATAGGAGGTCCAAGTGGTTAGCTATACCAGGTGGCATGTTAGTGCAGTGGTTAAGGAAGAGATGAATGACAGAAGGTGGCATTTCACTGGGTTTTATGGCCATCCCGAGACAGCCAAAAGGAAGAGTAGTTGGCAGCTACTTGAGATGTTAAAGCCTCAATCATCAGTGGCTTGGTTATGTGCAGGAGATTTCAACGAAGTGTTGTATCAAAAAGAAAAGCAAGGGGCATCCAGCTGACCATACAACCAAATTGAAGCATTTAGACAAGCTGTTGAGATATGTGGGCTCTATGATGTGCATCACCTGGGACAATACTTTACATGGTCAAACAACAGAAGGGGTGAGGATTTTACCAAGGAAAGAATAGACAGGGCTATGGCTAATAAGGAGTGCAAGAACTCTTCAGAGGTGCAACATGTACTGCACTAGCAGCAGTAAAATCAGACCACTCCCCCCTCTACATAAACAAACAGTCCCCAAACCAATGTAGGAAAAGGTGAAGTCCAGGATTTAGGTATGAAACTGCTTGGGATCTACATGAAGACTGTCATAATATAGTGGCAAATGGATGGAAGAGTACTAGACCAGCTGGTCTCTTAGGCTGCACAATGAGGCACAGATTGGAAACATGCCAAAAGGCCATACAACAATAGAGGAAAAAAATAAAGCAGGATAACCATAAGCACGATGCAAAGACACTACAAAGAATAAGCCACCTTCAAAACAATGGTACTGGTTCCTATATAATAGAAATGCAACAGCTCCAGAAGAGAGTAGAATCATCCCTGGCTGCAGAAGATATGAAGTGGCGTCAGAGGGCAAAACAACACTAGCTAAGACATGGTGACAGGAACACACACTACTTCCATCAGCAGGCCTCTCGGAGAAGAAGAACCAACACAGTTAGAAGCATTGAGGACCAACAAGGGAGAGTAATTGCTGACCAGGCAGGAATAGGTGAAGTGTTCATAGGTTATTTCTCTACATTATTTTCCACCTCTTGGCCCACTGGTATTGATGAATGCTTGCATGCCTTGGAGTCAAAATTGACAGGAGATATGAAGTCCTGGCTCTCTAAGTCATTCACCCGAGAGGAGGTAAGAGGTGCTGTGTTTCAAATGAATCCATTAGGGTCACCTGGATCAGATGGTTTCCCAGCTCATTTCTATCAAAAACATTTGGAAGTGGTGGGGGAGGAAGTATACTCTTATGCACTCGAAGTCCTAAATTGTAGTAGGTCCCTCCAAGATGTTAATGACACTTACATATCCCTTATTCCCAAAGTGAAAAACCCTAAGAGAGTAGCTGAGTTTAGACCAATTAGTCTTTGTAATGTGCTGTATAAAATTGTGTCTAAAACCCTTGCTAATAGAATGAAAGGTATTCTCCACAACCTTATCTCACTCAACCAAAGTGCCTTTGTCCCGGGTAGGCTCATCTCAGACAATATATTAGTAGCCTATGAAGTTTTACACTCTATGAACTCGAGAATGAAGGGAAAGAGAGGATGTATGGCACTAAAAATTGACATGAGTAAGGCATATGACAGGATAGAGTGAAATTTTGTTGAAGCTGTAATGGTCAAGATGGAATTCCCACTGAGATGGATTAGGCTCATTCAGTCCTGCCTTAATTCAGTATCCTATTCCATTTTAGTTAATGGAGAGCCACCAAGGAAATTCATGCCATCGAGGGGACTTAGACAAGGAGATCCAGTGTCTCCCTACATTTTCATCATGTGTGCAGAAGCCCTCTCCTCAATGTTGAAAAGAGCTGAACAAGCTGGACAGATCACTCCTGCACCTGTTGGAAGAGGTCCCATCAAAGTTAATCATCTGTTTTTTGCAGATGATAGCATTCTCTTCTGTCAAGCAACATCCAAGGAACTAGCATGTGTCCTCAAAGTCCTTGAAGTCTACGGAAAGGCATCGGGTCAAGTCCTGAACAAAGATAAGTCATCAATCCTCTTCAGCAAGAACACACTGACAACATGTAGGACTCAGATCTTGCAGTAAGCAGGTGTTAAAGCAACAAGTAACTTCGAGAAGTATTTGGGACTTCCAGTTGTAGTGGAGAGGCAGAAAGTGGCAACCTTTCACACACTCATTGACAGAACTTGGGCTAGAATGGTCAACTGGAAAAACAAGTTTCTATCAAGTGCAGGGAAAGAAGTCCTCTTAAAATCAGTGTTACAAGCCATTCCCTCGTATGCAATGGGGATTTTCCTACTACCAACCTTGATTACAAACAGTCTAAACCAACTTATAAGAAAATTCTGGTGGGGATACAATGAGGATACCTCAAAGATTCAGTGGGTAAGGTGGAATCAACTCAGCTACAGCAAAGAGGCAGGTGGTCTTGGGTTTAGAGATTTCAGAAGTTTCAACCTAGCTCTACTTGCTAAACAAGGATGGAGGATTTTACAGAATCCGTCCTCTTTAGCTGATATGGTCTTAAAACAAAAATACTTTTCAAAAACTGGATTCTTGGATGCAACACTGGGGGCAAGGCCTTCTTTTGCGTGGAGGGGAGTGTGTGCAGGTCTGGAAATTCTAAGAGAGGGACTAGTGTGGAGAGTGGGCAGTGGGCACAATATTAACATTTGGAAGGACTGGTGGATACCTCTTTTCCATCAAAAAGAGTTGTCTCTACTCGACCAGTGGGCTGTGAGTGTGAAAAGGTAAGTGATCTTATAAACAGTGATCTAAAAACCTGGAAGCACCCTCTCATTCAGGAGCTGTTAACTGCACAAGAGTATGAAGCTATAAAAGCAATTCCCATCAGTGTTGGGGGTAAGGAAGATAGGATGGTCTGGCACTTCACCACCAATGGCCAGTATTCAGTTAAAAGTGGGTACCATGTTCACAGACAAATGGAGGTTGATTTTCAGGGGGAGTCATCTAGAAAAACACAGGTCAAGCATGTGTGGAAGAGTATATGGAAGCTAAAGACCTCTCCAAGTATCAAATAGTTCGTGTGGAGAGCATGTAGTGAGGCCCTACCAACACTAGCAAATCTAAAGAGGAGAAAGGTTGTAGAGGACAACAATTGCCTTATCTGTTCTCAAGCCATTGAAACCTCAAGTCATGCCTTGTGGAGCTGTGTTGCGACTCAGGTGTGAAAACAAAGCTGTAAAAAGGTCTAGAAAATGTCCTGCCAGTGACCTCTTTTTTGATATCTGGTCCTTGCTAGTAGAGAACTTGGATGCTACTGAACTAGAAGATACTGCAGTTGTACTGAAAAGGATTTGGTTCAGAAGAAACGAGCTGTATCATGGGAAAGGATTCATGCATCCCACTAAGCTGTATCAACATGCCATAGAAGAAGTATCCTTTTTCAGAGAATCCCTTGTAACAGACCAAGGAACAAAGACACAAACTGGATCAGCAGGACATAGGCGAGCCAAACCAATGCAGAACTTCTACAAGCTCAATTGGGATGCAGCTGTTAGAGCAAAGGAGGGAAGAGTTGGGATAGGTGTGATAGTCAGGGACTTCCAAGGACAGGTAGTTGGCACTGCAAGAGCTCAAAGACCTTTAAGAGGGACTCCTTTTGATGCCGAGGCTTATGGTCTGTTGGTTGCAGCTGAGTTTAGCAGAGACCTGGGGTTGCAACAGGTTTGTTTGGAGGGTGATGCAAAGCGTGTGGTGGATGGGTTACAAAAGCAATGGACTGGAGCTTAGGGGGGGTGCCTAATTGAAGATGCGAGAAGGGTACGGAATTCAAGTGTCAACTGGACAGCCTCACATGTCCATAAAGAGGCAAACATGGCATCACACCAACTTGCAAAAGCGGCTACAGAGATGGTAGAAGATGTCTATGAGGTTGAGAGATGCCCGAGCTGTGTTTTCTATATTGTACATAGGGAGATGATGCAGCTGAGTGGACCTATGTCACTTTGGACCATAGAGAGTTGAATCACTTTATTTCATGATTAATGAGATCAGTATTTCAAAAAAAAAAAAAACAAGGCCATACTCTGGTACCCATTTTATTTACCATCAAACAGTGTGGTTTTTCAAATTGCAGTTGTTATTTATTTATTTTTTTTGTCATTTTGGTTTCTGGGTTGTGTTACTCGTTGAACATTGAGTCTGTTCTTTGTGTTTGTGATTTTGGCTTATGAGGTTGCATGGGAAAATGTTTCATGTTTGATGCTTTGTCTTGTTTGATTAATGATTTCTTAGAAAAAATTGTGTTAGCATTGTAATTAGGGGTGTGATCACAAAACAGTATACTCTTTAAAATGACATCATCTCCATAGTGATGGTTTCATAAGGGGTAATGATTGAAGAAGTGTCAAGAGACACAACATTATGTTGTGTCACTTATTAATAGTTGTATCATTTGCCAACCATTGTATTACCAATGGTTGTGCCCCTTGTCAACAAGTCTCTCATGGTTATAAATAAGGGTAATTGGTGCACAATAAAGGTACTTAATTCTTTTTGTCCATCACTAACTTGTGGGACAAATACCCTTACAGGAGTGTCACCATATTGTCGATTTTCAATTCGATTTTCATCCATTTTTGTTCTCCGTTGTTTCTACAGTGATATCTAGAGCCTGGTCCTGACAAAGAGATTAATTTCATGCATTGAGAATATGATCAATAAGCAAGTGCTTAGTTTGACAACCACACTTCCATATTACAATAATCTTTGAAGACTTTCGAATTTAAGAGAAAAGCTTTTCCAAATTACAATGGGAGGCCTAGAGTAATACTCAGAATCTTCAAAATATTGTAAGTTGTTATTATTTTGAAAAAAATTATTGGCATTTTTTTACACAAAGAAACAGTGCATTGTCCAACAAATTTACACAATATCACTGTTTTGGCCAGTCACCTGAGTCCCTCACCACTGCCGAGATTCTAGAGTGTCAGGGACACGTCGGAACCCTAGTCGCCGTTGTCAGTCTCGCCAAAGGGAAGCACTGATCAGTCATTCATAGAGATTGGTTTCAGTCTGCACAAGGAAGATGAAGGCAACTTTTCTAGACGAAACAACACAATGGTCAAAAGAGTTCAAATTACTCTTGGCTAAAAGACATTGTCGTTCACCAAGTGAGGAGGCAAACCAAATTTTTGTTTTGGACACTACTGAGAAACTGATTCCCATAGCGAACGATGCCGTTTTAAGCAAGGAGTGAAATGAAACCATTCCAAGAACATTGGAAGCAGCCTGTAAGAAACAACACGATGTCGTTTCGGCCAAATCGAACAATGTCATTTTATTTGGAACAGGCTCACCCCAAACAGCTTGAATACAGGCCAAGCCTTTAGCCCATTTTGTAGAAGCTTGTGGGCTTATAAAGAATTAGACCCAAGCCCAAGCCCAAGTCACTAGCCCACAAGCTGACCCACTTTCTACAGATTTAAGCCGAGTCACAAGCCAATCTCTGAGTTGAGGCGCGAGCAGAGAGAAGGAACGAGCTGTTGACTGCACTGCTGGCCATTGGTTTTCTTCTCCTGGACTCGGTTTGAACCAGCTGAACCGATTGACTTGGTTTTCAAGATCGGTTAGGACTAGATTTGGTATTTTGGGTTGTTCAAGGTCATTTCAAGATCGATTTGGTCTATTAAAAATCCATTGTACTCCAAATTTCATGCTAAATCATTATGGAGCACTCATTGGTTGAGATTATTGCCAAAAATTCTTTGAAAATGGAGAAACATCAAGGAAAGTTCGTGGGAATACTTGATCAAGACGTTACTTCCATTTTTCTCCTTATTTAAACTATAATAGGAGAATTTCGAAGTTGCTACCTTGGATTAAATCCAAGGATTATTATTACTATTGAGTTTGTAATAATTTTAATTTTTTCACAGTTGAACTATTGTATTTAATTTATTTACAATAGAACACATTTATTATTTCTATTTTTTTTTTGTTAATTTTTAAGGTTAATATTTATGGTATTGAAGAAAAATATTGATCCCTCAAGAATAAAAAAACTGAATGGAAGAAATTTTCGGGTTTAGAAAAGGCATATAACTTTTTTTTCTAACACATGAAAAGATCTTATAGACATTAACAATATCAAAGTCATAAGAAAGTGTAGAAAATGAGAATGGAAATAATGTACGAAGCAAAGATAATTGGGAATAACAAAATGCATGGGCAAAAATTTTGATTTTGCATTGTATGAATGATCACATCATTCTTCTATTTGAAGACTATGAAACTGCTACAAAAATTATGGATGCAGTTGATGCAAAGTATGGTTTAAGATGAGATACTTATATACAATTATTATTGGATAAGTATAACGGAACTTGTATAAAAGAGAATGATAACATTGGTGATCATGTATTTCAAATAGAGTTGATTGCAAAAGAATTATATGATGTTGGTCATCTTTTCACTAGTAAAATGCAAGTTACAACCATACTAAATAGTCTTCATTTATCTTGAGATCACATTGTTACTTCTTTAACACATAGTGAAAATAAAATAACAATGACATTGCTTCTAGTACTTTTAGTACTTGAAGGAGAAAAGATGAAGAGGAAGAATAGAGATGGTGAATCATCCAATTTATTGATAACTCAGGATAAGCGTTACATAGAACAAGATGAAGCCAAAATAGTTTAAGAAAAAGAAATAGTTGAAAAGAAACAAAGTAAGCAATTTATTGGAAACTGTTTTAAGTGTAGGAACAAGAGGCATTACAAATCACAATATCCTAATAAGAAAAAAGCACAAGAAAGCAAGGAAATTGTGATGATAATCTCAAAAGTAATGCTCATGAAACCAACGTCAGTTTCATGATAGGCTGACTCTGCAGCAACAAGACATATATGCAGGAACAGATATATATTTGTCAAACTCGAAAATAAACAAACAGGAGAGCACAAAGTATATATGGGCAACAACATATACTGCAATGTCTTGAGGCAAGGTACATGTAAATTTAAAATAAATGGTTCCGTTATTTTACTTAGTAATATATTATATATACCTAGTATTCGTAGAAATTTAGTATCAGTGCATGTGATCAGAAACGCTACATAGTTGAGTTTAAGTCTAGAACCGTTGTAATAAGTAAGGATAATGTATCAGTGAAAGGCGTGAAAGATCACAATATGTATGTACTGAATGTTAATATTAATAAAGTATTTATTTTTTATTATTTGAATGTTTCTACTGATTGTACATATTTATGGCATTTAAGATTAGGCCATATAAATAAAAATAAGCTGATCAAAATGTGTAAAAGTGGATTAACACCATAAATAAACTCAGATAATATTAATATATATGAACCATGTATCAAAAGAAAAATGAGTAGTAAATCTTTTTCAAAAAGTTGAAAATCTACATATTTATTTGAAATTATATATTTTGATGTTTGTGAACCTTAAAAACTAAAACCCATAAAGGAATGGAGTACTTTATTATTTTCACAGATGACTATTCAAGATATGGACATATCTATTTACTCAAACATAAATGTAAGGTAACTTAGAAATTTAAAAAATATAAAGTAGAAGTAAAAACCAGTTGGGTAAGGCCCACTAAATTTTTGAATAGTGGTAAAGGATGTGAATTTGAAACTTTGGATGATTTTTGTAACTGAATGGTATAAGATACATTTATACTATACTATATAAACCTAAACAAAATGGCACTATGGAAAGAAGAAATAGAACTCTATTGGATATGACGAGATCAATGATGACATATGCTGATCTATCAATACATTTTTGAGGTGAAGCATTATTGACTGCGACATATATATTAAATAGAGTTGAAACCAAAGTAAAACCTCTTACACCTTATGAGATATGGATGAGACATAAATCAGACTTAAGTAAATTTAAAGTGTGGGGTTATAAAGTACAAGTGCTTATCCCAAGGCCACTAAAAGATTAATTGAGAAGTAAAATCTGGGGATGCAAGTTTATTGAGTATGTAGAAAACAAAGTGGCTATAGATTTTATCATTCTGAAATATGATTAATAAAAAGTAAAGATGCCGTTTTCTTAGAAAATACAAACTTAATTACTCCAGTTGATCAATGGATTTATTAAATGATTTAGAGAATCAACATATCTCCACAGAGTCTAACAATGATAATTTTGCTTTATTCAGTTACAGAATAATAAGAATAAAAGAAAGTAAGATGAAAATCAATCTTCAAGTATTGATGTTGGAGATAGTGGGAGCAAAAGAAACAAACGACCATTGATATTATTTCAAGATCATTATCCACTAATTTTTCTAAGAATAAAAGAAAGTTAGACAAAATTCAATTTTCAAGTATTGATGATGGAGATAGTGGGAGTAAAAGAACTAGGCGACCATCGATATTATTTCAAGATCATTATGCACCAAATACCAGTTTGGAAAATTTAGAAAATTATCTTGAAAATTTTTCTGATGAAATCAATAGTATCGATTCAGATAAATGGTTAGAGGATATGAAAAATGAAATAGAATTGATAATAAAATAATGTTTGGGAGTTAATAGATCCTCAAAAAGATAGAAAAACTATTGGTTGTAAATGAGTTTTTAGAAAAAAAAATTCAAAGTTGATAATAGTTTGAAAATATATAAAACATGGTTAGTGGCCAATGGATGTACCCAACAATCAAGGGTAGACTTTGTAAATACAAATTCACTTGTAGCGAAGTTCATATCTGTAAGGATTACCTTGTCTATTATTGCCATGATGAATTTGAAATTACATTAGTTAGATGTAAAGATAACTTTTCTTAATGATGAATTAAAAGAGAATATCTTTATGATTCAACTAGAAAGATTCCAAATTAGAGGATATGAAGAAAAAGTCTACAGGTTACAGAAGTCACTGTGTGGATGAAACGTTTTATTGAAAACTTAAATTTGGCTATATTGACAAAACCAATCAATGTATTTATGATCAAGTAAAGGTTAATTTTATTTTCTCGACCGAGATGGTAGCAGATTTGATGACCAAAGGATTATCTCTGGAGAAATTCAGAGAACACATGACTAGAATGGGGTTGAGAGAAACCTTGGTGAAGAAACCTCATGGTCGACATGCATAACTCACGAAATTCTGGGGACGCCTAGAAAATTGGAGTTATGATGATATCCAAATGAAGATTTTGGTCATTTTTTTCTTAGTAAGAGGACAATATCCCATATTTATTGATTGCACTAACTTGTGGTCGAAGAAAACCGTGGTTACAAAACCTGACACCCAAGTGTTACAAATAATTCAATAAGTCTATAAGACCCAAACTCAGGCGAAAAAAAACTAATAACCATAAGACTCAATACAATCTAGTCCAGAATAACCAAAAAAAACAAAGGAAAACACTACAAAGCCAAAAAAAAACCTGCAATACAAAAGTTAGCTCACACAAAATAATAAAACAAAACAAAATCCAATGAAAAAGAAATAGACTAAAATGAAGCTGTGGTAAACCCAGTTTGTCTAGCCAATAATACCCTTCAAAAGATGTAGCTACTCCCGAGAATCCGCATAACAAAAGTTTTTCCCATTCTCTTCGTGATGTGTGAGAAAATCAATAGCTTGATTACCCTCATGAAATTGGTGTAAAACCAAAACATTTAGCCCCTCAAGTCACCGATAAGGTGATTAAGGAAAATCTCAGGAAGGGCCTTAGGGTGAGTACTTAATAAAATTTTAGTGCAAGTTGATTAATCAAGTAATTTGTTGATCATTCGTAAAGATGCTGAAAAGGTGATTAGGGAAATCCTTAGGAATAGCCTTAAAAGGAAGTACTTAACGAAAATTCAGTACAGGTCGATACATGTGTTATGTATTCGACTGAAATCGTCAATTGTGATAAGGATATTGATTATTGATCCAGTCACGGAAAATTGATGCCGTTCACTAAATTTTTAGTGAAATGAAGTCACCCATTATATGTGGTCACTGGAAGCACATATAGTGGAGGGTGTGGTTAGATAAGGTAATGACAAAATCATGCACACATAGAGGCTTGTCATGCTCTAACGCTGATATGCAAGAGTATGCAGATAAGAATTGAGTAGTAGAAAACTTATATTGGTACCAAGGTAAAATACTCAACTAGATCATCATCGTTTTGTGTGATCAAGTGTGAGATATAATTCTAAGCGGCATGATCACCAAACTATGTACCACTTAAAATGATACCCTCTCCATGCTGATGGTTTCCATGGGAGTGATGGTTAAGGAAATGTTAAGAGACACAACCTTTTGATTTAGTCAAAAGGTTGTGTCACATGTTAATGGTTGTGTCATTTGCCAACTATTGTATTACCAATCCCTTTGCCAACCAGTGTCTCATGGCCTATAAATAGGCACCATTGGTGCACAAGAAGGTACTTAATTCTTTGTGTCCATCATCAACTTATGAGACAAATACATTCACAAGAATGTCACCATATTGTCAATTTTCAATTCAATTTTCATCCATTTTTGTTCTCCATTTTTTTTATAGGCATATCGCTAATTGAAGCTTGAGAGTGGTTGGAATGCGACGTGGAGATCACAACCAAGCAGAGGGAGGAGAGAGAGAGGAGGGAGAAAGAGAGAGCAATGACAGTGTGTTTGAATGAGATTTTGCATCTCTGAGTGTGGTTCTATTATTTTGCATCTCTGAGGAGGGAGAAAGAGAGAGCAATGCCGAATTGTTATTTGAGGGTGTAAAATTCTCTTATTCACCGCATCTGGTTCCTAGCTTCTCTGTATAACTAAAACAAGCGATGTAAATGACCACATTTTTTGTAGTGAGGTCACATATATATATATACACACAAGCGTGAACTAATTAGAGGCCTATTCAAATCGAAGTGTTGTTGCATTCTTTATATGATAAAATATAACCCGCAAAATGCACATCAATTAGAACAAATCATTAAGAATAAGAATCAATGAGGAAAAATAATAATTCTTAACATGTTAATGAACGAAATAATAACAAAGTGTTTTAGAGTTTTTTAAATTATAAAACATAATTACTAATCTGGTAATAAAAAAAAGTAGCAAACCTCAGATAGATAGGTGAAGCAAAACATGGTTTCCGAATCAGTTAAGCCAATAAGCATATATACAACCATTATAAAATTTAGTATTTGTTAGCTGCGGGCATATATTTATTTCACTCATGAATATGGCTACCTTGTTTTAAGGTGGTGGAGTGTTTTTATTCATAAAATCGATCTTCCCAACTCAACTCATGTATAGTTTTCCATTACTGCAAGGCTCATGCTGAGGTCTATAGTGTTTGAATAAATGAAGATGATCTTGAAGGTTGAATGTTTTGGATTAAACTAATGAGAATGCAAAATAGAAGGGAATAAGAATAGAATGTTAACTTTGACATCCTTTATAGCACACTAATCATATGATTGGACCACGTGTTTTTTGTAGATGTTAATGGACATAAAGAATTATTGAATGGTCTTATTTCTAAATAACTCATACAATATGGTGTTATTCCAAAATAAACCACATAGAGACCCTATCCTAAGCCGATCATACAAGGGGGATGACCAAATTTACATTAAAGTTGGCCAAAAAAATTTCAACAGTAACAATGTAATTTTATTTAAGAGACGATTAATACTATTTAATTAAGGCAAAATAGACATTAAAGAAAAGATTAAAAAGCACAACAAGTGGCTGGAACATCTAAATGAAAATTTTAGAGACAAATAATTTTGCCCAAAAAACACAAAACACTATTAGGCACTTTTATAATAAAAGAGACAAAAAAAGCTAATTCCAAACTGACCCAAAGGATAAACATGTAATTTTGTTCATTAGATAAAAAGCACTATTCACCTTTAGAGAGGCGCTTTTAAATATATATACTAGGAATGTACAAGAGTAACGTGTAAAATATGTTTGTCTAATTGGGTAAAATAATTATTTAAAAAAATAATATTTTTTATAAAAAAAAATGATCTTAATCAATAATTTAATGCATTGGAAAAAAGAGGTAAATTCTAGCAAATAATTAATCAATAATTTAATGCATAAAAATAAAATAAAATATTTAACAAATATATTTAGATAATAATAAATTAGTGAAGCATAATAACTTATCTTTTTGTCAAAATCTTCTGATTTTTATTTTTCAATTATAAGGACAAAAGCAACCTCTCCATTGGCATCTAGCTTTCAAAATCATTAATTGCACTTTCAGCAAATCTTCCTTGATATCCTTCAAAATCCTTTGAGCTAGTCTGCTCATCTTTTTTTTTATCTGTTTTTTCTAATTATTAATTTTTTTATTTATTAGAAAAAAATAACCCCAATCCACAAATTTTGTAACAATCACAAGTAGACTTTTTACCCTTTGATTTTAGGGTTTTACTACGTACAAGTATAGTTGTGCACTAATCTATGTACCAATACTGATTTATTCATACTTAAAATTTAAATTAACAATATTTTTAATAAAATCTACTTTTTGACCAATCACACCATATTGGTATACAAATTAGTGCATAATTATGCTTGCAACTATATTTTTCCTTGATTTTATCATGTTAGTAACTTTTCAGTACAATCCATGGGTCTTAGGAGAGGGAGGAGAAACATAGACTGACATAAAAACAAGCCAACCAAGAACTCCTCTATCTAATAAATTTCACATCTCTGCAACTACATGTTATTTTGTTCCTCATATGATCAAAAGAATATCTTTTCCTAACAAAAAGGCAAAAGGAAAATAAAATGGGAACACAATCAAAGAGCAGAGAATGAACAAAAACGAAAACATCTGCTACAAACCAAGCTCCCCTTCATATGTACCATTGCAACACTTCATGGGCAAGCCCTTTTTGTCTAAAAAACCATGGAAGTTCCATGACCTTAAATCTGGAAGATTATCCAACATCATGACTACCACTAAGTGCACTGCACAGTATTAATTAAAAGTGTCAGATGAAACTATACATATAGTAAGAAATTCAAAGTGAGAAAGCAATGCACTAAAAAATAGAATACAGGCACTGACAGGGGCCTCATTTGCAAAATGTCCCACTCGTACAGTGGTCCATAATTACATCATTTACTACTTCTATGCTCAAATTTAGTTGTCTTCAATTATTCTCCAATAATTACATATCAAAGATTGTAATGCTTTTTTAGCAAGAACCCTTTCTCAGCTAACTGGAGGTGATTGATAGAGAAGAATATATTCAAACTCGAAACATATACTTCAAACGAAATGAGAAGAAGCAGATAAAAATAAACATTTCAATCTAACAAAAGAAAATATATAGAATACATACTTCATAAGATTATATATCTGGCATGATTCATCTAATAACCCAGCATCGAGTTATGGCCCTTAGATCTGATACACCTCCACCTATCCCATTGGGACACGGTAGACAATTGAAGGGTTGAAACCCCCTAAACCCATCCCCCCCCCCCCCCCCCCCCCAAAAAAAATAATAATAAATTTGAAACATTCAATAGCAAAAAGTCTTGATGCAAGAGAATATGAACATAAATAGGCAAGTTTGAATCTCTACATCCACTCGTTTAACAAAAATATAAGTCAAGCATATAAACATCCACACGAACATAATATTATGAAGTATGCATATTTTATTTAACACAAAATGATATTAGTTTAAGTGGGGGTTGAATCAATAGGCCCAGAATTGCACACAAACTGTTGACAGCTCAAAAAGTTCATAGCCATTAAGAAAGGGATGGGACACTCTGATGTTACTGGCCCTTTTTTCTCTTGATTTTTGGTAGTCTGCACGAACTCTAAATGATTTATTGGTATGGGTACCCATCCTGTCCAATTGAATTGATATGTGTGATAATAGAAAATAAGCAAACGTGTTTCTTGTGGCAGACTCTATTGCTAAAAGCCTAAAAGGAACTTTGGTCCTCTCTTTTGTGTAAAAAAAGAGAAGAAGAAGTTGATTTCCAACCAGCATCATGACCCCCATTTTATGTGGTTCTAATACTATCTCTGCTTCTTCCACCATATATGATTATCTAAGCCGCCGCCACCACCACCACTGCCACCACTCTACATTCCTTCCTCCAAAAAAAAATATATGTATAAAATAATTCAATCCAATATGTATAAAATAACAAGAAGTTGACACCAACATAAGGGAATTAAAGTCAAATTTGCTTTAATATGCTTATCAAATTTTATTAGAAATGGGTTCCATTTGGTCAGGAAAATTAAATTTTGGTTCATAAAGATCAGGTTCTTTTAGAAATTTTGTGTACCTGGGAAATCAATAAGATTCTTTCTTTCTTAAATTATTACTGTAGAGCTATGAATTTAGATGATCAAATGAAACACATTCAATATGGTCCGACAAGGGTCTTGATGGAATAGAGGTTCCACCTCAAACTTTGGCTTCAAGGAATATAAAATATTATTATATTGTATTTGGTTTCGAGGAACCTCTGAATTTCACCAAATCCAAACTAAATCACAAGCTTCCTTGCTTGCATATCATCGATTTGTCTAATTAAAACATAATGGATGCATTCTTGTGTAAGACTTCATTATAGTCGTGACAAGCAAAACAATGCAACATGCAAATAGCTTTAAAAGTTGTTTTTAGATTGAGAAACAGAGAAAGTAAAGAGCAGAGAACAACAGGTAGACCTAAACACATTAGGGCAACCTGCATCTCCTGAGCTATAGCAACATGTAAGCAAGTCAAGTGCAGTTAAAAGGTATTGAACCTTTCGCAAGTTCAAACATATTATCTATTTAATTATATAAAAATCAAGTTTTAATTGCTGACTTGACATCCATTCCACATTATTCCGTGTTAAAATAAAAGGCGCAAGAAGCCAACACAAACACTCTGAACAAGTGCTATTTTTGTTTGAAACCAGTGATATTTCAAAGTGAGAAAGCAATGCACCAAAAAATAGAATACATGCACTGATAGAGCCCTCACTTGCAAAACATCCCACTCATACGGTGGTCCATAATTACATCATTTACCTATCCTATGCTCAAATTTGTCTGCCTTCAATTCTTCTTGATCAATAACTACATATCAAAGATTGTAACACTTTTTTAGCAAGAACCCTTCTTAGCTAACTGGAGCTGATTGATAGAGAAGAATATATTCAAAGTCGAAACATATACTTCAAATGAAATGAGAATAAACAAATAAAAATAAACATTTCAACCTAACAAAAGAAAATATATAGAATACACACTGCACAAGATTATATATTTGGCACGATTCATTCAACAACCTAGCACCGAATCATGGCCCTTTGATCCGATGCACCTCCACCTGTCTTATTGGGACACCGTAGAAAATTTAGGGGTTGAAAATCCCTAAAACCATTGCCCCACCCCCCCAAAAAAAACAAAAAAACAAAAAACAAAAAAAAAACAGAAAAATTGAAACATTCAATAGCAAAAAGTCCTGACGCAAGAGAATATGAAGAAGTTTGAATCTCTATATCCACTTGTAAAAATATAATTAAAGCAAATAAATATCACCATGAAAATAATATTATGAGGTATGCATCATTTATTGATCTCTGCAAATTTTTCTTTCTTAAATATTAAATATTAAAAAAAAAACTGCAAAAATGTATCAGTATCAATATTTCTTCGGTAGACCTACCTATCACTTATTATTATGTATCAGTATCCTTTTCTGGTCGTTTTTCGAACTACCTTTCTAAACTAACATTCTATTGCTTTACATGATTGTTCTGTCTTTCGATTGGAATTGCTGTAACGACTCTGGCATGTGAGATGTGCAGTACCCCGACGCCAGTTTAATAAAGCAATGGTCCAGCATCATTGTTTCCCAAGCACTCGTACGTGTATATGTATGTAACCTATTGGCACATGTTGAGAACGATGTTTGGCACCTGTTTATTTTTTTCCTTGTCGGAATGACTTATTAACCGAGATGACATCTGATCCTAGTCAGACATACATGATATTATTTTTATAAATTATTTAATAAAAATATATCTAATTTAACACATAATTATATATTTAAACTATATCGGTAAGGAACTTAATTATAATAGTTCACGTGGAGTGAAATATTTCTTACATTCTTTTATTATTTCATTTCAAAGCCCACACGAATCTGAACATATATTTTAGTGTTGATTTTGTTCTTTCTTTCTCCTAAAGTGTGCAGTTATTAATGAAATTCGTATTATTTCATGTCAGAAGCCATGTGAAATCTCATGATTTATATATATACACACACACACACATATATATATATATATATATATTAGTAAGGGCAATGTGCCCTGCACGTGTGCCCAATTGAAAAAAAAAAATGATAACATATAATAAATGAGAAGGTAAATCAAGAAAATTAAACAAATTTCAAACATGTCATAAATTTACAAAAATTTAATAAAACATAATAAAAAGTTTAACAATAATTGTATAGTCATATTTATTAAATAAAACTATATTAACATGTTAAGAATAAAACAGATCGAATAAATAAATTCAATATTCATATAATCCAAAATTGAATGGAATAAAATACTGCAGGGAATGAAATATTTTATTACCAGTGTTTTTAACAACACTATTAATAGTATTATAAATATCAGATTTGTGATTAATATAAAATTTATTATTGAACAATTAATATAACATTTTGGAATTACGAAAGTTGTTATTAATATCAGTACAATTCTTATAAAAGGAATAAATTTATCCAAATATATGAAAAAAAATATTTACATTTTGAAATAATGTATCTAAATAAATCATTAAATAAAAATGGGAGAAAATACGCCATATGCTTCATTCACTATTAGGGTTTTCGAGACAACCCAACCTCCAAGGATTTCCAAAAGTTCAATAGTCTAGACCCCTCATTTCTATTTACTTCCTTTTTAGATATATTCTCTCCTCTAAAAAACTCGTACGAAAATAGAAAAATAACAAAAGAGATAGCAGGTTGACAGACCAAGTGTCATAGCATGAAACGCAATGTTTCTAGTAAGTGAAACTCATAATGACACCGTTCTGAATCATTAGACATAAACTTAAATCAAAGTACTTCACTTCCGTTGCTTCCAAAAACTTCGAACATCTTTCTCTCAGCCATTGTCTTCCTAGCTAACATTTCCCACGGCGCTATCTTCCTCCTTAGTTATGATTCATTACATTCTTCTTCACTTGCTGCATCGAAATTTTCTATTCTCAACATGCTCTCTTTCTCTCCCCCCTGATTTCTCTATCTCCTCTCTTTGTTTCTCTTTCTCCTTTTCTTTCTCTCTCTCTCTCCATCTCATACCCTCACTGTGACTCTACAGATGGCCACATGCCCCTCCTCTCAATACGGCAAACACCAACAAGAACAACAAGGGCAAGAAACCCTCATCCTCCAGCATAATCACAAATAGCGACCCTTCGAGAACAGCAACATTGACGAACATAAGAAGCACCACCTACACAAAGACCGCGGTTGTCTGTGGATTTTTTTTTTTCATTTATCTGTTTGTTGGATCCTTCTTCTCCATTTTTTTTCTTCGATGTAAATGTGGCTATTCAATTTTTGTTTGTCCAAATGGAGGTTTTTTTGTTGGGTTTCTTGGTTTGATGTGAAATTTGTTCTTTCTTCTAGGTATGTGTGTGTGTGTGTGTGTGTTTTTTTTTTTTTTTTTTTGTAGATCTCATTTCTTTTCTCTCAATGGGATCTGAATCCAAAGAGCAAGTTGAGACTTTTCTCTTTTTTTTTTTTTTGCCATGTCATTGTTCTTCGATTGAAAAGTCCACCATTTCCGAAATATCTTCGGAAAGCTAGGACTTTTTGTTGGATTCTTCTTCTCTATTTTTTATTTCTTGGATTTAAATCTGGTTGTTCGATTTGTGTCCGTCCAAGTGGAGTTTTTTTTGTTCAGTTTCTCGGTTAGATATCAAATTTGTTCTTCTTTCTTCTGGGTATGTTTTGTTTTTTGTGTAGATCCTCTCCTTTATTAAGAAAAGTCAAAGTGAAAAGGCAATATGAGAATTTTCTATGTTAATGTTCCTATACATGCACACTAAGGATATAAAATTAGAAATATTGTCTCATCATATAAATGCAGTTTTAAAGATTTTTGTAACTAGAAGGAAAATATATTTTTGAGTTAAAATATTTTTTCAAAATCGCAATCGTATGAGTTATATGATGAGAATAGTTATCTCACAGTTTAATGATTTGTTAATAATGGAGTTACAATTGAATTATGGTGTGAAAGCAGTTATTACATCAAACTAGCTTGATCAATTTTTGGTTGAGTCAAGAAAACTACTCGTATTTTAGGTAAGGGTGGAGAATTGTGGATTTTTTGTAACACTTATTTTTTTGGAAAGATTATGTTTCATTCCACATTACCTTAACCTTAATATTTTCAAATATATATATATAAGATCACAAAAATAGTGAGAGTAAATCAACAACTAGTGTGAGTATACCTTTGAGTGGTGGTGTACCACTAGTGATAGTGACTCTCAAAATTCATAGAATATAAAGATCCTCATAAATAGTGTAATAACTATATATCAATATTCTCTTGCCGTTTAGAGACTGGAAGAGAATATTTATAATATAACTCCACTAAAGGTATTGAATTCACATAATAGGAATCCTAACATAGAATTTTAGGTTCACTTCGCTTATATGATCCAACCTGAGGTTGTTGATCTGATTGACACAAGAAAAGTGAAGTTGATAGAGGTATAGATCAATCTCTCAACACTAATTGAGTTGCCCTTAAATAACCATTGATCGCACATTTATTGGAACTTTTCTTGAAAGAGTTAAATAGTTGATTCTCGTAGGAGAATTAGATGGTTAGATTTTGTGATGGTTACATTTTGTGATGTTTAGATGTGAAGTACTTTGAGTGCATGATTGTTGCTTGTACGATTTTGGTGCAAAAAGTGAATGAATGATGCTGGTATTGTTTTTGTTCGACGTAAACCATCCATCTGTTCAAAGATATCCAATGTACCTAGTTGTTTTTTTTGTTTAAGACCTATTGAATAAAATGAGGGTTCTTTAAATGCTATTGATAATCTTAAAAAAGTATCCTCTTAAGAGATATGACAACCTAGTTATCTTAGATTATTAATTGTCGCCTAATGAGAGGTTTTCCATACAAAGATGTAGTGGATACGGATTTGTGAAAAATAGCTAAGACTCATGTCTTGTGAGACTGTGTATGAGAAACATGGTTTCTAGGAGCTTTTATTCAAAATCTCTAGACAATTAATGAGATGGAAAATACCAAAAAACCTAGTTTTGCCTTACATACTATTTGGTGTTTTCATTATGGTTTGCTCATGAGAGTTTGTGGTTGAGATTTTGTTAGGGGGTAAATATGGCTTATTTGATTAAATGAGTTTGTGATGCGATTGGACAAGTCGTTAAAAGTAATGACTAGACTATTATGATTGTCTTTGGAAGCAAAGGTCCTAATCGTTTTACCCTTAATAAAAAATGAATGATAGTTATCTCACATGTTGTTAAGTACAAAAGATTTATATAAAATCCCGAAGTCGTAAATTGAGTTTGCTGAAGGACATTTGAGGTCACTTAATTTGTAGATTTTTAAAAGTCGTAGTAGGGCCTCTTGACTAAGATCTAAAATTTATATTGTTTCGCGATGAGATTCACTGACTTCATGGTTGTGCAAAAGATTTTTATATATAAAAGTAGAGTCTCTTGGTATGTGCATGTTTTTTAAAGTTATTACACATGAGAATGCGCATTGAAAGAAATGGTCCTAAAACTTCAAATGAGAGTTGTGATTTGATTATTTTTAGTTGATTATGTGATTTTCCTCTGTCGTGGTATTGCTCGTCATGCACATGACATTGATCTATTCTATGATTATGTGGCATGACTGGAAGCATTTTTTGGTAAGCACACATATTTACCATAAATTTAATAGTTATGGTGAAAAATATATGTCAATAGGTTTAGATCAGTTCACTTACATGAGAGATCGTGTTTAGCGCTATATAGGAGTAGCGAGCAAAGATGAGACAATGTGTCACTCGGTACTTGTCTAGAGAAGGATAAGTTGTAAGACACAAAAGATATGTCGCCTTAGTATGAGCTAAGATGAGATCCATCATATTTAAAAAGACCATGCATGGTTACCCACAATCCATGTAGCCTATGGTTTAGCCAAATGCGAGATCTTCTTAGGCTCTTCGGATAACGAGCAAATTAAAGGAATCGGTTTTAGGCACTGAAATAATAACTAGACTAAGTTTTGCACGATGTATTAAGATTAGATATACACTCTTTTTTTTTTTTCTTTTTTTGAAAGAAGACTCTATTGTAACATGTATTTCATATTACATGTGTTTTTGCAACCAGCAAAAGACGTGAGTGAATGGATCCTTATTTTCTCACCATATGAGTCCTGTAGGTCATAATTGATGATCTTAATTTATTTATGCCCTTAGAAGACAATTGACTATGTCATTAGATTGATGTTTTAGTGTCTGCTACTTTGGCATACTATCTATGATCATAAATGATATGATCTAAAGAGATATTGCTAAGAAAGTGACTGGACTGAAACTGAATGACATGAGAGCAAATGGAAGACTATTGGGTAACACATCGACAATAGTTTGTACTGTCGGCAAGTTATATTGCTTCTTGGGAGTTGCGACATAGTTATAAGTACATTATGTTTTATAGAAATTAAGCATTGCTCTAAGTCATTTGGACTTGAGAGGGATTAGGAATGAGATGCTTGTCAAGCTTGTAACAACTAAGTGCAAATCTCTCTCTCAAAAGAATTCTCTCCAATCCTGGCATCTAGTCTGTGGAGTTTGTGAGTATTGCTATGGTATTACTACATAGCACACATCACCATCGATATAAGAGTATTTCAGATGAACAATAACTACGATGGAAAATCTATGGAACCACCACCATCGATATGAGAGGATTTCGGATTAACAACAACTATGACGGAAAATCTATGAAACCACCACCATCGATACGAGAGGATTTCGGATTAACAACAACTGCGATGGAAAATCTATGAAACAACCATACTAAATTTATGATTTTCCAACGAGATAATATTGTTTCTGTTGTATACTTTAATCTAATATTTCTAATATATATAGGTAGTTTGTTCGTTCACCCTCTTTCTTGATCTTTGGGTGGGGTTAGTTACCAAACAATAATAATTAGTGAAACGAGGGTTTGCTCTAGTCATAATATTAACTATTTTTTTTTTCTTCTTCTATATAAATAAATTTGTCTTATGGTGCGCTTAATTCCTTTGTTAAATGCTCGTTTGGAGGATCATATATGTTTGGGTTTGACTTCCTTAAAAAAATGTTGGTATTTTTTTAATAAATAGTTTTTTTCTTTTTATATAACTTTTCAATGAGGTTACCGTTGTTTTTCTTCCATTAACTTTGGCTTTTAACATTGACGTTGGCTGCTTTTACTGGCTTGTGGTTGTAAAAAGCGTCCTCATTTACCATTCATTTTATTTGTCTTTTTATTCAATTGCTTAGCCGAGCCTTTTGAAAAATCTACGGTTGTAAACTCTAAAGTTATTAGACGTTATGAGATTTATTGCTTAAACATTATTGCCTTTATTCTCTTGAATTGCCAGTGGCCGGTTCTCTTGGTATTAACGTCTATCTTTTTTTAAAAAGTAAATAGAGGTTGGCGTCCAGGGTAGAGTTTTAAATTAAGAGTAATGTTATTTCTTTTTTGACGAAAAACAGTGTGTTGTTCTTTTTGGA
This sequence comes from Carya illinoinensis, assembly GCF_018687715.1. NCBI lineage: Eukaryota > Viridiplantae > Streptophyta > Magnoliopsida > Fagales > Juglandaceae > Carya > Carya illinoinensis. The sequence continues at coordinate 45,832,652 of NC_056754.1, forward strand.
AAAAAGAGAGAGGTATATAAATTGTGTATATATTTTTGAGAGATTTTTCAGACAATATAAAAATGTGTTTTCTGAGTTGAGCTTTGAGTTTAGCTACTTGTGCAGAATTAGTTTGAGTTATACGACGATCAGTTGGGCTGTTGTATCATGGAGGAGTCAAGTCAAGAAGAGTTCTAATATACCGGTTAATTTGAATCTTTTTAAAGAAAGTGAGATTTTCGTGCCTCAGTCTAAACTGGCTTCGTTTCAATTTTAACTTTATTGTAATTTTCATTACATTATTATGTAATTTTACCAACAATTAAAAAAAATGTTGAATCTCCTTAAAATATTTAAAAATATTTAGATAAAATAAGATGATATGAATTGAGAATTATTTGTGGCTTTTGTTTTTTCTTTCCCATAAAGTATGTAATTATTTAATAAAAATTTATACTTCATGTCAAAGTCATGTGAAATCTCAAGATATATATATATATATATATATGAAAAAGTCTATATGCAACCGGGGTATATTCTCAGTGCGGCCTCAGGTCCTACGTGGCGTCATAATGTAAACGACGCCGTTTACATTTTGATTGAATTTGGCTTGACGCTGGCTTTCTCCTTCCGGACTTGTTTTACTCTCATCTCTCGCTTCTCTCTCGTCCCCCCTCTCATCTCTCTCTTTCCTCTCATCTCACAGGAACCCTAACCCTAACCCTCTCAGCTCCCTCTCATCTCTCCTTTCTCATCATCCCTCTCATCCGACGCTAACCAAGACAAACCCTAACCCAGAGAACCCATTTGAAGGCAACACGAACCCTAACCCAAAGCCGTGAAGCCACTCGTCCTCACTCTCCCCGTTTTCCTCCCAGAGAGCCGTGAACCCACTTGTCTTCCCAGAAAACCCACTCAGTCTTCTCCCCGTGCCCTCCCCCAAACCTCCACCCAATCGTCTTCACCCCCTTGAGGCCGCGATGAGACACGAACCCGAAAAGCACAAATCTTCTTCGGAGAACCCAGGTTTTATTTTTATTTTTATTTTTTGTTGATTTTAGTTTTATGAATGAAACTAAAAATTGTGATTGTGATTATGATTTTTAAAGTGTTAATTAGTTGAGTAGTTGATTTTGGATCATCGGCCATTCAGTTTATTCCCATATTTTGAAATTTGGAATTTCTTTTTATGAATGCAAGTTGTGATTGTGATTATGATTTGCCATTATAACACCAAATTAGAGGGGATTCATCACTCATTATTGGACATATCGTCTTAGCTTCTCTGAGTTAGGATTAAGACGTGTATTTATTTTATTTCTTTTAAGGATTAAGATGTGTGACTTTATGGGTTTAAGTGTATATAGTTGAGAAGTTTAGCCTGTTCTTTCTCAAGTAATCTAATCATCAACCCAAGTTTATGGGGGAAAGGCAAATGAGAGTAGCCATCTAACAGTACTTCACAGATCAGAAACAAAAATAATAATAATAAATGCATGAAATTCTAAATTCACATTTCGTGATCAAGAGTTGGATTATGGAGACTCAATTTGAAAAATATTCCTTATAAATTATTGATTTTCTTCCAAAATAAGTTGAGAGAACTTCCTCCATTTTAATGTGTAAATTTATCGAATATTCTTTGAGAATATAACAAATGTGTAACATTTTAATAGTCTAGTCTGTAAAATGTCAATGTCTTTTGAATACAGGATTCATCAAAAGGGATGAAAGGCCCTTAGTTGATTTTGGTGATTTTAGTTGAATTGTTGATAAACTTTGGAATTTTGAAAAATGAATGGGTTAAAAAGCTGTAGTGGACCCAACCCAGCACCTCTAAAAAATTGCTGTCTATTGCTTGATTTTAAGTAGATTAAGAGCTCAAGGTCTGACAATATTGTACCAACTAAGACATTTGTCAAAACTTGCTGCTCTTCATTAATAACAGCATCATTATTCAACTGTTATTCAATTTTTTTATGGGGGTTCATCTTAGAATGTCAAAATCATCTTCATCAATATCTTCATTATCTTTTCGCAAACGTATTTTGGAAAAAGAATTGTGCTTCTACGAGCTGGAAGCCACATTGAAATGGTCAACTACTACAAAAAATCCTAGACGGCCCTTCTTAAGGTGTTCAAAGTATAATACGCAGGTAACTACATTATTTGTTGCCTAAAACATTTTTTGTATATAATGATTAATATATTGTACAATTCAAAGATGTCTAATATATGCATTAAATGAAATGAGCAGGGCTTACCATACTGTAAGTTTTTCAAGTGGTTGGATGGTAATGAAGTGACTGAGTTACAATATAGAGAAAGAATTGATGAACTGTTAAAGAAAGAGAGAGATGTCGAGAAGATACTTGAGCTGCTCGGAAAGAGGGAGATTGAGCTCCATAAGATAGTGGATCGCCTCGAGAGGGTGCAGATGGTGCTGTCCAATAAAAGCGACGAGATTATGCAAAAGGAGTTGATATTTAACGCACAAGAAGCTAAAAGAAGGCATTTATGCACACTACTTTGGATTTATTGTTGTTTTGTATTTGTACATGCATTTTACCTAGTGTTATATAAGTAATTTGGGATTGTTATTAGTAGTTATGTGTTTAGGTATTTTGGAAATTATTTTGGTGTTTATGCAAAGTTATTTTGTGGAAGTTGTTGATTAATGTGTTAAATATGTGACCGGTTTCACTTTATGTACTGTTTTATATGTATGGATGTGAAAGACAGGTTGAAGCAACTTTTTTAATATTTTTTTGGTGATTCTGCTATTTTTGGGTGATTTTTACTAGTTTTTGGTATGTTCTGGCCTTGCCACTAAATACTCAGATTTATTATCCTGTTAGTGATCGTGTGGGAATTTAAATACTGCATTTTTGCTGGAACAGTCTAATATTATTACCGTTTTCCTATAAAGACTACTTATACTGGGGGTTTCATTTCTGCTTATCTTGATGGGCTATTTGGAATGGCAATATTTCAACATTTTTGTATCTTTTTAGTGTATATGTGGGTTAGAAGTCAGTTTCTACAAAACTACTAAAAAATTCCCTTCGGACTGGTCTTATCAGAATGCTTTCTAGTCATGGGTATTTAATACTCTCAGGATTGTAACATGTTGAAGTTTCAAAATCCTTCATTTTAGTTTTTTCTGTTCTTTTGCAAATTGGGTGTTTCTGAAATTGCTAAAAAGCATGGGATGAAGGTGAGCTTCCAGTTTTTGTCAGACATGAAATCTCCACTTTTGAAAAGATAAATTTTTGTTGGCCTTGAAGGTTTGAAAATAACTAACAAATCCCTTTAGAAGAAAATTTCTCATGAAAAGACTAGGTGTTGCCTAAAGTATGAAAGTTGTCCCTAAAAAAACGTTAACACTGAACCAATTGGTCAAGTTCAAAAAAAGAGTCCCTGCTTAGCCTTAAAATTTTCCAGTTTTGCTATTGGAATTTTTTTTAATACTGAACCATTACTACAAGAAAATGGGAATGCATATCTAACAGTAACTCTTGTTGTCAAACGTGTTATAATTGTTCAAAAAATTCCTGCAAAATTCCTGCTGGTCACATTAAATAGCTACACAAAGTGCACAATCCAAGTGGAATAAAGTCACAACAAGAAGCTAAATCCATCCAAGTGCCTCAAATACATTCAATAATATTCATCATCTTATCCAAGTGCAACACAAAGTGCACAATCCAAGTGGAATAAAGTCACAACAAGAAGCTAAATCCATCCAAGTGCCTCAAATACATTCAATAATATTCATCATCTTATCCAAGTGCACAACAAAGTGCACAATCCCAGTGGAATAAATTCACAAAATTAAGCTAAATCCATCCAAGTGCTTCAAATATACAAAAAATATTCATCATCTTATCCATGTGCACAAGAAAGTCCCTAAAATATATTCAATACACATATATTTCATCCTAGGAATACATTCAATAAACGACCCGATATATATTCACAATCCCAACCATCAAAAGCACTTCCTCAATTCATTGCAAAGGTTGTGATCCTTCCAACCCAAAGTGCACCAATTGTGATTTTTTCAACCCGATTTCCATCTGTAAATAATAACCCAAAATATTAATTGATACCACATAAAAATTAGTATTAAACTCGGAGAAAAAATTTGATATCACTTACGCTTTCTTGACTCTGAATAGTTATTTCTCGAGACTGGGTTTCAATAATGTCGATAGCCACGCTTTCTCTTTCAGGAATAGCCTGTTGGAAATGAAAGGTAAGTTATACAGCCAAATATTGTAAATTAGTAATAAAATTAAACTTATTAATATACCTGCATGTGTCCAACATTAGAGACATTCATCTCAGAATGGTCAAATAAATTCCTGCATACTTCCGTCACAGGTGTATCTCCTTTATCCACAACCTGGATATCTCCTCCATCCCGCTAATAATTAATTAACAAAAAAATATACATTAAATCTTCTTCATTAATATAATATAAATAAAATGCGGATATTAAAATATCTGCACCTCTTTACGCTTCCCTCTTTGCTGGTGGTTTCTTCATCTTTGCTTTAGCTTTCTGCATGTCTATCTCCATCATGGATGCTTTCCTTAGAGATGGAGGTCTGCCTTTGCCTCGCACAACGCGTGGACTACGTACTTCCCCAGAAACACCGACTACAGAGTCATTCGCCGTACTATCAACATTGGAACCAATTTGAGTCATCGATGGGTGTTATTGATTAGCACGATACAACTTAATCATTGCATATAACTTATTTCTCGCATCCTCAGTATGCTCTCTCGAACCCGATGCATAAGTAATCATCTGATAACAGATATTTAAAAGACTTAAATAGCTATTCGAATCTGCGTGTTGTTCCCCTGCATCGTAGCTACTGTGGATTAATGTGTATCGCCTTCTAATATCCTTCCTCCATCGATCTAAAATATACATTTCAGGCAAAAATTTAATATCATTACACCTGAATACGACCAAAATGTGACGACACAATATCCTCCTCATCTCAAATAATCCACATGAGCACTTTGTAAATGCGTCTTCCTCACTAAAGTCCACAAAATGTTTAACCAACTTAGTGAACTCTTCCAAACAAACTTCATCCTCAACCATATATGTCTTTATTGCACCAACAGAATTATGTAACTTTGGATTCAAGTCAATGATACCGTTGACTTCATGTTGAACTTCTTTGAACTTATCTATCGTGTACAACTCTTGAAACCTCTTTTCAATCAAAGATCTAGATATGCAGGGGATTGTCACATTAAATGATTGGAAGTCCGCGAGATTTTCATTCTCAATCTTTTTTTTCAATGCATTATCAAATTGGTCTATAAACTCCTTTAAGTTTGTCCTAGAATGTACATAACCATTAAAGAATGCATTCATGCTCTCGCTTCGCTGTGTTGTACTCATTCCAGCCCAAAAACACTCCTTCAAAAATGCCGGTACCCAATGCTCACGCTCAACGTATAGGCTCTGCAACCACGCATTCTCTCCCAAGTTGTAAGTGGTAAGCAACTGATCCCAACATTTCTCAAACTCATCAACACATTGAGTGTCATATACACATTTCATCAATGCACTCTTCATCCCAGTTTTGTATAAACCATATGAGCCAAACTTCTCAGGAACTTTCTTCAGTATATGCCAAAGAAAAAATCTATGCCGAGTATTTGGGAAGATAATTGCAATTGCATTTTTCATCGCTCTATCTTGATCAGTGATAATAGCTTTTGGAGCGTTACCATCCATGCATTGCAACCATGTTTTGAATAACCACACAAATGTCTTGGTATCCTCACTAGAAATCAAGCCTGCTCCCAACAGAATTGACTGTCCATGGTGGTTTACACCAACAAATGGTGCAAATGGCATCCCATATCGATTCGTTAGGTATGTGGTGTCGAATGTGACCACATCGCCAAAATACTGGTACGCTACTCTACTACGGGGGTTTGTCCAGAAGACGTTCTTTAACCTCCCATCATCATCTATATCCATCATATAAAAGAACCCAGAATTTTTGTATTGCATCCGTAAAAAATACTGTCAGAGCGCTCCAGCACCACCCGCGCCAAGTCGCAAATGTCTTGCCTTATCAATATAATTACGACAATCCTTTTCCAAGAATGGGAGATTCTCAAATCCACCCGCACCAACAATGAGAGATCCGTAACTCTTATTCGCTCGGATGCCAACCAAGTCATTTGTATCTAGGACCCTTTTTACTGCATCACTAACTTCTCTATTACATCGAAAGAAGCGAGATTTCTTTGGACTGAGACCATGGTTATGGATATTATGTACTATCGTCAACCGAAGCACTCCATCTTGCCTTAAGGCATTAATCTTTGCCTTGCATTCCGTCTTTCCTGTCGGGCGTAGGTTGGCAACATTCAGCGCCCTATTCCAGGCCTTCCCACCACAGGCACAAGAAATAGTGACGTATCTAACAGAGTCATCTTCTTCCCTCTCAGTCCGTTTTATCATCACCCAAAACCCGCATTTTTTATCATATTCCTTATAATAACTGAATAGCTCTTTAAGGGAATTATACTCCATTCTCGACTTTGGCTCATCAATCGTATCATCATCAACCACTTGGACATTATGAGATTTCTTGGCACTGCCATTATTAGAGTCATCAACTATAGGAGATCCACATGGCGCTTCAGATTCCCCACCATCAGTAGTATTATCCAGCCTTGAACCAACTATTTTGCTCGTGGTAGAGCTTTTATTGCTGATATGACTAGGAGGTTCCATGATATGTTCAAATGAGTAACCAGCATTCTACAAAAAATTATAAAAGGTCATCAATTAAACCACTGCAATTAAGCCACCTTATTCTTTTAATAGTTGCAACAAAGCCAACTTATTAAGAATAAATTAGGATAAGTTATCACTACCAGTATGTTGATTGGATATTGATTACTAGCCGGATATGGTAGAAAATTGTTGGTGACCACGTAGGCACTAGTCCAAAGTAACCAGACATATAATTTGGAATGTTTTGACTAGTTGATGTTATGGCCTAACATGTTATTAGATATAGTTATTGATGTATTTTGCAAAACAAAATATCAACAGTACCAATGTTAAATATTTTTCCAATTATATAACATACATACCTTAGATGGGGGATTTGAGCTAGATAATGTCTGCGTAGTTGGTTGTTCTTTCTCATTTTCCATGCTAGAAAAATATAATAGAACTGGCAACAATTAAGTAATTCAACATAAATCTACAATCTTAAATACTTTCTAATTCCATTTAATCATATGACCACATAGTATTAATTGCAACCTCAAATCTCTTACCACATGAATATATTAACATTTATATTCATCAACTGGTGCCAGATTGTATCTTCATTAACTGGTGCCACATTTATATATTAACAACAGATTGTGCATGCTAATAAAGATAGAAACCATTTATATCAACTATTGTTAATGAAGAAATAAACATTATCAAATAAAGGTGAAATAAACAATCAAATAATTGTTCAAAAAAAAAACAATCAAATATTTTTATTCTTAACACATTGCACTCTCTCTGTACTTAAAAAAAAAAAAAAAAAACATTTCATGCTTTGTTTTGTCAAATGAATACCAAGCAATAGGAAAAGAAAAAAAAAAAAAAAAAAAAAAAAGAAAGAAAAGGAAAACAAACAAAGAACGACAAAGGTAGAGCAAAAACCCAGATCAAACCGTTCTAATGTTTACCCACAAATGCAGATGAAAGAATAAGCTGGCTACCCAGTTAAAGCTCATCGGTCTCGGTCCCTGGTTCCAATTTGGGCTCTTGCGTAGGTTTCATCGCTCGGGTTAATCAACCCTTCTCTTTCCCACGCTCAAGGCAGATCAAAGCAGCTAGAAAAATATTCAGTTGAAACTCGTCGGCGAGGTGGGAGGACTGGAAGACGGGAATGGCGCTCTGTTTTAGATGAAAACAGTTCAAATCACGTGAAATGCTTCCCCCCCACTCCCGCATTACCTTTCTGCCTTTTTTTTTTTAATTAATTACCGACTGACGTGGCAGGCAGGATTACTCCCCGGGGATATATAGCATAACTGTATATATATATGGGAAAATTCTTCTTGTCATCTTCACACTTCACACACCACATTTATTTTAATTTTTTTTTTTTCATTTTTTCTATAATAAATATGTAGTGTGTAGATGATAAATAGAATAATTCAATTAGTTTAATAAGAATAAAATGAAATAAAAAATAAAAAAAATAAAAAATAATATTTTAATATATAAAATATGTGGTATGAGATGATATGTAACATTTCTCATATATATATATATATTATTGTTTGATGTTGATTACCTTTCCCACTCAACAATTTTAAAAAGTTAAAAAAAATAAATAATTTTCATGTTGAATTGTCTACGTACGTCCTCTCTTATTACTTTAATACTTTTGTGCTAATGAGATACAGATACTAGGGCGGTAGTCATGATGTCGCTTTTGTTCTTTCTTTCCCAAAAAGTATGTAATTCTTTAATAAAAATTTATATTTTATGTCAAAGTCACGTGAAATCTTATGGTATCTATATACTCAACCATTTTAAAAAGTTAAATAAATAAATAATTTTCATGTTTAAATGTATGCGTTTGGTTCGTTATCTCGTACTACTTTAAAATTATTCTAAAATAAAAACCGCCTCCCATTTTCGTTTCTTTGTTACCAGCTGGTCGTCTCGGTCTTCGTCTTCTACATTTTCAGTCGCAGATAGATAGAGAGAAGGAAAGGGCGACGGCGCGATCTTGACCGCATATCTTTGGGTTATCTTTCCGATTCGGTTGCAATCGAGGTCTTAAAGCCGAGAGCTCTTGATCGAGGTACGTTTCGCTAATATTCGTTGGTTGAAGCTCTAAATTTTTTAGTAAGAACAAAAACGAAGAGATTAGAAAAAATAGAATCTTGGTTTTTAGAGTTTAGTTCCGTTCTCTTCTTTGGTTATTTTCGTAAAAAAAAAAAGGAACTTTCTGCGTTGAAGCGTGTTTGAAGAGACGATCAGAACTCTACGATCACTATGCGAAGGTAGAGAGAGCTTTTTGGGTCCAGACCATCGATAACAGGAAGGGACCTAGAACCCGTCTTACGGAAGGAAGATAAATGCGAGGGAAAGAAAGCGGAACAGTTGGGTTAAAATGATTAAAATAATCATTCGGTCTGTGAACTGTAACTCGTCAATATTGACTAAATTCCTTATTGCTCGTATCTTGAGCTTTGGAACGGGTTTTGACTTTTCAACATTCTAATAGTTTATTTTTTTTTTAATTTTTATTTTTTTTATTAAATATTTAATATATAAATAAGAAATAAAATAATTAAATTAATTTAAAAAAAATAAATTCAAAAAAAAATATTAAAAAATTAAAAAAAAAATAAGATATTAAATTGAGAGGTTGTGTAGATTTTTTCTACAGCCAAATTTGGGTAGAACTGTTTGTCCCAACAGAGCACCAGCAAATTGTGGGTCCCAATGGCTTTTCTATTTCGCTTGCTTCAATCGGCCTTCATTTCAGTATAATAAAGCAGGGATCGATCCAGCACCGATCAATATCGTTGGCTAAGCATGCACTTATAATTTAAGTACTGTGCTTGCAAGTTCTTGCTGCTAGCTTGCTGCTGCTCAAACCCAGCCCTGCAGGCACCGTCTCTCTCTCTCTAATGATTGCTTGTATTAATCGAGGATGATATTTGGCAATTTCTGTAGGTATCTGTACTTTTGTGTACGTGTATTTTTTCTTTTTTTTTTTTTCCAGTAGTTATTATTGTTCATATGGAATTTTTGCCAATAAATACTATAGTAATATTTAAGAACATTCATATTTGGTGACTTAAAGTAATGAATTTTCTATATACGATTTTAATCAAAATATCGCATACATTTATATTCTTATTTTAAGGATTCTTATTTTAAGAAAAAAGTTTAGAAAATAAACGATGATTGTTCATATTTAGATAATCATTATTTATTTTTTAAACTATATTTTATTAATATTTTATTCTAATACATAAAATAAATTATTTTTTCAATCATTTACACTTTTTATCATACTCATATTTGTTATAGTTTTAAATAATAATTTTAAAAATAAGTTAAATAATTACGAAAATATAAAAAAATAATTTTAAAAATATTATTGTACTCACAAAAAAATAATTTAAATTTTCGTTTAAAATTTTTACTAGAGTAATAGTTTAAAAAAAATATTGAATAGTTAAGTTTGTAAATAAAACTGAGAAAATAATAATAAAAAAAAAAAGATAGAGAAATATTATTTTAAAAGAATAGATAAAGTATAGAGAATGAGATATATGAGGTTTTTGAAAAATGAGTAAAATTTATGAAAAACTTTTAAGAAATGTTATTTTTAATTAAATTATAGGAAATTTTATATAGAACTCAATGTGAATGGTCTAATCTATTTCTTTCTTAAAATTTTCAAGTTCACTGAAATTTGAAAAGATCTTGATTAGATGATATTTGACCGTACTACTGATCTGTCAATGTTTATAGCTGAGAATATATATATATATATATATATATATATATATATATATATATATATATATATATATATATATTTATAGCTAGTTTGTTCCTAATTCACCCTCTTAATTCCTTCTTTGGGTGGGGTTATATACCAATCAATAATATATAATTAGTGAAACGAGGGTAACTTTGCTCTGGTCATGATATATATAATTAGCATGCATCATGGATCATTTTTTTAATTCTTTTTTCTCTTCTGCATTTTTTCATAAATAAATTTGTCTTATGGTGCAATTAATTCCTTTGTTACCAGCCAGTTTGGAGGATTATATATGTAATATGTTTGGGTTTGACTTCCTTCGGTAACTTTGTGTAATTTGTATATATATAAGTACTGATCATGTGTCCGTATGGAAACATTTAAAAGTGAAGAGGTTATACATATAAATATATATATATATATGTATATATATATAGCAAGAGAGAGCAGGGGTGGCTCAATACAAATTGAGATCTAAGGCAAAATTTAAGTTAGTCATTCGTAATTATAATACAATTAAATATAAGTTATTATATGGAATATTTTTAAAATTTTCAATGAAATGAGATTTTATTTAAAATCTTTAAATAAATTTTTTTTGAATTTATATTTAATACAAAAACTTAAAATGAGGCCTCGATGCAAATTTTGTACCTCAATTTAGCAAGATCTTAAAAAATTATTTATAATATAAATAATTTATTGTATTAAATATTAAATATAGTATTACGGGGCCTTGCACACTTTGAAAAATATAAAACTTATTTGAAATTTTATTTGATGAAATGATTTTTATTTTTTATTTTTTAAATTTAAAATACGTCTTTTTTAATTTTAAGAGGCTTAGATAGGATGGTGGCCTTAGGCAATGGCCTCAACGGCCTTACTATTGAGCTGGCCCTCAGAGAGAGAGAGAGAGAGTAGTGCTACAAAATTATAAAGATTGAATATAAGTCATGTTCTAATTAAATCTATATAAGTAAGTGATCTTTGCATGTTCAGGGAACATCAGAGTCCTAAATGGAAAACAAAACAAAGCAAAAATTAGTGATGAAGGGCCATGTAATATTGCAAAGTGAGGATTTATTGGAGGTACGTACGTATAACTCCCATAATTATCTTAGTTTCTTTTTCTTTTTCTTTTTCTTTTTAACTTTAGCTGCTAATTATTATTTGTTTATTTATAATGACGTCCGATCGATCTAATAATTTTGCACTAATGATCTGGCAGTATATACTAGCCACTAGTGTGTTCCCAAGAGAACCACAGCCTCTCAAGGACCTGAGGGAAGCTACTGCAAAACACCCTTTGTAATTCTTCTATCTACACTTGCATGAGTGACTACTGGAAGAGTTTTATTTAACTATATGTCTCATACACCTATATCTAATGGGTTTAGATTAGCTCAATTTTATCACTTAATTTAATGAGTTACAATAGGACTAAAATAGCTTTATATCTAGTCATAGTGAGACACAGAGTCTCTAAATTATTTCATGATGGCCAGAAGTCTATAAATAGCATTGAGGAGTTAAAGGATTCTCACCTATAACACCATTGTGTCTCTAACCATCGAGAGACACTCGGAGGTAAAGTTGCTAGGATGATCATTTTCTTATAGTCAGGTCAAATTCATTATCAAACTGTAATAGAGGGAGGTACATTTTTCTAATTATTATTATTTATTACCATGAATCATAGAAAATTGAAGATCTAATTATTAATGTTCATGTTAAAATATTTAACAACTACATGAAATATATGTAAGGCTGATGAGCAAACATATTATTGTGCAGTGCATTTCTGGGCACATCACCAGATGCAGGTCAGTTAATGGCTATGATCTTAAAGTTAATGAATGCAAAGAAGACCATTGAAATTGGAGTCTTCACTGGATACTCTCTTCTCCTTACTGCTCTTTCCTTACCTGATGATGGCCAGGTTTGCATAGCATGCAAGTCTTGTACTAATCATGTATTTATATATTTGTCTCAGTTTGTAATTTCTAGGATCCGTGCAATCCTAAATTGCAGATTACAGCTATAGATCCCGATCGGAAAGCCTACGAGATAGGGTTGCCATTTATAAAGAAAGCTGCTGTTGAACACAAGATTAACTTTATCGAGTCACAAGCTTTACCGGTTCTTGATGATCTTACACAAGACGTAAGCTAGCTTTGCCTGTCTGCTGTTTACATCTGAGCTTCACCTGAAAACTGGTTTTCCTGTTTTCATCAACTTTACTCAACGACTCTCTCTCTCTCTCTCTCTCTCTCTCTCTCTCTCTGTTACATATATATCATGATTAATGCAGCTAAAGAACGAAGGGAGTTTTGACTTTGCTTTTGTTGATGCGGACAAGAACAATTACTGGAGTTACCACGAGAGGCTGCTGAAACTTGTTAAGGTTGGGGGGGTGATTGTCTACGATAACTCGTTGTGGGGAGGAAACGTTGCTGCTCCCGAAGAAGCCATTCCAGAAAAGAAAAGAGCCTCAACGAAGACTACCATTGAGTTTAATAGTTTCGTCGCTGCTGACTCTCGTGTTGAAATATCTCATGCTTCTGTGGGTGATGGCATGCTCATCTGCAGGCGAATTTCCTAGAATATTTTCAGTTTTTGTTTTCTTACTTAGTTATGAAGAAAAACTGTTCAGTGTTGTTTATCCCTTTTTCCATAAGATCATGATTGCAGTGTCTTCAGCAAAAGAACTGCTGAGAATAAAGGACTCGACTATTTCTTTGGAATTGCTCGACTGCTAGCTTTTATTTGGAAAATCTCGAACTATAATCATTATTATCAATTTCATGGTGGGTGCATGTGCATGGAAGAAGCGGACAAGAGCAGATTTATCTTAGAGGCAACAGTTGGAGACGAGGACAAAAGAGATAAATGCAGAAGACAGGAAAGGAAAAGAAAGGAAAAACAAGTATAGAATGGGAGGCGCAAAGAGTGACAGAGTTCACCACCAGTTGGGAATTTGAATACCGTTTGTTCTCTTCTTTCCTCCACACAGCGGATTTGAATCCAGTGTTCTTAAACTTAAAAGCTACCATTTAAGTTCTAATTTTCTCTCCTTCACCAAAAACGACGTCGAACTTTCTCAGAATGCGAAATTTAATTGATACGTTTTGATCAACACTAGTCCAGCGATGCACAAGAGTGCCATTGCTACTCTTATCTTCTTCGTTTTTTTTGAAGAAATTGCTATTCTTATCTTTGATTTTACTGAAGAAAGTATGGTCATATAACTTAGTCTTCACATGGTGACATGGAGGAAAATATAAGTTCAATATTCGGATGCAAAAACGGCCAAACATGACTACAATTGCTGCAGGCAAAAGCTCACTCAGTCTCAAGATTTTGGTGAACAATCCCAATCAGAAAAGTTTCAGGGGAAAACAATCAGAAATTCAATACCCTCTCCTACCCATATATTCGCTTCTCCAAGCTCCCCTCCCAATCCCATATCAAGGCAGTAACCCATTTCAGGGGTTGCTAGTGCCTATCAGAAATAGCCTGTCTTAGACTGCTGGCTGGATCTTTTTTTTCCCAAGCAAATTAAGAGTTCTGTCAAGATCAGTTATTTTGCACCAATAAATGAATATGCACTTTGGCAAATCTTATCGAGCCTTATTCTTGAAGAAATTCTTTCTCCTTCGAGGCAAAGGTCTCTGCAACCAGTAGAGGGAAAGCAATGGTTGCATCACAATGTACCTGGTAGTTCAATCAAAAGGCAAAGAATAAGAATCATGCGTACAAGGAAAGATAGCAAACATCTACAAGATTGTGCTTGTAGAAAATTAAAATAGGAGTGAGAAGAAAAGCTGGAACGCAACAAGGGTAAATGATGAGACACAAAATGATATACCTTAACAGTCTTAGCTGAGCCTCGTATTTTCCCCCACGATACGGCCTCATCAGGACGAGCACCAGAGTCACTTCCATCAAACTCTTGTGCAGTATTGATGAAGACAGCATAATCTGCACCATTTCGCATCATATTGGCATTGCAAATGTGATGCTTGGGAAGGCCCCCTCCAAGAACTATCATGCCAGTCTTCCTGGGACTTGCATGGACAGCTTCACCATTCATGGCTCTAATGTCTGTTCAAAATCTAACAATTGTAGTTCTCAAATCTCAACTATTGAAATACAAGCATGCACCGACATTGAAAACTGGTATAAATACCTTGCACAATGTCGACAACCAGACCTGGGCTGCGAAAGGAATGGAAGTACAACATGTCCCCTAGTGAGCCATCCGTTAGGCCTGGACAGTAAACTGGGATGTTGTTCTGGAAATAATCAAAAAGGAAAAGCAAAACACAATCAATATTACCAATAACAAAGCATTACGTTGAGGCCCTTTAAAGTAGCAAGTGCACAATGCTCCATCAGTAATTGGAGTTCTAACACCTACTAGAATACCATAAAAAAATTACTACAACGTTTCCATTTAGTCCAAACACAAAAGCCAAAACCCCTCCATACAAAGCTTTTATTCACTTAATTTGAGTTGCCATTCCTAATTGGATTGCAAATTCTGTCATGCATGAAAATGTGCATATGAATATTGGAAAGAAGCCTCCTCCCAAAATATTAAGCCATGGGCACCTGCCTTGTACGCCCAGTAGAGGTATGAACTCTTGTCATTAATTTCTTTTCCCAAGCGAGCAATCAGCCTAGATGGCGTCCACAATACGTTCTGCAAAACCAAAAAGGAAAAAGGTGAGAAAGCTCTGGAAACATTCACATAGGGCAGTACATAATAAACAAGAAAGTGGGAGAGAAAAGGCTTTTCCATCAAGAGGCAAGAACAAAAGAAAAATACATATTAAAACTTTTATCCTTTATATAAATCATACATGGACTGGCAGGCCAAAACATAAGTATCAGCACTCATACGATACGAATAGACAACTCTGAACCCTTTTTCCTGCTTGTGGACCCTGGGGTAGGTAGGGGACTGTGGCTGAGCAAAATAACATGAACCACCATAATTTGTAATGATCCACAAAACATCAAACATTTCAATGTTGTTGTAGCCACTTTTTGGTGACGTAATTACTGATGAAGTACAACCTATGCAATAGTTTTTTCTTTTTTCAGTTTCAGTTACATACCAAGAAATATTCTTGAGCTAGATATCAGGTAGTGACACATCCTTTTTGAAAACCTCATATTTTTAGTTGCCACAGATGTGAGACCGACAGATTTGAAGCAAACCCAAGAGTCCAGACCCAAGTATGATAGATTTAGGTATTGTTTGGCCATTGGAATTTTTCATCTCAAACACAAAATTATCATCTCATTATTACAACTTTCTCAAATCTCCATACAAAATATAATAAACAATTCAACTTTTTCTTAACTTTTTCAAATCCCAAAAAAATAATAATATTAAAATATAATATTTTAACATTTAATCTTAAAACTCAAAATTCTCATCTGAGAATTCTCAATGGCCAAGCAGATCCTTAGACATCATATGTTAATTTTATGGAACAACAAGCCGAGCATATGGTAAAAAATCACAAAAGAAAGTCACGACTAGCAAATGAATTTAAGTTGAAATTCTCAAATTATGGTAGAACAGCATCAAAGAATTACCTCTCCAATTTGTTCCTTCAGCATTTGATCAAAAATTGGAATTATCCAGTCCTCGAATTTGCAGTAGTTGTTATTAGGAACCAACAAGTTACCAATGCGGTTCAGCCCTTGTGAGCGTAAATAGGCTCCTGGTAGAGAAAATTCACCTTTATATGTGGGTGCAAGGCATTTTATAAGATCTTCTTCTATACCACCAGTTGTTGTAACCACAACATCAACCTGCAATCAGAAGAGAACACTTCTATTGATAAAGTTGACACAGAAGAAAACAATACAAAGATATGATGAGATACTGATATAAATCCTTTTAATACCTCGCAACCAAGAAAATCAAACTTATAATGAAAGAGCCTTCCAGGTCTACTTACCATATGATGCTCGACAAGATAGCGAACGACATCCCTCACACCAGAAGATATAAGATTTGATGTAAAACCCAGAAAAACTTTGCATCTCATAGACTTTCTGTATGACAGATCCCTCTCTTCCTCGCTGCAATCGTCTGTTACAACCTCATCAGCAAGCCTCCAATCTAGCTTCAATCCAATTCAAAATATCTTTAATAAAATGAAACTTTGTAATATTTGAGTAGATTTCATATCAACCAAGTAGTATCTGTTTAAGAAATACTAACCATTTGATTAATGACTTCGATGGCATCTCCCAAATTGGAGGCTTGAAACCCTGTGGTGACCATGGACCTAAGAAGCTGAGAGTAGTCCACTCCACGATTGAAATCATAACCCTCAATTTTAACACAACTCACTTCCAGATTTTCGGACTCCTTGAAAACCGTGGAATGCACAGATGATAGAACATCCTTCCGCGCTTCCCCCATTATTTATGCAATGTCCCAAACCTCAAAAGGATAGAATTTCAGCTAAAACTAGTCCTTCCCCTGTTTACAAATATTCACAAGAAAAAATTACAAAATTTCCAGATCAATGTTTGAAAATTCAATTCTCAGATGTTGTGTCAGAGCAT
The DNA here is from genome assembly GCF_018687715.1 of Carya illinoinensis. Classification (NCBI taxonomy): domain Eukaryota; kingdom Viridiplantae; phylum Streptophyta; class Magnoliopsida; order Fagales; family Juglandaceae; genus Carya; species Carya illinoinensis. The sequence continues at coordinate 45,849,805 of NC_056754.1, forward strand.
GTAAACCTTATTTAAAAATCCAATTTTCAATAAAATATTAAGGAAAATTTCAAATAAAAGCAACTAAAAAAATCTCCGAGACTCGAGGAATCTCTAACCAGCTCAACTCAGAGGACTCTGGATGTAGAATTGGAGCAGAAGAACCCCTTGCTAATCATAGACCTTATTTAAAAATCCAATAGTCAATAAAACTTTAAAGAAAATTTCAAATAAAATCTACCTAAAAGATCTCCAAGACTCAAAGAATCTCTAACCAATTCAAACTCAGAGGACTCTCTAGCTGTAGACTTGGACTAGAAGAATCCCTTACTCATTCAAAAAGCGTGAAAAGAATACGGTGAGTTACAACATGCACTAGTTAACAAAATTAATGGGATGGAAAAATTGACAATTCAATTATTAAATTCTTTTGGATAGGTCATTTTAATTATAAAATTACTCCGAGAAAACATATTGTGAGCCACATAAGTTCCCACACAATATACTTAAATCAACACATATTACTGTATTTTATGGATTTTCTTTATCATACATCATTTTCAAAAATGTGCACTTTACTTCAATCAAGTGCACACTTACACTTTGCACGTAGGCTCTATACAGCATTTGCGCTTAAGTGCGCTTTACACTTTCATCAACACTGATCCAAATGCAAATGTTCCTTGAAATTGCAAAGTAGTCACTTTGGACCTCAGTCAAAATCGACATATCATCAACATCTATACCACGTTCAAATCCACCTTCATGGCTTTAAAATAGATCAATCTATAATAAGAGATATTTACAACTTAACTAAGTCCAATAATCAAAGATTCACTATTCTCTCATTGTACTTGGATGTAACCTTTTTGTGCTTTTTAATGAGATTCTTCCTACTTATTAAAAAATGACTCCCTTCAACAAATCCACATAGCCCCAAATCAATTTTAAAATCCTTCTATAATAATTAAAAACCCAAAATTTTAAGAGTTACAACACATGCCGCTACACAACATATATGAAGAACTTAATCTTTGTAACCCGAGATGCAAACAGTCCTAAACTTGTGCTAATTAAAACAACATAAATATAATGACCCAAGGAAAGCCTGAGCCACATATGAACCTATACTCCAAAATGAGTAGTCAATGTTACAATCAGAGCCCCTTGGAATCATTATGAAAGGCTAGAACCCTCCCACACGGGCAATTTGGGATCCCATCCATCAACCTTTTATATTCAATCCATAGTATTGCAATCTCCCCTCTTAAATCCATGATGTTCTCAACAGGCTATTCCATTGTGGGTGTGGCACAGCTCAAACTACACACCTAGTTGGAAATTGGCTTTGAAGCCATTTGTAATGACCTAGAGAAAGCACTAACCACATTTGAGCTAACCCTGAAAAGGTCAGTCAATTTCAAGCTTCCCTCTAATATATATATATTGATGTCGGGGAACCTCTCCAAGGCATGACCCTTCGGATCCACCCCTACAGAGTAAACCCCGATCCCATGCATCACGCACTTATAAAATTCCCAAGGAGCTTCCCTCTAAAAATTCATAAAGTCCAATTTCATCAAGTAAGTAATCAATGTGGGACTTATCACATAAATACTTTTCTCACTTACCCACTATATGTGGCTTATTCACATTCCCAGTGTGGGATTAGGCTTTACAATAAAACTTGCCTATTCAGGGTCCACTAAAAGCATTACACGGCTATTCAGGTTGCAAGAAAACCCTTGAACCAGATTTAGTATAGACCTTGTTTACTTTGGTGCCTCACACAACCAATTCATTCTGGTAATAAATAACGTGTCAATCAACTTATAGGTCAAAATTCTTTATGTAACCTACCCGGACAGATTTAAATACTTCCTAGAAAAAAAATGCATGACTAGCTTCCAAGCATTCCCACTATCCAACATGCAGCTGTGTTTAGGTGTTGAGAATACCTCAACACTTTTCGACATACTCAACTACTATTTATTACTTTATTATTACTTTTCACCTACTTTTTACTACTATTCATTACTTTTTATAACTATTCAATATTCTATTATTACTTTTCACTACTTTTTCACTACTATTCACAACATACCTCACCACTTCTCAATACCCAAATCCAACATCAAAGTGATTCATAAGTTAGAAGACAAAACCAGCTTCAAAATGCTTCAAACAGTTTGTGAAATTAACTATTTGCAACTGTCACATGCATATTCCGGCTAAAACCGACTTAGTAAGAAAAAAAAAACAATTTCTATGGGCAGCATTGTTAAGTCTTAACTTCATTACAAGATTTAACTTTTGAAATCATCATATACTCATTATCATTTTTCATTATGTTTATTCTAACACATCGAGACAACCCGCCATATTTAACCCGCACGTTAAGACTCCAACAAGGTCTCATGAATTACTCTACAGAAACTCTACATAGCCCGTATTATCTGCTAACCGAATCAAAACAGCTTTCCTTAACCGAAATTTCACAAAATAAAAACCTCGGCTCACGCACAAACCACCATTGTTCAATCACACCCATATAGGTTAACCTCCAAAACCTAAGAAGATACGGGTTATAGAAATTTATTTTTTATAAAGTAAATATGGGTCACAGAAATGATCATGAATTCTGGCGGAAGTGGAGATCAGCGCAGCTATTGGATTGTGTTTCAGTAGACACCAATACAAATGTAGAACGTCCGAGAGAGATAGAGGTGCTTACCGAGAGTGTGGTTGTTTGTCTGAATTTTTACTCCCGAACCGGAGGAGTGAGTATCGGCCTGCTGTTGAGTTTTGATGTTGCCGTCGGCGCCTTGGGCGAAGAGCACGGCGTGGTTAGTGGCCTAGGGCACCTCGTTCTTGAAGCGCAAATGATTCTTTTTCTAATTCATTTATCATTATGGGCCTTTGGGCTATAATCTTTTTTATTTTCCTGGGAGTCCAAAATAATTTTTTTCCCTCCTTTTAATGAGCTTTTTTAAATGGATTTGGGTGACCGAACGGTATATTTCTGTTAGAGTACTTCTATATACCACCGGGGTTGCGTCCCGTCGCGTCCCACGTCAGTTGACTTATTAAAAAAATAAAAAAAAATAACGAAGCATAAAGAGGAGGGAAACGATTTTGAGCAACATTTTTGAGCATTTTGAACTGGAGAACAAAAATCAGTCAGAGAGGAGATCTGAGCTACTTGTGGGTTCGGTCGCCGTCGTCAGCTGTCTTTGGTCGCCGTCGTTCATTCCGTACTCGCCATCCCAGCTTCCAGATCTCTGAGTCGCGTAAGTAGCTTAGCACCTTCATTCTGTACTCTCGGGCTTCTCTCTTTTGGGTTATCGGCGGCAGCTATGCTTGCCTTTGGTTTTGTTCTGGTGATTCGGTGCCATCTGGGTTCAGTTTCAGTTTCATTATGAACAGATTGAAAGAATTCTGATTTGGGACCTTTTGTGGATGTTGTGTGTCTGTTCGTGGTTTTGGAGCCTGCCTGTGTTCAAGCTGCTTGTGTTGTTTTTTTATATTATATATATGGGATAGATAGATAGGTGTTGTTCAGATGAAAGATATGATGATGATTTCAGGAAAACTTACTCTTAGAGCTTTCTTCTTGAATTTATTCATCAAGCAGAACTGCCTGATCTTTATTCTGACATTATCTCCCAAAGAAACATTACGAACATGATTTTTGTTTTTAATCCAAGTAGTATGTTCTTCATCATCATGTACATAACAAAAAAAAAAAAAAAACAGGACAATGATTAGTTCATTTATTATATCACTCAAATATTTCTTTTGTATATTTAAAGTACGAGTATGCACATGACAAATGCTAGAAAAGCAAGCAGCCATTCTGTATTTGGTTTCCAGATTTTTTTCTTATTGCCTTTGCTCCATAAACCCTTTATTGTTTGGCTTAGTCAAGCAATCATCAATATGTTCTGATCTAGGAAAGGGGAACGAGATCAGCTTGCCCTTGTCTAAAATATCAACAACAGTGCTTTTTGCATTCTAGATCTGGACTAACATTTGTTGAATTTATTTCTCTCATGTTGAGTGTCTGCAGACTGCAGCTTTGAAGTCCATGAATGTTTGGACCAAAGTTTGCACTGGGTTTGGATTACTGGGTCGAGTTTTACATGAAGGTTTCATTGATATATATTAGAGTTAGAGGGAAAATATCATAGGATGCAAGGTACGTTGCAAAGTGCTGGATATGTTTTATAAATAGGGTAAACTTTCATAATCTTGGTGCTTGTAAATCAAGGCTTGAATTCTAACAAAAAGCATCATAAAGTTAAAGCTTAACTTTTCACAATTGAAGCATAAAACTTGCTGCGTGTAGACCTTTTGTTGCGTGTAGAAATACCATTGGTGATCATCTTTGAATAAAGCTTGCTTGTAAAGTTGAAGAAAGCCATTCACTTTACCTTAGTTTCCACTAGTCGAAATATTACTCCAGCTTGAGTTATATATGTCAAGTGTTAAAAGTGTCACATTGCATGCATGTTGTTTTTAGCTAGATGCATTAATTGGTTCTGAAATGTACTAATTTTGTAACCAAATTTTGATGACATATAGTATCTACTGTTTTATTTTTGTTAGTTGGGTTTTTCAGGAGTTTAATTGCAGATTTTTTTTTTTTTCCTTTATGCAGAATTCTGGTTACTCATTTCAACATGGCATGAAACATCTGACTCCTTCATCAATCAAGCTCCGCTACATCCTCTAGAGTTGAAGCACCATGTAAAGAGGATTGTTGTGTATTGAATGGGTTCCCAGTGAATTGTTGTGTATTGAATGTATTCCATTTATTTTTTTGTGGATTGAATGCATTTGTGGGACTTTGTTGTGTATTGAACATTTTTTTGTGTATTCAAGGTATTCTAGGTTCTAATTGTGTATTGAATGTATCCCATCTATTTTTTTTTGTTTGTGGATTGAATGGATTTGAGCGACTTTGTTGTGTCCAGAGGATATTTTTTTGTGTATTCAATGCATTCCAGGAAATTGTTGTGTAAATTGTCCCTTTTTATCACCTTTTTTTGTGTATTGAATATGTAAGGTAGGGACTACTATTTTTTTGTGCAGCTGATACAAGAGTTGTTAGAAGGGGATTGACTTACCTCAGTTTCATCAACCCCTAGTATTTTTTTGCACACTAGATTTTGTGTATAACTGATACAAAATTTTATTAATATCCCTCCTGTTTCAAATGTTTTTCTTAAAATCAATGTTATGGTGTTTGAACTGTATAATATTGGATAGTGATCTGATCAACTTACTTTATATTAAAAAATAATGTTACGTATCATTATACAAACATTATTAAAAGAATAATAATAGAAGAATGAAAGCACAATTAAGGAACCCACGGTTTACAAAGTGCATTGTTACAACTTGAAATTATAGTTACATATTACATTGCATCCATATTGGATGGAAAAGCACAAGTAAATTATATGAAGAAGGCAGACTCTCTTGGCATCATCTTTGTTGTCTTCTGGGAGCTCCTCCTGCGTGTTGCCCTGCAGTGACACTCATCAATAGAGCTGTCTTCTGGGAACCTAATTAAGAAGACAGAATGCCTAAATAATGTTAAAGAGCTGGTGAATAATTGGACAACTAAAACCATCAAAAGTCATGAATATTGTCAAAAGGTCAGATCTTACATGTTAAAAATACATAATCATATACAGCCATTCTCTATGCAAGTTTTACACTTGGCTTGGTCAGAGTCGGTGCACAAAGAAAAACAAGAATACAGGACATGTTACAGGTATATAACTTGTAACTGGAACTGTATTCATCATTAACTCACCTAAACTCTTATGCCTTGAAGATTCTCTCATCAAACTCGCACAAAACTTGTCCCCATCATTTAAAGAGTGGCTATTCAAGAATTCCATCCACTCCCCAATACACATAATGTGCAACCAAACGGGCATTTTGAAATCCTTTATGCTTTTAGCATCAATCATCTGCACTGGAAAGCAGGTCTTTCTTTGGTAGTCTTTAACTGCAACATTTCAAACAATCAATCTTTTTGCTTCTAACCAAGTAAATCTTTTTGCTTTTGAAGGGAATCATGAAAGGATTAACACCTCCTTTCATTATAAAATTAACACCTATTTTGGATACAATGAAGATAGTCTAAAAGCACCCGAACAAAAAGAGAAATCTCAACCACTAATAAGTCGGCTCTTGTTAATAACTTGAAATCCATTTTTTCCTTCAAGTTTCCATCTCAACAAATTCCAAGAAAATATTTTCTCACAAAAAAACATGGAAATTTCAGTAGCGCAAATCTAAGAAAAAAAAAATACACAAAACTAGTTAACAAAGTCAGCAACCTAAAATCAGTGTACAAGATCTAACGGTGGTGCAGATCTAAGCATATAACTAGTACAATCAGGGTTTAGCAGGAAACTTACCATGACGTGGCCATAGATCTAGATGTAAGGAGATTCGCACGGTGCTATGGAGAAGACGAAGAGAAAGACCAGATCTGGGTTAGGGTTCGTTTTGTGGGTTGATGGAGACAGATCGATGGAGAAGACGATTTCTAGAAGAAGAAGAAGAAATGTTGGTGAAGAAGATGATGAAGAAAATGATTTCTAGGGATGGAGAAGAAGAAGAAGACGAAGAAGAAGAAGAGTGTTTCGGAGAAGAGAGTGGGACACGAGGACATGGGGTTTGAAATGAGCTTAGATGCGAGGAACCCCTTGGAAGACCCAATCCGTGCGAAATGAAAACGACGCAGTTTCATTTTTTTGCCACATCGGATGCGAGGCTGCAGCGAGGACGTGAGGCGGTTGTACCTAGCATTTTTCGGATAACATAACGTTATATTCTATACTTTTATTTTATTTTTATTATGTAAAAAGTGATATATTTATTATTATTAGACGATAAAAAATTATTTAATAAAATATCATCTAATATTAATAAATATGTCATATCTTATATATTAGGATAAGAGTGAGATGATAATATGGTGTATAGAATTTTTTTTTTTCTAATTATTAAAAAAAATTTTTACTACTCATCATCTCTATATGCTGCTACACATTACATTTTTTATTTTTTAAATTTTTGAATTTTTTATTATTTTATTATTTTTAAACTAATTAAATTTTTTTATTCATCATCTATATACTACATATTTAATAAAAAAAATGAAATATAATATATGAAAATAATGAATAAAATTTTTTATTTAAAAAATAGAAAAATATAATGTTTTGTCACATGCTTCAGCCACCACCTTTGAACAGCCAAGCATTTTTTTTATATCCATGAAAAATCAACACTTGAGGTTTTATTTTTTTAGAGCCCAAAATAATTTTTTCACCTTTTATTATCAGTTTTTTTAAATGGACCATGTTACTATGTTTAAAGGCGTTGACCGAAGATGTGACAGAACAGTATATTTTTTACTAACTATTAAAAAAAAAATGTACTGTTCTGTCACATGACTCAGTCACCACCTTCGAACACATAAGCATTTTCTTTTTTAAATTATACCCATGAAAATTTAACACTTGAGGCTAACTTAAATACTAATTGATTACGTTTAAGAAATGAACAGGTTACAAGTTCTATTTTGTAATTATCGGAGTTAAAATTCTTCTTTTTTTCTTCCAAAAACAGATTTGCCGTAGGCATGGATGGAGTAATTTTGTCAAGTCCAACTCTTCTCCGTCGTGACCATTATTTTTTTATCCCTAATTTTGACTTTTCTAATTATGCGGATTAATATAACAAATTTTTAATAACTTATAAGTAGACTACTAAATGAAAAGTTGCATCAAATGTAACACACTTGTGTGATGAAAAATAATAAAATTTAAGATGATAATAATAATAATAATAATAATGGTTTTCTTTGACAACGAGCGAGCAAACCATGTTTTTATAACCTTAGTAAAACATTTAAGTTGCGTTTGGGTACTGAGGTGATCTTATATGATCTAAAAATAGTAATATTTTGTAAATCCCATTGAGATATATTTGAATAAATGAATTATGTTAAGATATGTATTTGAAAATATGAAGTATGTTGAGATATGTTTAACTTTTTATAAGAAATTGAAAAAGTAATAGATTCTATCAATAATTGATTAAGATAAATTAATATGAATTCCACACCCCAGACATACCAGGTTAGAGAAGAATCTGGTTTGCCTTATACTGCTACTTTAAAAGGAAGAAGAAAAAAAAAAAAAAGGATCATGAATGGGTGAATCAATCGAAAGCAGGCCCTAGAATTCAAGAATTTTGAACACCACTGTGCATCTTTTACAGAGTGCCATCAATTAGTTTGTCTTTCCTTCTCTTTTTGCATTGGCTTCCCTCCCTATTGGGGCCATGGTTTCAAGTTAACCATCTCATTCGACAGCCACAGTAACCCAAGCAATCTCTTCTCCAAATGAAACAATCCAACAATGAGATTTATGCCACAAGCCAACAGTGATAAGGATCACATCCCTCAACAGTGACTGGCTGAATAAAATATCGGACTAAAAATGTAAACAGATAAATGGCCTTTGCAAGAGATATTACTGGGTTGATTGATCTAGCAGTGAAAACCATTTGGATGCAAACCATATGAAGTACAATCATAAATTGAGAATGGATTACAGGTTCAGCATCTATGAACTGTCAAATTAAGAAATATTTTCTGAAACAATAGGACCAAATGTTCTGCATAGATCTAATTTGATATGTCCTAGTTCCATAACTGAACAAACAACAAACTTATGAAGAGGAAGAAACAGAAGCTTGTCCATCATCTCCTTCATTGGTACATAAAAAATTTAGATAGACTGAATTAGAAGGAAGATAACAAACAGTTCTTGCCTGCATAGACAAGGTTTGGGTCTAATGGAAATAACCCAGAACCTGTCCACCCACATTCCTTTTAATAGCTTCTTCATGATCCAAAACACCATCTGGTGTTGTGATTACAACATAACCCCACTGCACGTAGAGAGAGCAAGAGAGGTAATGAGATGAGTTTGTAGAAAGTAACATTCATCCTTTGGAAAACAAGATCCTATAAACAAAGTATATTGGAAAGCCCTTCTTCCCCAAGCCTTTTTCATGATATGAGGGCTAATGAGAGATTCTCGACTATCGATGTTAACAAACCTGATGTGTTGGAAGCATTCGCACTCTGTACCCTTCAATATCCCTTGCCTTGATATCCTGCCTGTAAGTGAGTGCCCGACAATCATTAATCCTGCCTTGCAGTTCAACTGTTATCCTCCCCACCCTGTGTGGATCATAGACCTGAAAATTCTTGATGTACCCTGCAAGTATACCAAACCAATGAAAATGGGTTGGCTGAAAGAACAAGTTAGTCATTGTGCAACATGCAAAATATTAACTGATTGCCTTTGCCTTTCAAAACTTGAAAGAGAGAAACAAGTAGAGTACATTGTCCCTGCTCCAGCAAAATCATAGAAAATGCTCATCTAGAGCAGCAGCTCCAAACCTAGTGAGTGGCAGAGCTTTCTTGTTTAGAAAACGATGGTTCAAATTAACTTCCGAAGTGTCTTTCGATAGGCATGCATTCTTGTAGAAGTGACAGAACTATTAGCAAGTGACTGGCCTTGCCTAAGCAGCTAAAGATGTTTAACCGATATGACCAATAGAGGTTTGTGGATAAAGAAAATTCTATGCAAAAATAATCCTTCTGGGACCCTTGGAACAAACAGGTATCTACAAGTTACCAAATGAAAATCTTAAAACATATGACAAACTTTCACTTAAAAATAACAAATGTTAAAACATACGAAGAAATCACCCACCTTCATTTATGATAGCCAATTAAAAATCCTGACATTTAAAGAGACAACCCTTTTCATTTTATCTTTTTATTTATTCTTATAAGGTCACAGTGATGCCCATTTGTCCAGCATTACGAGAAGCATAAACTCTAATAGAACAGTCCTCCCTGGTAAAAGATAAATAACAAGTCCAAAGAAAACACAATACCCAATCCTTACATAAATGGCTCCAGGAACTGCAAGAATAGTTCCGCAAAAAAGAAACAGCAAAAGACTGTGAAATTTAATAGCAATAGACTTCAAATTCTACACACTGGAAAGGGAATCCTCAAATATCCTCTAAAATTCATATTCAACTGTGCGCGTGTGTGATTCCTCGACTGCCAAATTAAAATTACCATAAGGGAATTCCCATTCGATGTCATAGAAAGAAAAATACCAGAGGAAAAAGCAAAAGAAAAAGCGCTGAAGTCGCATAGATAAGCCCATGAAACCCCGACAATTTTCCTCAAATTAGAGAATTGAAAGCAAATTGCAAACCCAATGATCCACAAGAAGAAAACTATTGAATATATGAAAACAGAAAAAAATTCAGATCGTGCAATCAAAAGAACCAAACCATAATAGCTTTTACCTCGATCTTTCATGATCTTTAGAAAAGAAGACATGACAGTGGATATGGGCTTCAACTCCACCGTTGCTTTTCTTCTCCGCTCTGCATTCACCATCGCTCTCAACGCTTCGTTCAGTATCCTCCTCCCCATCTCTCTCCGTGAGTGAACCCTGAAGTCCCACCAAAAGCCACAACTCCACTGGCGGCGGCGGTGAAATTGAACTTACGGTGGTATTTTGGCATTTATGTGAAGATCAGGGACAGTTTTTAAAAAGTCCTAGCCATTACACACAGCACGCGCATTTAGAAGAGCGTGTAAACACGGTAGCTAATTCTCTCTTTAGATACCGAATATTCAAATGCTACGCCGTTTCAACTCCAAGCTCAGAAGGCTCGCTCTCTTTCTACATGGAGGAGCTGCCACCGCCTCTGATTGTCGAAATCCTGGGTCGACTTGTGGACTCGGCCGAGCTCGCTAGCTGCCGGCTCGTCTCGAAAAACCTCAACGCGCTCTCCTACGAGGTCGCCTCCGTCCACCTGATCTGGACCTTATCGCGCTACCTAAAGTCTCGTGCACCCGAGACGAAGCACTCGGTCACGCCATTCAAGGCCGTTTTCAGCACCCTGGTTCGCAACTCTCGGACCCTCGAATCCGTCTCGATTGGCGTGGACAAGTCTCTCGGAAGCATATCGTATGACGACGTTGAGGACGAGTCCGACGACCTTTACCTCACCGATGTGAGCTTCGTGAGGGAGTGGTTGCCGGAGATCGGCGGAGGTCTGAAATCGTTATCTTTTTCAGACTTTTGGGTTCAGTCTTGCTGGAGAAAGTCGGAGGTTCTGTCTCTGATTTCATCATGCTGTGAGTTCCGTGCACACGTTCTATGTCTACGAGTTTTTCCTCTTTCTTTTTCCTGTTTTTCCTGGGTAAAAGTACCTATGAAATCTTCCTTTACTTGTTAATAAGAGGAGCTTATAGCTATATATTATTAGGGCAGTGCATGAAACAAGTTGCGCTATATTGATATTTACTCATTTAGCATAAGATTCCTGTTGGTTGGTAATTTTTGTATGGTTTTTTGTTTGTTCTGTGGATTAGAAAGAAATTAATGACCTAATTCAATTCTTCACTGTAATCTCGAGAGAAATGAGTTTTCACTTGCTATGTGAATGCATTGGAATGAATAATAAGATTGTAAATGTCACCGTTACATTCCCTTCAATTGCTTTATGAGTCTGCACCATACCACATCGACGAAAGAAAATTTCTGAAACAATACATTATATATCTCAACTTGTAAAAAGATTTGTGAGTTTCAAATAGAAATTTAAGTCATAAGATGCCAGAGAAATAATGAACAATAACCTTAGGAAATAGGATTATTTTTTATATACACAACAGGAGTGTGCAAGGAAGATGTTGATGCTGAGAGATATGAGTTTCGAATATGACTGTACTAGTTCATTTCCCATCTATTGTTTAATTTCATGAATACCTGAGCTTCGGTTATACATTTACTCAATCATGCTGGATGTGATCTTTTATATATATATATATATATATATATATATTATATATATCAAAGTTGATCAAATGGCATTAATGTTTGTAGTTGCATGTGTAGGTCATACTCTTCTCGAACTAAAGGTAAAGAATGCTTGGCTGTCAGTGGATGGCCTGGATCCAATGCCTACGCTGACAAGCTTGACACTTGAGTTCATAAGACTGGATGATGAAGACCTAAACAAGGTTAACAATTGCTTCCCCTCTCTGGAAACTCTGAATTTGATAGGTGTGGGAGGACTTAAGGACCCAAAGATTCATCTTCTGCACCTTAAGAACTGTCATTGGACAGTGTCAAATGCTCCACTTTCTCTAGCTATATTGGCACCCAACCTTGTCAATCTCACACTGAAGTGTATTAAACCACAGTCTCTTGTCCTTGAAACCCCTTCGTTATCTGATTTCCACCTTTCCCTTGAGGAAGCAAATGAATTTGAAGTAAAAGACCTTAATCATTTGAAAACCCTTCAGCTTCAGTCTGTGAATCTTTATAGTCTCATTTGCATGTTCACATGGGGTAGAACTGTCAAGAAGCTCACACTAGATTCGTCGCAATTGAAAATGACATCACCTATGTGTACCATAACCCACACATACGACAAGAGGTCATGCCACATTAAATGCTCAGAGACGGCAATAAGCAACTATCATGGATAGAGCCTGACCTGTTCCAGAAATTTAGATAGTGCACTCACCTTCCCCAACCTGCCATAGGGAGCAGATGTGAAAATGAGCATGCCCGCATTCAATGCGACAACATGGTGTCTGGGGTGGCAAGTAGTCACCTTATCTCTGACAGTGAGTGGGGACCACCTTGGTTAGGGTATATAAAATCACGTCCAAGTTTAGGTAAGGGATCTTTTTTGGCTCTCTGAAATCTTCTCTTGTCATATGACATTCTTACACTCTATACTGACTTAGGAATTGAAGATATCACACACCACCCTAGGTCATCACCCTCAAGTGTCTACAGGTTTGTTGGATGACTTACGGGAAGCCTTCGCAGTCTTGCGCCAGTGTAAATTAAAGCTTAACCCGTTGAAGTGCACCTCTGGGGTGAAATCAGGTAAGTTCTTGGTTTTATGGTCTCTGACCGTGGGATCGAGGCCAACCTGGAGAAGATCAAAGGCATAATGAGTATGCTTCCACAATGAAACATTCATGACGTACAAAAGTTAGCCAGGCAGGTGGCCACCCTCAACCGTGTATCTATCAGCGTCACTGCATGCCATCTTGGCGATCTTAGTCTGAGATAAAAAAGGGTGTTAGAAGCCTATGTACTATACCAGCCATGCATTTCAAGGAGCCAAGGCCAGATACCCGCGAATGGACATGATGGCCTCCCATTGGTGATAACGACGTAGCATTTGAGGCCATTCTTCCAAGCCTACCCGATGAAGGTGCTAACCGTTACTCCTCTCAAGAAGGTTTTGCAGAGGCCTGACGCCTTAAGACACCTGATGATCTATGTAGTTGAGCTGAGCAAGTTTGACATAAAATATCTCTCTTGCATCCCGATAAAGGGGAATGTATTTGTTGATTTTGTGGCTAAATTCACCAACTTCCCAGAAGAAATTCCTGTTTCACCCACAGGAAAGCCTTGGAAGGTCTTATTAGATGGCTCATCCTGCCGAACTAAAGGGGGAGGGGGGTGCACATCAGCACAGAGTTTAGGGAAGAGCACAACTACACGATCAAGCTCGCCTTCAAAACCACCAACAATGAAGCCAAGTAAGAAGCACTACTACCCAACCATCTATAGCCGAGATGTTGGGAGCAACGAAGATTGAAGTTAAGGCCGACTCCCAGGTGGTCGTCAACTAAGTGCTAGGTGGATTAGACACAAAGGGCGAGAAACTTTACAAGTTTCTACAACGAATACGGGAAAAATGTGACTACTTTTGTTACTTTTGTATTCAACAGATACCCAAGGAAGAGAGCCAGAGAGTCGACAAGTTGAACGAATTGCGTCAAGACAAGAAGACTCACTACTGCTAGAACACATGGTTGCACAGACGATGGATTTCCCTACCATAGGAGGTCTTGGTAGTATGGCCAAGGGCGCTAGAATAGGCGTTGGACCTGATAAAGTACCTCGATGCTAATGAAGTGCCACATAAAAATGGGAAGCTCGGAAAGTCTAAAATAGGGCAGCACACTTCACCCTAATAGATGGGGTCCTATACAGGCAAGGTTTCTTAGAGCCCCTCTTAAAATGTGTCTCATAGGAGAAAGCCCAATACATACTAGTTGAGATGCATGAGGGAATCTGCAAGAACTACTCTAGAGTAGACTTAGTCAAACCCCTACTGACAAGCAAAAGGGGCATAAAGTTTGTGGTCGCCACTATTGATTATTTCACCAAGTCGGTATAAGTGGGAAGCCTTAGCAACCATAACCATTGGTGCCATCGCAAGATTCTTGTGGAAATTGATTATCTGCCAGTTCAGCATCCAGCATAGCATCGTAACGGACAATGGACAACAGTTCAATTCTTGCCATTACCATGACTGGTGCGCAGAATTAGAAATCAAGTTCAAATACTCTTCCCCGGATAACCCACAATCTAATGGATAGGTCACGGCAACTAATAAAACTCTACTGAGAATCCTAAAGAAGAAGCTTACAGATAAAAAAGGGAACTGGGTAGAAGATTCCTGGTGTCTTATAGGCGTATTGGACAACCGTCAAAACACCAACGGGAGAAACACTGTTTGCCCTAACTTATGGTAGCGAGCCAGTAGTACCGACAAAGGTAGGAGTGCCAACCTTAGGGTTCAACACTTTGTCCTAGGCTCCAACGAAAAGAAATTGAGGGAGCAGTTAGACCTACTAGAAGAAAGAAGACAGGAAGCCGAGATGCGGATGATGGTTAAGAAGAAGAAGGTTGAGCATTATTTCAATATGTGAGTCAAGCTCAAGTCTTTCAAGGTGGGTGGCTTGGTGTTGAAATGGACCAGGATAACCACACAAGAATAAGGGAAGCTAGGACCATGATGAGAAGGGTCATTCATCGTCGTTGGTAATAGTTGACCGAGATTGTATCACTTGAAGGATACCCAGGGAAATGAGCTACTGCATCCGTGAAATGCCAAACACCTAAGGAGATATTTTCCATAAGTTGTAGCCAAGGGGTGTATTGGTAAACCTTATAATCTATGAATAAAACTATTTTTCTTTTTGAAATGTCTCATTTGAATAAATACGGAACAAATCAAGTCGAGTCCCTAGACTCGCTACGATGCAAAAGTCAAGCCCAAGTCACTTTGTTGCCCAGATGAATAACACAAGAACAAGGTGAATTAAGTTGTATTTAAAAAAAATAACAATTATAAATCAAATATACAATATAAAATATAAACAAAATACAAAACATCAATAAATATAAAGAGTAAGGGTAAGAGAGAAGCAAACCAGTATGTTAATGAGGTTCGGCCCCATTGCCTATGTCCTCGCCTCAAGCTACCCCTTGAAGATCCCCAAATTTACTATTCAACCTCCTTTAGGTAGAGATAAAAACCTATTACACCTTTAAACAACACCGCTACAAAGGATCCGTGTAAAACATCCTCTACACTTGCAATTACCTTACACGTGGTGATTCAACTATTTCCTGTGTGGAACACTTTCTACACGCACAGGGTTATACACACCCTTTTACTGATATAAGAGCTGATAGCGGGTAGGTTATCAGAAAACACTCCTCAATGAGTGAAATAAAAGCAATATAACGTAAACTATATCTCTTTCAAAATGAATAAAGTTTAAGACTCAATGTTTAGAGAAGAGATAATGAAAACTTTGAATGAATGTTGTATGCTCTTGGTGTTGTGAATATGAAGCTCTCAAATGATCTATTTATAGGCATATGAGACTTCATATTCAAATTTAAAAAGATTCACATGTCAAAGACAACATCATTCACTTTTCAAAAATTTCAAACCTAATAATTTTACTTTTTGTATATAACAAAAGGAGCACATTTTACTTTTCAAATTTTTTAAACAAATCATCTACATTTTGCATAAGTAAAAAAAAATATCGATCACTTTTGAAAATATTCAAATAAAGCATGCACATGTAAAAGATAACATTAATCATCTTTAATATTTTCAAAGTTCAAACATTTAATCATGTCATGCACATTTGAAAGATGACAATCAATCATTTTTCAAAATTTTCAAAATATTCATGCACATGTTGAAAATGTATTTTAATGTTTTATGATAAAATATTAATTTTGAAGCTTAATCCTAATTTCAAATTTTTAAGAGATTTACAACATTACTCTATGACTTTAATGTGAATTTATTCTCTTCTTGCTCATACTTGGTTCCTTGATGTGCTTAACTCTATTGTGTAGACAACTTAAATTTGAAACTACTTTATTCTTTGAATTCATTTGTTATCATCAAAATCCATATGTAGATATATAATTACACGAAACTTGAAACTTTGGATTCAACAATCTCCCACTTTTTGATGATGACAAATACTTGATAGAACTTGAAACATGTATTAATATTTAAGCTCTCCCTATAAATGTGCGTTAGTTTCAAATAAAAGTATAAATATAATTTCAAACTTATATAACAAGTTTAGCAATTCAGACAATGTTAATGTTTTAGTCTAAAACTTCTCTCCATTTTGACATCATTAAAAAGGATCCGTAGCAAGTAAATGGACTGAACAAAAATGTGTGTTAGTAGACACTGTAGATAGTTGAAAAATTGGAGCCGCCCGTGACTTGACAAGTGTGGCTGGAGATTTAAACAATCGCCTGATATTGTTAACAAACAAGATTGATGGTTCTGAGTTTCTATAAAATCAGTTTTAAAATTCATTCAATTCGCACCAAATCTTGTTCTCATCTGCATTTCTTCAACGTTCTCGCTTTAAGCTTTCAATTCTTTTCTCAATGGTTCATTCTTCTAACATTTCTCTAAATCCATCAATGAGGTATTCTACACCTTAACCTCATATCCTTTCTGCAGCTGCCATTGGTGCCATGTTACAACAAGAAAATAATAATTTGGCTAATAAGTCAGATTCCAATGTTATCTACGACTTGGTGAGTCTCAGGACTCGCTACTCCTCCTCTATTG
This sequence comes from Carya illinoinensis, assembly GCF_018687715.1. Classification (NCBI taxonomy): domain Eukaryota; kingdom Viridiplantae; phylum Streptophyta; class Magnoliopsida; order Fagales; family Juglandaceae; genus Carya; species Carya illinoinensis. The sequence continues at coordinate 45,866,863 of NC_056754.1, forward strand.
TTGCTTTTTCTCAGCGGCTACAAGTCAAAAACTATGAGGTTGAAAAACTTAAAGAACAAATTGTTGTACTTTAGCGAATTGTTCAAGAGTCTCACACAAGGGAATGAATCATTCGGCAGAAGAATAAACAGTTGAAATCTCTATTAGATTCTTCATTCCGCTTGCCAATTTCCATAGATAAGGATGGCATGATATTGTATGAAGAGAATAAATGTCTCAAACATGAGGCTAAGAACCTCAAATTTATGTAAAAGTATTTAAAAAAATCCCTCTCTAATTTTTATTGACTCTAGTGTGTCTTTTAAGAGATATTCATAACATGCATCATACATATTTCTCTTCTAATCATACATAATTTATCTTCTGATAAATGTTTTGTGAAAATATCTACTAACTGATCGTGTATGTTTGTGAACTCTAGTAATATATCGCCTTTCTGCACATGGTCTCGAAGAAAATGATATCTTATTTCAAATGCAAATTGTTGCTTCATGTAAAGTACTTGAGCACAACAACTACTTGCAGCAACATATTCTGTCACAGCAGTAGATAGTATAACAGAATTTTACTTTTTACTAAACCAGGAAACTAGTGCATGACCTAAGAAATGACATGCTCTACTAGTACTTCTTCGATCAATTTTACAACCAGTATAATCGGCATCTGTGTAACTGATTAGATCGAAATATGTGTGCTTAGGGTACCATAACCCTAGGTCAATTGTACCACTAAAATATCTAAGAATGTGCTTAACTGCAATTAAATGTGATTCTTTTGGAGATGATTGAAAGCGTGCACATAAGCACATACTAAACATAATATCTGGTCTACTAGCTGTCAAATATAATAAACTGTCAATCATACCTCAATATATCTTCAAGTCAACTGGTTTATCGGATTCATCTTTATCAAATTTAGTGGATGGACTCATTGGTGTTCCAATTTCTTTCACACCTTCTATCACAAACTTTTTCAGTAATTCCTTAATATATTTTGACTGATTAATGAATGTCTCACTTTTTGCTTGCTTAATTTGCAATCCGAGAAAGAATATAAGTTCTCCCATCATGCTCATTTCAAATTCTTCTTACATAGTCTTAGCAAAAACTTGACACATATTTTCATTAATAGCACAGAATATTATATCATCAATATAAATCTGAATTAAAAGAATATCATCATTTTCATGTTTAATGAATAGAGTTGTATCGATTTTTTCTCTTGAAAAACTTTTTTCAATCAAAAAACTACCGAGTCTCTCATATGAAGCTCTAAGAGCTTGTTTGAGTCCATATAATGCTTTTATGAGTTTGAAAACATGATTTGGCGAAATATGATTTTCAAAACCTGGAGGTCGCTCAACATATACCTCTTCATTTATAAAACCATTTAAGAAAACACTTTTAACATCCATTTGAAAAAATTTTAAATCTTTATAACAATCATATGCAAGTAGCATTCGAATAGCTTCTAATCTTGCGACTGGTGCATATGTCTCATCATAATCAATTCCTTCTTTTTGATTGAAACATTGGGCTACAAGTTGAGCCTTATTTTTAATAATGATTCCAAACTCATCTTTCTTGTTTCTAAAAAACTATTTTGTTCCAATAATAGTATGATTTTTAAGTCTATGAACAAGTGTCCAAACATCATTTCTTTCAAATTGATTCAACTCTTCTTACATAGTTAGAATCCAAAATTCATCAAGAATTGTTTCATCAATATTTTTGAGTTCAATCTAAGATAGAAAAACAGTATGATTGTAAATATTTCTAAGAGATGATCGAGTACTTACACCTCGTGAAAGTTCTCCCAAAATGTGTTCCACTGGATGATCTTTCACAAATGTTTACTATTTAGTTGCATCTTGGATTAAATTTTGATGATCTTTCCTTATGTCTCCATGTTGGACTTCCTTTATTATGTTCTCTTTGTTGCGATTGAGACTTTCCATATTATTTATACCTTATGTTTCTTTATCAATGGATTTCTTGGAGAGTAGAGAATTATATTCATCAAATACTATATGCATAGATTCTTGTACAGTCAAAGTCATTTTACTAAATATTCTATAAGCTTTACTATTAGTAGAATACCCGATAAAGATACATTCATCAGATTTTGCATCAAACTTGTCTAAATTATCCCTGTCATTTCAAAATAAAACATTTGCATCCAAATACATGTAGGTAACCAATGTTGGACTTTTTCTCATTCCAAAACTCATAAGGAGTTTTATCTAATTTAGATTTTAACATAACTCTATTTATAATATAATATGCAGTACTTACCGCTTCGGCCCAAAAGTAATTAGGCAAGTTGTTCTCATTGAGTATTATTATTGTCATCTCTTGAAGAAATATATTTTTCCTCTCTACTATTTCATTTTGTTGATGAGTTCGAGGAGCAGAAAAATTATGCACAAAACCATTTTCATTACAAAATGTTTCAATACTTTTATTAACAAACTATTTTCCCCTATTGCTTTAGATACTTGAAATAGTACAGCCATTTTCATTTTGAATTCTCTTACATAACTTGATAAATGCATTATGTGCATCATCTTTATAAGTAAGAAAGATGACCCAAGTATATCTAAAGAAATCATCAATAATAACAAATGCATAATATTTTCTTCCTAAACTTGCAACTTTATTTGGTCTAAAAAGATCCATATGTATCAGTTACAATAGTCTAGCAGTGGAAATATGTTTCTTGGTTTTAAAAGAAGTTTTTGTTTGTTTGCCAAATTGGCATGCATCACAAATTTTATCTTTAAGAAAATTTATCTTTGGTAAACCTCTCACGAGATCATTTTTTGAAAGTCTAGAAATAAATTTCATGTTGGCATGACCTAGTCTTCTATGGCATAACCAACTAGTTTCATTTTAAACTGAAAAGTAAATAGCATCTTGTAAGGTAATTTATTCAAAATCGATTGTATAAATATTGTTGCTTCTAAAGTAGTAAAACAAATATTACAATCATGATTATTCAAAGTAATGCACTTATCCATTTTGAAAGTAACTGTAAATCCTTTATCACATAATTGACTTATACTCAAAAAATTATGTTTTAGACTTTCAACAAGTAGAACATCTTCAATTATGAGAGAAGATTCATTACCAATTTTATCTATTCCCACGATGTTTCCTTTCAAATTGTCTCTCAATGTCACATGTCATTCTTCTATAGATCTAAAATCAAAAAAACTTAGTCTTATCTCCCGTTATGTGTCTTCAACATTCAATATTTAAAAATTATTTATTTTTACTTATGGAGGACTTAATGCATACCTATAAAAACAATTAAAATGATTTTTCTTGGTACCCAAATTATTTGGATCCTTTATTTATTAATATTAGAAGAAATAAGATTTTAGGTACCTATATAACCCTAATAGTCATTGTATGCTTTCTTCTAATAGGACAAGCATGATAATTATGACTATTTCTATTAAAAAAATTACAAATAGTATGTGGCATATATGAAGAACTTGAATGATTATAATAGTATCTTTCTTTGACAAAATTATTTTTATAAAAAGAATTTTGAATATTAGACTTTGATGTAAAAGGATTATCAAAGAAATTTTTATAAGGTTTGTATTTTTGTTTTGGCATATATTCCAAGTCTGCTTTGTCAAAAGCACATCTTTGACTACCAAAAGTTTTTCAAAATTTCTTTTTCCATTCGTAAAGTTTTCAACAATATTTTCTAAATCAGTTTTCTTCTTCTTCAACTCAAGATTTTCATCTTTTAAAATGATGCTTTCTTTTCTTAAAATATCAATTTCGTTTGTTAAAGAAGATTTTTTCTTTTTCAAAACATTATACTTTATACCTAATTTTTTAAGTTTCTCATATACCTCTTCTAAAATATTTTGCAATTCTTCATATGAAGGATGTTTAATATTATCAAGACTTGTTACCTCAATGTCATCTTTAGCCATAAGACAAAGATTTGTTGATTTTCTATTGCTTGCTTCACTATCTGAGTTACTTGAAATCATCACATGTAGCTTTCATTACTTTCTTGCCCTTGTTTCGATCTTTCTTTACCAGAGGACAATCTGGTTTGATATGACTTGGCTTATTGCATTTATAACAAATTAAAATGTCATTTTTATCTAAATCTTTCTTGAAAAACTTTTTGAAAGATTTCCTTGGAAGAGTTTTATTTTTCTTTAAGAGTATCTGAATTCTTCTTGTTATTATTGCAACTTCTTCAGCTTTGTCGTTCTTTTCTTCATCTTCATCACTTTTACTTTCATGAGGAACAGCTTTAAGTACCAAGCTCTTCTTTGACTTTCCTTTTTCTTCTCCTCTTTTCAATGTGTACTCATAGATAATAAGCGACCCAATGAGTTCATTCATTTCGAGCTTTTTTAGGTCTCTAACTTCAAGAATCGTTGTCCCTTTTGATTCACAACTTTTTGGTAGAGAATTGAAAATTTTTCTTACTATCTCCACATTGGAATAAATTTTGACAAGAGCTGTCAAGCTATTTATGATGTTAGTAAAACGAGTGTGTATACTAGAAATAAATTAATCATCATTCATCTTAAACATTTCATATTCATGATTAAGAATATAAATTTTTGATTCATTGACTTACGAAATTCCTTCATAAGTAACTTTTAAATTATCCTAAATTTCATTTGTCATAGCGCAAGTCATTATTCTATTAAACTCATTACCATTGAAAACATTATATAATAAATTCATATCAGATAAATTCAATGTATAAAGTCTATCGTCTTCACGATCAAACTCTTATTCTTTCTTTTTGACCTTTACTTTATCAATCACTTTTGTTGGAATATAAGATCCATTTACAATACATTTCCAGATTTCTCGAACCTTGAGCCTGAAGGAATATCCTCATTCTAACTTTTCAGAATGAGTAATTGTCTCCACAAAAGAGTGAATGCCGACTGCTAGATTGACCTTCACCAAATGAAACTGTAATATTAGTCATAAGATCTTAACTCAAAAGATAGTTAATCTTATAATACAGTCCTGGCTCTAATATCAATTGTTGCCCTAATGACTAACATAAGAGGGGGGTAAATTGAGTTGTATTTAAAAAGAAATAACAATTATAAATCAAATATACAATATAAAATATAAACAAAATACGAAACATCAATAAATATAAAGAGTAAGGGTAAGAAAGAAACAAACTCATTATATTAGCAATGTTCGACCCCACTACCGACGTCCTCACCTCAAACTATCCCTTGAGGATCTCCAAATTCACTATTCAATATCATTCAGATGGAGATAGAAACCTATTATACCTTTGAACAACACCGCTACAAAGGATCCGTGTACAACACCCTTTACACTTGTAATCACCTTACACGTGGTGATTCAACTATTTTCTGTATAGAACACTTTCTACACACACAAGGGTTATACACACATTTTTACTGATACAAGAGCTGATAGCGGGTAGGTTATCAGAAAACACTCATCAATGAGTGAAATAAGAACAATACAGCTCAAACTATATCTCTCTCAAAATAAACAAGGTTTAAGACTCAATGCTTAGAGAAGAGAGAATGAAAGCTTTGAATAAATGTTATGTACTCTTGGTGTTGTGAATGTGAAGCTCTCAAATGATTTATTTATAGACATATGAGATTTCATATTCAAATTTAAAAGGATTCACATGTCAAAGACAACATCATTCACTTTTCAAAAATTTTAAACCTAGTCTTTTTACTTTTTACATATAACGAAAGAAGCACACTTTACTTTTCAAAAATTTTAAATATAATATTTTTACTTTTTACATATGACAAAAGGAGCACGCTTTACTTTTTAAAATTTTCAAACAAATCATCTACCTTTTGTATAAGTTAAAAAAATATCAATCACCTTTGAAAATATTTAAATAAAACATGTACATGTAAAAGATAACAATCAACCATCTTTAATATTTTCAAAATTCAATCCTTAATCATATATGCATATGTGAAAAATGATAATCAATCATCTTTCAAAATTTTCAAAATATTCATGCATATATTGAAAATGTATTTTAATATTTTATGATAAAATATTAATTTTGAACCTTAATCCTAATTTTGAATTTTTAAGAGATTTACAACATTATTCTATGACTTTAATGTGAATTTATTCACTTCTTGGTCATACTTGGTTCCTTGATGTGCTTGACTCCATTGTGTAGATAATTTAAACTTGAAACTCATTTATTCTTTGAATCATTTTTTATCATCAAAATCCATGTATAAATATATAATTACATGAAACTTGAAACCTTAGATTCAACACTCTTAACTTTTCGACCCTCATATAAATAAAGCTAAGTCCCTAGACTACCTTGATGCAAAAGTTGGGTCCAAATCCCTTGACTTTCCGACCCTCGTGCAGATAAAGTTTAGTCCCTGAACTCACAGTGATACAAAAGTTGAGTCCAAGTCCCTTGACTTCCTAACCCTCGTGCAAATAAAATCGAGTCTCTAAACTCATTGCGATGCAAAAGTCGGGCCTAAGTTCCTTGGCTTCCCAACCCTCACATAAAACAATGCAAAGTCTCCGAACTCGCTTTGCAACAATGATCGAGATGGTAGCCAAATATGAAATAAGAAGTTAAACAGGAGAAATAGAAAGGGAGAAAAGGCAGAGGATGAGCAAAGCGAATAACATTCCACATTAAATCATTTATATACAAGAAGAGAAGAATGAGAGTACAAGCAAACTACAAAAACACAAAAACAAGGATATTCAAGATCTTAAGGGTGTGTTAGAAAGGCATCAGACATCAAGTCTTTGCCCATAGACTTGGCAAAGCAAAGGGCTTGTTAGTCAAGTTAGAGAGAAGCTAGATTGAGAGTTCTCAAGTTGGTCCCAGGGTTCTGCAACAAATGGTCTCGCAACCTATCGAGACCCTCTTTGTAACCATAGCCCTAGGCTTGGTTGCGAACTTCTTTAGCTTTCAGCATTTAGGCCGACATGCCCATCAAAGACGTAAGGGTAGCCTCCTAACTGGATTTTTGAGCTTGGATCTATAGGTCACAAGATCGGATTACATCATAGTCTAAAGTCAATCTGGACTTGAGAGTCATGATATGAGCATCCCACTATTTCAAGACCTCCCCCTTGCACTTCACTGACTTGGTTAACTCCATATACTTACTTTGTATCCAGTTGTATGACCTCACTTTCTCACCCTTAAGGGCATCAAACGATCCCCTTAACTCCTCTAGCTCCTGCTCCCATTTTGTTAGTAAGTCCTTGAACTAGTCTTGCTCTTCCTTTAGGAGCTTGGTTTTAAGTGGTTATGGTTGTCTGTGTCCTAAGCCTTGATCAAATCATCCTTGAGGAAGGCTATATCTTATTGAAGCTCCACTAACTCTCACTTTTGGCCTTGGCCGTTGGCCTGTAGTTCAATAATGTTCTCCACCACGGCCTTATTTTCATAAACCACCTCTTCTGCCTCTTGATTCACCTTGCAGATTTTGAGGCGGGCTAGTATGAAAAGGGACCGTAGTAGGGCTTCCTTCTCGAGCTCCCCTTTCTCTTCCATGATCAAGGTAGCCAATTGATCGGCACCCTGAGACATAAACAAGATTGAGAAGGAAAGGGAGCAAATAAATCACCAAAGGAATTCTAACTAGATTACTTGTGAGAAAAAGCCCCTTAGTTTATCAGCCTCACGCTTGATGGCCTCAGTCATTGCCCTATCAAAACCTGGGATGGTCGCCCCAGGATAACTTTTGCCAGCATGTGAAAAAGGCTTGACACCTCCCAATTGCCAAAAGGGATGAGGGCAGTGTAAAGGGCCGAAAGGAACCAACACCATCGACATCCCCTACATCGGTTTGCCCTCCATCCACAATGGGCCTTAACCTCGGTGTCTCCTCAGGCGTGACCTTTTCCTCTGCTCCGAATCCCCCCAATCCAATATTTCCTACCATGTGGGCCTCTTCTTCCATAACAAGAGGCTATTGTGACTCTTGCACGACCTCACGCTCGATTAAGGTATGTTAGCGGACAGGTAATTCCTTCACGGTCACCCCCGTGGCACTCGAACTTGCCACCTGCTCAGCCATGGTGACTTCCCCTACTCGCAAGACACTAACATTGTCTATAGGAGGCATGTTACATGCAAGCACTTCCAATACGGAAAACGAAGCAATCTTAGGCTCATAAGTTTGGCTAAAGGGCGAGGAAGGTATGGAGACTCAAATAAACCCTCCAATGCCGCAGCAGAAGTCGCAACCTCTGGAACTACACCCTCAATCTGGGGCTCTGTGATGGGTGGTTGAGTCACCTTCGGAACATCATTGAACGGTGCAACCGGCTCACGGAACTCCATTGGGCAAGTTTAAAGAAGGCTGTAAAAAAGGCCATCTAGAGATCGGCCTCGTCATGGCTGATTTCCTCATCGAGATCCTGGTCATCTGGCGGGGTAGAGCCTGGAACCACCATCTCTGGTGGTATCGGTGCACTGCTGAACCACAACATCATAACACCCCATCTGGCTGGAGGATGCACTAGCCACAAAGGCCCCAACCTTCGAGTGAGTGGGGACCTCAAGGGACCGGCCAAACCCCGTGAGAGAGACTAATGCCCTTTTGGCCTTAGTCCCACTACCAGAAGCGTTCGAGGATTGGTCAGGACCCTCACAATGAGAAAACCTCTTCTCAACCATGGTTCTACTAGTGTTGGCCCCCGAGGTCTCACTAGGGGCCCTGTGTTCTACGCGGGGTCTCCTCCTCCTACCTTCAGCCACTTAGGGACTGGGCGGCCTTTTCTGACCATGAGGGACTAAAGACTCCTTTAGAAAGTGTCGGCCCAAGACATAAGAGTGATCAAGCGTAGAAAGGTATCGGGTAATATTAGCGTCAGTCAACAGAGCATTTATCCAAACATCATTAGGATGATCTTTGATGCAAGTGTTAACGACTGCCAACCGGGCCTTGTCCTGTTTGAACAAAGTAATGGAGATGCTCTTGTCGTTCCGGCCAACTCCCTAAACATCGCAGACTGGAAATTCCTGATGAATGGCTTCACCCTCAGGGAATTCCCAATCTAGGCTCAATACGAAAAAGAAGCGCCTGGTTCGATCTTTGATATGAGAAAAGCAAGACTCCAAATGGGCATTCATTCTTTCCCTGCGCCTAAAAATTGCACAGGTTGTCCTCGAGACGCAACACCCCAAGGGCAAAGAGAAATTCCCTTGCAGTCAGATCAGGGTACTCCTCCCTCCCGACTACCATTGCTATGCTATAAATCACACAGCATGAAATCAAAATCTGCCAAGCGTTCAGGTAAAGTTGGGTAGGAGCCAATAGGAGGTAATCCAGAATGTCACAAACGGGTAGGCAAAAAGGTAATCACAATCCATTCATAAACATTGAAGGAAAATGGGCCACCTTCGTAGTGAAACCTTCTGAATCGATGACCATTTGCAAGTTCCAAAAGTCTCTAGAACCACATAATAGGGAACGTCGTAGGCCTCGCCTTAACGAAACAAGGTCTACGAGAAAGGCCTTCAATGATCATTTGTGCTCCTCAAAGAATAGCGGGGTCACACGAACCTCAGGGAGAGCTGAGCCCTCAGGTTCCCTAGAAAGGTCTTGAGGATGGGCAAAGTGAGATTTCTTGGGACCGAGGCATGAAGTGTTCTTATGAGCCATTGACAAGAGGAAGATTAATGGAGAAGTGCCTGGAACAGTTGGCAACAAAAGGAGGCGAAATGGCAAGAACCGAAGGGAGAAGGCAAGAAAGAAAGTAAAAAGTGACGAGGGAACTGGGGTTTAAATAGGGGCTCACTCCGATTGGACTGCCCAACGCATGGAAGGGACAAGAGCTACCTAAGAGGAAACGTCGAAAAAAGGATCCCAATATCCTCGCTGCATGTAATGATGGAAAACTGAATTGTCGCACAGCACCAGGCACGAAAGAGAGAAACTCACGCCATGGACCAGTCCGATACCAACAGCTTGGGTTGGTAATTGCTTTACCCGACAAAAGGATATTTCCCTTTTTTGGGGCCAAGCAAATTCCCCTACTTAAAGGCCTACCTAACTCACAGATGGGCAACCTCTGTGTGTGTAAAAGGGGAACACCAGGTCTTGGCCCCTGAGGTATGTGTCAGGGAGGAAGGGGTTGTCGCATCACTTGCCTGTATTGCAACCCACATGCTCGGCAGGAGGTCACGCCACATAAAATGTGTAGAAACGATAACAAGCAACGATGATGGCTAGAGCCTCACCTTTTCCAGAAATTCTTATAGTGGGCGCCTTCCCCAACCTGCCATAGGGAGCAGACGTGAAAACGAGCATGCCCACATTCAAAGTAGCTGCATGGTGTATGGGGTGACAGGTAGTCAGTCGCTTATCACAAGTGCAGCACCCAGTACAGCGCACGAATAGCTCGCTAATAGTGAGTGGGGACCACCTCGGCCGAGGTATATAAACCCACCTCCAGGCTTAGATAAGGGATCTTTTTTGGCTCTTTGAGTTCTTCTTTCATACAACATTCTTAAACTTTACACCGACTTAGGCATTGGAGGTGCCACACACCACCCCTCACCCCCACCTTCAAGTGTCTTGCAGGTCCGATGGACAGGCTAAAGGAGTTTACCAGCATACGAAACATGTCATTAACAAGACCCATTAACGTTGTGTAGTGCCTCAATGTCTTCTACTTCATTCACATCATTTCCTTTGCTTCTAATTATCATTGGCCACAATAAATTAAAGCTTTTATGGAACAACCTTCATGAACATGAAAATTCTTTCTATGTCAAAACCCCCATGTTAAGGAAAATATATGATAAAGTGTGATGAACAATAAACTAAATTGTGGTAAAGAATATTAGATATTCTATCAATATTATATGACTCATTATATGTTTTTATCTTTCTCACTTTATACTCTAATCTTTTCATTCAAATCTAGTAGAAGAATAACATCATTTCACGCAAAGAAAAACCCATCCTATATGGATTGTTTTAAATTTTTAGTTAATAATATACCTACAACTTTTTTACAACCCCTTCACAATCAATCAATGCAAACCTTCCATTTCAAAGCGAAATCTCAATTTTACAAAAGTACGTTACATTTCATCTTAAGTTATATAATAAATATATCTAAATTTGTAACATAATTATAAAAACAAATTGGATAGTTAATAGCCCCACCAAACCAATTTGTTTAAAAAAGATAATTTGTATAATCTTAAAATGTATGAATCTGCGACATATGAAAAAAGTGGATTACTCCAGGATGGTAGGCCACACTTTTTTGAATCAAATAACTTGGCATACTTTGAAACTGGCCTATCTTAAAACAAATTAAACAAGAGCTTCGCTATTCATAAGTCTCTACACTATACCACATAATTTTTTATTTATTTGTTATTTTTTCAAAAAAATTTTAAAATTTTATTTAGTTTTATTCTTCTTAAAATAATTGAAGTCTTCTACTAATTATTAATATATCACATATTTAGTAAGAGAATAAAATAAAAATAATAATAAAAAAAATAATATATGGTATATAAAACTTATGAATATAATTTTTCATTAAACAATAATCAAGTCCTAATTGAAGTGGGCCTTAGTTGATAAGGTTTTTTTTTTTTTTTTTTTTAAATGTCATGTCGACTCGTGCAACGCGGAATAATCGCCTCCTGCTTGTATAAAAAACCCGTCACCGATTCCTTCACGGTTCGTGCGGTATTATTTTCCCGCCTCTCTTCCTCCCATTTCCCGCTCTGGAAAACCCTAAGCCCCCAAAAATGGGCCAGAAGCAGCAAGCCACCGCCGATCCCAACGCCGACCCCAAGAAACGAAGGCGCGTCGGCTTCTCCAACATCGGTGAGTTATCTCAGTTCCGATTATCTCATTTACGTGGTTTTGTTTCCATTCTTTGTTTTCGGAAGCAATTTCATCATTTTAGCTCATTTCCACTGTTTCTTTTGTGTTTGTACTCAGCAGATGCTGGAGTTGAGGCTAAGGAGTGCATTAAAATTTACCTGGGTATGATTGAATTATGGGTGTTAATTAAGAGTACTAGATTGATTTTGGTTTTAACATTTCTAGTAATGCAAGATTAGATTTTGTTTTTCGTTGACATTATATCCTGGTTGCATATGTAGTTAAAAAGAAATATGTTCGGTTCTTGTCGTGGTTTGTATAAAAAAACTCGGGTATATAGAAGTAGAACTTAGCCAAAAAAAAAGTTGGATTTGGGGGTTAAATGCTCATGGGCATTGATTTTTTCGGTTTTTCTTAGTGAGATAATGCGGGACAATTAAAATGGTATGGATTTTGAAGATTACTTTCTTTCATTTATTTTTCCCTTTATTTTGGGTTGATGATTAATGTCCTCAATAGTCAACAGCAAAATCATGGCGAATAACAATAACTTGATTAATATTATTTTTTCTTGGACTGTTAAGTTAATGTTATCAAGGATTGAAAGCTACGATTTTATTAGCTGAGGTTCTTTGGGAATTAATGTGGTTTCTTGAGAACTTGGAATCTGATCTTGTTGAGCCCATCCTGCGCTGTGGAAGTGAGATATAAAGAGTCAGTTGGTGAAATGTCCGTCTGGGGATAAAGAATATAACCCTTCTATGGGCTTCGACTATTGTATTCAATGGAACTCGTGTTCATGGTTTCCTTGTATCTTTTTCTAGTTCCTAAATTGTAACTAGCTGTTCACGTTTCTATACTTCCTCAATACTTGGGTTACACCTATTTACTTGAGTAAATAAAGTCTCATTCTTACTCATCAAAACAAATATCATATCCCTATTATTTGTAATACTTTATATTGTTATCTTTAGAAATTTTCTCTGGGTTAGTTGCTTAGTCTAAAAAAATTGGTAATCTAAAACCTGTTAATGCTTGTGTTAACGTGGTAATTGATGCTTGTGCGCATAAACATGTGTATTTGTGCATGTTCAATAATCTTAATAGACTCTGATATTTTGTGGGGCGAATCAAGTTTAGATCCACTTCTTGAGGGCACTTTTTTAATGCTTTGAGGTTATTTCTTATTTAAAAGTGTTGGTTCTGGTAAGAAATTTTTCTTATGATAGGAAAGGGCTTTACATTTCCAGCTCTTGATGGAGATCCTTGCTAGTATATTTGGGTTCAAGGCATCCTCTCTGCCTATGAAATACCTTGCCTCCCTTTGGAAGCCTCTTTCAAGGCCAAGTCTATTTGGGATGGTGTGCTTGAAAAGATGGAGCACAAATTGACTAATTAGAAAAGGATGTATTTGTCTTATGGTGGAAAGGAAATTATGTAGCTCCCATACGTTTTACATAATTTCCTTGTATTGACTTCTTTTAATTAGGCGTTTTCTTATGTACACGTACCGTGTATTTGGGCTACTCCTCTTGTTTTTATCAATAAAAATCTCGATTACTTGTCAAAAGAAAAAAAAAAAAAACTGTAGGGCAGAGAAATACCACCCTGGCATGGTTAATGCTCTTATGATAACAATCTTGATATTGCATCACCCTTGGTTCTTTACAATTCAAGCTTCCAATTCGTCCTTGTAACTTATCACATAAGCAACTCGAGATCAGATGTTTTGTCGATTTCCTCCCTAATTTATTTTTTCCTTTCATTACATGTTATCTTTCTTGTATTGGTTTGAACTTCATGTCTTCTTGCTGATATAATGATTGTTTGTGTCTTAGTTTCAAGAAAAGAGGAGGTGGATTCTGCAGGCAGTTTCTGCATCGACCCTATTGACTTGAGCAGCTTTTTTGATGAAGATGGGAAGATATATGGTTACCAAGGTTTAAAGGTAATTAAAATTTTGCAATTGTGGCATATTGAATCTTGCTGGTGAAAGATGAATGTAGTCAAACCAATGTTTTCCTTTTTAAGTATATAAGTAGAATGGTAAGTTCTCTACAAGGGCCCTTTCATTAATGCATCTTTTAATGCATTTTATGCAGATTACCATCTGGGTTAGCTGCATATCATTTCATGCATATGCCGACATTACATTTCAGAGCACAGCTGATGTAAGTATCCATGTCTGCTAGAATTGTTTTTGGATAAGCAAGAAAAAGTATATTAGTATAGGAACAATGGTCTACGAGATTCTAGGTTCTTCTTAGATTGAGTCAATATCTTTTACTTGAAGAATCGAAACTACTTTTACTCTTCATCCACATTTAATAATTGGTCTTGTTTGTTGGAAGGGAGGAAAAGGTATCACAGATCTGAAAGCTGCTCTTCAGGTATATAATAATTGTCTGCTTTTAATTATCGCTTCTCATTGTTCCCATAGATCTGCTGATCAGTTGGTCATTTTCTACAGAGAATGTTCGCCGAGACTATTATTGAGAATAAAGATGACTTTCTTCAGACTTTTTCAACAGAGACTAATCTTATTAGGTACCATTTCATGCTGCAAATTATATGTTCAATCCTTTTTCCTTTTTTTTTTTTTTTTTTTTTTTTTTTTTTTTTTTTTTTCTGCATGCAGTGTTTGGTTTTGGTTCCTTGTACTTTTATTTCCATCTTTTAATCTTTCACAGATCTATTATCTCAAGCGGGGAGATATTGAAGTACAAAGCCTTGAATGGGCACATCAACAATTCTAAGAGTCATTTGGAAGCAGCTAACTCAGATGTTGAGGTTCTTTTTGTATATCTTTGTGATTCATTCTCATGAACAAAATATAGTTGCTTGTCTAGAAGTCTGTAATCACAGCCGCTGAATGTGGTTTTTTGTCGACAATGGTGGTTGATACCTTATTGTTTCAATACCAAGATTTCCCAATGTCCAAATTATATGGCCTAAACCATTGAGAGGTGACCATTATATTAGTAAAGTACTAGATTTACTTCTGTGGTAAAAGCAAAGCTGCTCTTCTTCAATGCATTTTTTCAGAAGATTTTTGCATTCCCTGGTTTTTGTTTTGTCAGTTGGTTACTGTGCAGATTTTAAAAATGTTAGGTTATGCGCAGCCATCCCATAAAGACATTTAAAATACTGACAGTTTCTATTTCCAGTTCCCTCCAATGATTGCGACTTCTATTTTTTCCTTGTTAATTTTCTTAACACCTTTTTTGGGTTGGGAGGGGTTGGGGGGTGAGGGGGGAATGCCAATATTGACAGTTGACCTCAATCATGTAGATGTTTTTGTTTCTAGATGATATATATGCTAGGGGTGAAAACCGATGGCATCGGCACAGTTTCGGTCCAAAATTGATGCCGCACCAACAGATTTCTCAAGTGTTTAGGACCGGCCAATTAAGGGGGAGCAAACCGGAAGTCTTGGTGTTGGCGTGATTCCGGTCGGTTCTTCACTTTTCCGTTGGTGACGATGTGAATGAGGAGGTGAGCGGAGGGCATTGGGGCTACATGTGATTGTGTGAGAGATATTCCGAAGAAAGAAGAATCAGGAAGAAGAAGAAGAAGAAGAGGGATGGGAGGGGGTGTGGTTATTAAACCCTACTCGAAACAACGCCCGCCGTTTCATATAAGTTTTTTTTATAAATGTCAGGTCTAAAACGACGCTGTTTACTCACTTAAGTGAAATGGCGTCGTTTTATATATGTATAATATATATAATAGGCCAGTTTGGCAGTTTGAACTAGGTTCAAACCGAGACCGAACCAGCTGACGTCGGTTTTCATATTTTTTTGCCTCCGGCCGACCCATTCTCTGTCGGTTTGGTCCGGTTTGCGTCGGTGACGGCCAGTGTGGTTGTTTTTGTATATCCGTAATATATACACCTAATGTGTCCCTTTGTATTGTTATGATACCAGCCTGCCCTGGTACACAAAAATATCTATTTATTTTTTATGTCATGGAATCTCAGCCTCGCAATGCCTTTCAGACCAACCCCAAGGAGTAAACCCCTTATGCATGATTCTACTTGCCAGAACTCATCAGTTAATCCAGGGTAACCCCAAGTGCAGAATTGAACCTGAGATGTTTGAGTTCACAGCTCATCTCAAGTCTGCTCTTTGACCACTAGGCTGCATCCTGAAGAGTAGTGCATATAGAAAAGCAATTGTCTTTTTGTTGTTTACCTTGTGATCAGTATCACATCAAGGTGCACTTGTGGGGAACTCCTTGTCGAGGGCCTGTGCACCCCTAGGATGAGTCGGGACGTTGTTCCTGGACACTTGATGCCAATAAAAGAAAGTATCACATCAAAAAGGACTTCGGAATGGCCATTTCATTTCATGCTTCTGTTTGCACGTGTATATCTAGGCCTGTTTATTCGAGACTAAGTACCATAGTTAATGTGCTTTCCTGGGTCAGGTTGTCCGAATGGTAGTGGGCAGTACAGCTGCTGGGCACCTTTATAGTTGCTTGATACCTCTTGTTCTTCTTCTTGTTGACGGTAATGCTCTTGCTCATCTTGGCTGTTGCAACCTTTGAACTATTTTTTTGACAGTATAGCTTCAGGTTTTAATGGTGCTATTTTCTGAATTAGGTAGCAGCCCTATTGATGTTATTGATCCACGATGGGAGTTGTATGTCTTGATTCAGAAGAAACCTGATCAGCAGGGCGAGATTCAATGCAGATTGCTTGGTTTTACAGCCGTTTATCGTTTTTTCCATTATCCAGAAAGTTCTCGCTTGCGACTTAGTCAGGTTTGCTCTTCTTTATTGTCGTTAATCAAATCTTGCCTTGCTTGATACAGAGAATCCAATTTTGGTGCCCTTATGTGAGTGGGATTTGTACTTCACTGGATCATCTATTTAGCATTCATTGAGATTTCGCTTGTTGCAGATATTGGTATTACCTCCTTACCAACATAAAGGCTATGGCCGTTACCTTCTGGAGGTGCTAAATGATGTTGCAGTGTCTGAAGATGTTTACGACTTGACAGTTGAAGAGCCACTAGACCACTTCCAGCACGTGCGAACTTGTGTTGACATCCCACGCTTGCTTGTTTTTGACCCGATCCAGCATGCAGTTAGTTCAGCTGTTTCACGCATGAAGGAAGGGAAACTGTCAAAGAAAATCCACATCCCTCGGTTCATGCCACCTCCAAGTGTCATTGAAGATGTTAGGAAAAGTTTGAAGATTAACAAAAAACAGTTTCTCAAGTGTTGGGAGGTTTTAATGTATCTTGCCCTTGATCCTGTTGACAAGTACATGGAAGATTATGTGAGCGTCATTTCTAAACGTGTGAAGGATGATATTATTGGGAAAGATTCTGGGACTGCTGGAAAGCGACTAATTGAAGTTCCAGGTGATTATGATCAGGAGATGTCGTTTGTAATGTGTAGGTCTCAGGCTGGTGAAGCTAGTAGCGTTCAGATGGATGAAAATGAGACAACTCAAGAAGAGCAGCTCCAGCAATTAGTCGATGAGAGGGTCAAAGAAATCAAGTTAATTGCACAGAAGGTATCTTTGCATTGAGTGAATCGGGGCTGAGCCATTCTAGTGAACCATCTGTGAAGTTCCTAAGTATTATCAAATGATGCAATCATACGAGAGGTCTCAGTGATGCTATTCATTTTTAAGAACGGAAGATTTTCTATAGATTATTAGGCTGTACTTGGAAGTTCTAACTTATGTTGATTTAGAAAATTTATTAAAATATTCGCTGAATTCGAGCATCTAAAGTGCTATTGTTGTTGTGGTTAGGATGTATTCTATATGAATTGCGCTACACTTATTAACTCCAAAGCGAGTAGTGAACCCATTTGCCAGTTTTTCCCCAAGGGACACCAGCTGCATCCATCATCTTTACTTTAAATTGATGGTTTCCAGTATATCTTTAACCATCGGCCAAAAGCTTAATTTTTGTGAAATGTTTAAAGCATTCTAGTCATATTCACATCTGCCTCAGTTGTAGAGGATATGCTTGATGCTAGGACTTATATTGGATGGTGAGATGTAGAGAAAAAATTGAGACATTGGGAATGTAAGTTTTGAAGATTTCTGTGAAAAGGTCCAGTTCTAGTTTAGTTCCCAATCAGCCTCTCTACTTCATTGTGTTATGTCGATGCAATTCCCCAATAATTTTGATAAAGCTAGTTCACTAATTGATTTAAAACTACAACCAAATTATACACCTTCTCTCAATGGCTCCGCCGGATTAATCTTCTGAAGTATGCATCTATAACAGAGGCACATGTGCCTAGGCACTGGCTTTATGTTACAATATCTTCATTCATTGTTGGTCTTTGCACCCAAATCTTCCAGTGAAATCAAGCAAGTGGAGAAGGTAGCTCTATCTGAGACCCCCCAGACGCATAGCAAGTGCACTAAATCTTGTGGACGCTGAAACCTGTATCCTCTGATGTCAAGTTCTCTTTCCAGTTCTCAAATTCGGATCCACCAAACATCAGTTGCTTGATTCCAATTATGCTGTTAAATCAAAAGACAACAGGGGTAAAAGAATAGACAAATATGAGTTTTTCTAAGAAACATCAGATTCAGAAGAATCCAATTAAGGCCAAGCCAAGACCAATTAAGGAGCTGAAAGAGTGAAAAAAAAGGAATCCTAGCCATTTCCGTATGCATGCCTGTCTTAACCTCACATTCCTATGTAGAAACACAGAGATGCAGAGGCAAGTTAATCAGTACTTCCTGGCCCAAACCTTAATTGGTGAGTCACTACAACTAAAAGGATAATTTGAAAAAAAATAAAGAGAAATGCAGAGCTTACTCAGAACTTAGTTGTGTCAATGCATTTATCAGAACATCCAGAAGCAGCGGTTCACGGGTCCCAATATCCACCCTGTTAAAATTGAAATTTTTTATCAGTCTGTTAAAATTGCTATTATATCTATTAGCAAGATCTCTCTCTCTCTCTCTCTCTCTCTCTCTCTCTCTCTCTCTCTCTCTCTCTCTCTCTCTCTCTCAATGTATGTACATAATACTTCCATTGCCAATTACCAAAAACAATCAGCACACCTATATTGAGCATTATCCAGAAAAGAATATTAAAAAAAGAAAACACAAACACACTCCCATCCATTATCCATAATTTCAGAACTTAGTTGTGTCAATGCATTTATCAAAACATCCAGAAGTAGCTGTTCACAGGTCCCAATATCCACCCTGTTAAAACTGAATTTTTTATCAGTCTGTTAAAATTGTTAACATATCTATGAGCAAGATCTCTCTCTCTCTCTCTCTAAATGTATGTATATAAATAATTCCATTGCCAATTATCAAAAATAATCAGCTTACCTATATTGAGCATTATCCAATATCCAGAAAGGAATATTAAAAAAAACATAAACACACCCGCATCCATTATCCACAATTTCAAAATGGTTCCCTACCAGAATCGTGCCAAGTTGTCTTGAATCTCAAGATCCCCAATATTGTAAAATGTAGCTGGTGTCGCATTTGCTCCCTGAACAGCATCATAACTTGGTCTTTTATCTGACTGAGATTGTGACAGCTGCAGGAACAACATTGTGTACTATGTAATTAACAAAGAACTTTTGCTTTTGATGGGCAGTGTAATTAACAAAGAACCTAGATGGCTTAAAAATTCTCCTTTAAGTTTCCAAGTAACTTGCCATCCATCCATGTCCACAACTTCCTATAGGGTATGGCATGAAATATATATCAAAATGTTACGAAAATCAAACTTACTTGCATATTCATGGAATTGCATCCACCAAGACGTCCAATAATGTGCCACGATCGAATGGTCTGAAAATAAACCAAATCAAGTCAGTAGACTTCAAACCAAGAAAAAAAAAAGGTAAGGTTAAAGAAAGAAAAAGAAAAGGTCAACAACCTCATCTTGTGGAAAGGTCACTGTTAAGTTGAAGAGCAGTCACTTACATCACAAATTAGGGTAATATCTTTCTCCAATGGAACATTGTAGAACTCGAACCATATGTATGAGTTTGAGAAATCAAATCTGGATATGTCAGTCGACAAAGAGTAAATTGACACCAGAATACTGATTAATTGCACACCTATTGGAAATCTCAATGAAAGAGACCAAGTATAATACAAGAAACAGCAAATGATGAAACAGTTGTAGTCACATCTATTATAGGAAGTTGATGAAGGATACCGTCTCCAGAAACAAGAAACATGTACTTAAAATATTTCGGCCCTCAAGGAAAATTTAGGTTCAGCTACAAACATGGTGGACTCTGCAACCATTCGTGATGAATGCAAAAATACTTATGAACTCAATTTATCACACTTATGAACTCAATTTATCACTTTGAATTCAATAAGTCCAATTGACTTGGGATCCTATCCGGTCTAAAATGAAAAAGATGAAATAAAAAAACTAATTGTTAAAACATTTACATTGGGAAAAAAATCAGCCAACATTGCGTTGAGGTCCATAAAGCTTAAGTAGGGATAAAACTGTGTTTGAACATGGGGATCTCTCCTAAATTCTGCATCCATAATATTGGTAACAATGCAAACTTGCAAATGTCATCCTATACGACCCTTTTCTTTGCTGAACCAGTGATACAAAAGAGCAGTGATCTTATGAAACAAATTGAAGTGATATTTATCGTAGGTGCAGGTTCAAACAAACTGAAGAACAAACCAAAAACTCGCATGTTCTTATGAAAAGCAATCATGTGAGGATAATTAGCATATATAAAACTATTAATGCATTCTGCATTTCGTTACGCACCACAGAGTTGCATTAGTTGAATGTCACATTATGCACCACATAATGTCCCATGTACTCAACTTACTTGTTGAATGTCACTTTCATTGGTATTGCTGAACCAGTCTTTGTCTGCAAAATTTTGTTCCTCTTCTTCCTCAACCTCTCCTCCATCTGCGATTCGACAAATCCCCTTTTAAGTCACAGACGAAAAATCCCCAAAAGCTACTACTAACAGCTCCAAAACCATACCCCCTATCCACACTATTTCTCAAACACTTCCACCAAAACTAACACTCAAAACTTTACTTGATAGTTTTTTTTTTTTTTTTGGAAAAAAAAATAGAACAGGAATTGAGCAAAGAAGTTCTGACGATGCGTTGCTTACTTTGGAACGTGCCTTTTGCGGGTCGTCCAGACAACTACCGAGGATTTCAGCGAACTCGGGGTCTCTATCGTAATCTTTCTCTTCTTCTCTCCCTCGGTACCCACCGCCCGCTGAGAATTCAAATTCATTCTCATCTCTACCGTCATCTTCGTCCTCGCCTTCTACTTTTTCTGGTTCAGATTCTCTCTGCAACTTTTGGGTATTCAGTTTCTGTGTTGGACTCGATTTAGCGGTACACAGGAACGTTCTGGTTCGAGTACAGTTCGGATTGGAAAGATTGAAGGCCGGGAAGCGGCGGGTGTTGAGTGAAGAAATGGGGAACGGGATCGGAATGTTTGGCAGTGAAGGAGATGGTGGGTAGGGGCGTAGGATAAGCATCCTTTTGGGGAGCTGACCGATGTTAGCAACAGATGATTCCATGTGCTGTGGAGGCTGGTGTCATCGTTTATCCATATCCTGCCGGCTTTCCTTAACCTGCGCCTCTTCAGTCCCCACAGGATTAGCAAGCCGGATTATTATTTATTAGAAAAATGCTGGAGACAGTCGGCTGTGCAAACGGTGTCTACGTGTAAAAGAAACGGTGCGTTTTTGGCTTGGATGAAACGGCGCGTCTTGACTCTAATTCTCCCTCCCTCACCTTTTCTATTCTCTCGAAACTTGTCTTTTCCATTCTCCTTCTCCATTCTCCCCCCACCTCCTTCTCGGCCCCATCTTTCTTCGAACCTATTCCCTTGTTGATGATCTACTGGTTGCATGTGAGAAATAATCTCCATTTAATTGTACAAAAATCCCTCCTTGGAGAATGTTCTCAAATCTTTTGCAAGTCACTCTTTTTGCTCTTTGATCTTATATTGCGGTTCCAAAGTCATATTGATCGATTATATGAAGGCATATGCGAGCTAGAAGGAAGATATTCATCTTTTATTTAGAGTTTTCCTTTCCAAAAAAAAAATCCACTACCATGGAAATCCCATTTGTAGGTAAAAAATGAATGTTGGAGACAATTGCATTTACAGTTTTCCAAGAATCAAAAAAACCCATTACCATGAATGCTATCCGAAGGGGAAAAAAAAAAAAAAATGAGAGTTTGAATGCCAGGGAAACCAACGAAGCAAGATAAAATACAGTTAGATATCAAGTGCCAGTTTGAACATACCCCCTGAAACCTAAAATGAGAAACTTGTTTCTTCCTCAAATAGTGGATCTACAACTGTCACAAAAATCCCCCGACAAAGTTTGGGAGAAAATGCTCTAGACAGAGGCTTTGAGTTTGGACGAAGGATTTGTATGAGTTCGTCGATGAACTATACGTGTTTAGTTTATTTAGTTTCTGCTTCTTCTTCTTTTCTTTTTTTTTTTTTTTAATTCTG
The DNA here is from genome assembly GCF_018687715.1 of Carya illinoinensis. Classification (NCBI taxonomy): domain Eukaryota; kingdom Viridiplantae; phylum Streptophyta; class Magnoliopsida; order Fagales; family Juglandaceae; genus Carya; species Carya illinoinensis. Next base: position 45,889,216 of record NC_056754.1, read on the forward strand.
ACGTGGCAGCCACCTCATCAGCCGACTGCATCCAGACTCTTTCACATCATTGTCCGTGGAAGAACTGCCTTTATTTAGAAAAATCTAATTATAATCACAACTCCGTATTAATATGTATACTAATCTAATGTGATTAATTAAAAAATAGATTTTATTAAAAATAGTTCTAATTTAAATTTTAAATATGAAGGAATCAGTATTGATATGCAGATTAGTATGCGACTTTACTTGTACGTAATAAAACTCTTATTATTTTGAGCATTCTCGCAAGAAGATAGGGGTGGGAATATGTCTCAAGATCTATTAATTCAACACAAACACGACATGATATAGCAGGTTTAGATTTAGTCTTAACGAATTCAAGTCAAAACGGATTAGCCGATTAAGATACAATTGTTTAACAGATTAATAACATATCAACCTATTTTGACACGTTATAACCCATTAAGAAAGTTAAAGTTACAATTATACCTTTATACCTAAAAGTAACATTTTTAAAATTTTAATTTCAATATTTTTATTATTTGGATTGTAATTTTGGACTTGTAGTTAATTTTATAATTTTTATATATATTGTGATTTGAATATTTATATAAAATTATACTAAATTTAATCATGTCAAACCAGTTAATTTTGAATCTATTCAATCTATTTATATAAACGAATTGAAACGGGTTGACATGACATGACTCGTTATGTTAATGGATCGTGTTAGGGTTTGATATTTTGACACGATAAATTTAACGGGTCAAGTTCGGGTTTACCCATATGGTATAATATACATACCTTGATACGATCTATTAATACAATTTGACACCCTTAAGAAGATATGTGTAGGGCCCATTTGGTATTTAAGCCCAATGGAAAAGGCTCTTTGTTGACTGATCTAAATTAAAGAGTCCAAGCCCACCTGAGATCAACACACTACACGCCACCTTATATGGGAATATAAGAATTTCATGCACGTATGAGGTTGTTTTGATTATTCAGTGATGATTTAAACCTATAAGCACCGCATAAGATAGGTATCATGTTGAGGTGATCCTATGTAGTGCTAATCTAGTTTTAACTGGAAATTTATATATATCAGATAATCCTTAAAGGTAATCTATCTTGATCTCTCTCTGAATTCTGAATTATTTGATAGTTCACTTGACTGACTTAGGCATCGGAGTGTTTTTAGGCGAAACATGCTGAAATCTTCTTACATCATGCAGGTGAGCGGCTACGTTTGTGGTGTTGGGACACGTTCTTAACAATATGTACTATAATTTTTTTACAATTACTTATTAGAATATTAAATATTTAAGAAATTAAGATCTCTTCCTAAAAATTAAAAAAAAATTGATAAATATACAATTATTTTTATAATACTTTATATAAGTTTATTTTAAATAAAAAATATTTTTATAGAAGAACTTATAAAAACAATGTCAATTCACATAAATGCGCACATTTTAAAATATGGTTATATTAAGAACAATTCTTTTACAGGCAAGTACAAATGCATATCGATGTGCACCAAATGCTGACATGGCAAGTTGTTTAAAAAAAAATTGAGGAAAAGGAGGGAAACATGAAGCAAAGGTCTGGTTACACCATTTTTGTTTCGTTTCAAGATATTCCTCCCCTCTGTGGCGACCACCTCCACAGATCTCCTCCACCATTTTCATCTCTGCTAGGCCACTCCTCTCTCACTTTCTCTATTTGCAACTGCTTGTTCGAATTCATCTCTTTCTGGAGCACTACATAGCTCTTCCTATTCAGCTTCAAACTTATGTTAGAGTACATAGTAGTCTTAGTAGGAGAATCACACTCAGCATACCACTTTCAATTGTAAAAATTGTCTTGCCGAAAAGGTATTTGCTTCCACATTTTTAGTTTTATTGTTCATCTAAAAGAAAATATAGCTTTTCATCATTTTTCCTGAAAATAAACGGGATGATGTTTTCTCTATCTTCTATTGACTAGAAAAGTGTTATTCTAGGTTGGGAAAGTCTTCTTATAGGCATACAGTTTGGAACGAGGAAATGAGTTGAATGGAGCGATTGATCTAACCCCTCCATCCACTCCCAATCTACCTATGTCCTCCCCTACCTTCTGTCATTGTTGCCTCTGCCGCCTCTCAACCACGCCAATACGGTAACATCAATAAAACCCAATATTATTATTTTTTTAACTATTAGTTCGTTATTCTATTATTTGGTGCAATTTTTTGCAAGATGGATGGTGGTGGGCAGAATAATATTTGCTATCGTATGGAAAATTTTCTACTTTTTTAATCAAGGAGTTGACATTTTTGGATCAGAGTGTGATTAATTGATTCACATCTATTTCCCAATTGCTCTCAAGCGCGATTTCCTTCCCATGTTTTTGAGTTCAATTTTTATTCCAAGGAGTTTAATTGATTCACAGCAGGTCACCTACATAACTTTTTGATTCCAAAAATTATTTAATTATACACAGCAACTCACCAATTAGTACCTTTGAGATAGGATTACACTGGCATATACTAGGTATTATATTGTCTCACCATTCCAATTGCTTGCTTACATTTTAGCCTAGCTAATACTTCTATTTCTATACTTCCCAAACCTATAATTATACAACTCTTATTATGTAGGTGACTTGCTTGCACTTCTGAATGTGTCATCTCATGAGAAGATACTGTCTACTACATATGGAGAATTAAAACCTTCTCTTGGGAAGCATCGGTTAAAGGTTAGTTTATTTATGTATTTTATATTTAATTTGCAAGACATAATTGAGTCTAATCCCAATTCTTTATAAGCAGTTAATTTCATTATTAAGCAAGTGTAATCTAATTTTGAACTTGAGTGAAGTAAATTTGACACAGTTGGTTGTCATATATCTTTTACCCATAGTCAATATTTGTGTATTGTATCCTTCTGAGTTTAGGTTAAAAACTCATTTGTGCCAGAAACAGAGCTTATTGTTGTCTTTTGGATATCCGTTTTTATTTTTCTGATATTTATTTTCTTTTTCTTTCCAGATTATGGAGTTCATTGCAGCGCTATTGAAAACTCCCAATGATACTGCAGAGAATGAATTGGTCAGCATAGGAGAACCCATTCTTTCTGGTGATAGTTGTCCAAGTCTTTCTTTTATAACACTCAAATATCATTGTAGCACATTTATAATGCTCTGCTGAACAAAACTAGATTAAAATGAATGTATAAAAAGAAAAAGAACTACTAGTCAAAATATAGACACACGGTGTAGTATGTGTAATATCATGTGGTTGCATAAATATCTATGTTCTCTTAGCTGTTGACTGCAGTAGAAATTTTGATTCTTCTATACTTAATTATGAATTTGTAGCCAACAATTCTTGGTTTTGTCTATTTCATGTTGCTTTGTGTTGGAAAATTTTTCTTTGATAAGTAAAAAATATTATTAAAGAGTGCAAAAGGCTCAACCCAAGTACCCATGATGTACATAAGAGAGAGCTATTTAGGAGAAAAAGATACAAGAATATCATGAAAGTTTTTCCCCATCAAAGTTTAGAAGCCGTCCAAATGAGTTTATAGTATTTTTCTCATTCCAAATAAACATGTAAAGCTAGTTGGGACCAGTAAGAATATGGGATGGGAGTAGCAGCACTAGCTGGTTCTTCAACATTAGTACCACATGTGTTTTGACTTTGGAAATCAGGTTGTTTCTCACATTAATAATCTCCCCAAGAGGCTGACAAGAGCCACTGCCTCCACCAAATTTCCCAATAATAATGTTTCAACGACTCCGAGTTAGGACTCATTCTAATAACCAAGCCATCTTCATGGAAGCCTTCTATCTTTCATTATTTGCTGCAAGAGCAGCAAAATCATTAGCTCCAACCAAATATTAGACAGTTATTTAATTACTTCTTTAGTCAAACATACTAAAAACATGAACACACTTTTTAATTCATGGATGTTTGGCTGGAGAAAGAGTGAATGTCGCCCAATTGGTAGAGATGCTAAACGTTAAGGAAAACATGCAGAATTGTTATTTAGACCTGTTTCAATAATTATAGAGAAGTATGATGGATAATATATTCCAACTTGCCTTGCTTTTCCTCTTAACTAAGCGTGCGAATGAATTTTAAATCTAGTCGATCGAAATCTGACTTGTTAATCTTCAAAGTTAGATGTAAAATCATACGAGAATTTTCAAAAAGAAAAAATGCAGAAAAAATGTACAATTAATGTACTTGATCTCCCCACGTCGGATGAAATTATCTTTGTTTCAAACTTGGTATGCATAGGTAGATCCTGTACACATGGCACGAGTCTTCATTGGAACAAGTAACTTGAGATATATTGCTTGGTCAAAAAGAAGGTTGTATAAAAGCAAGGTCTATATAAAAATAACCTGCACAACATTTACTATCAATCACTATTTTCAAGTATTGGAATTCAATACCTTTGCAGTAAAGTAGCTTTAGCTTTCAGGTTAAAGGTGCTAAATAGAAATTCACAAGACCTCATTTACATGTCCAGTTCGATAACCCCTAAAACCATATATAGCATTAGTAAATATGTTGGCCATTATTTTAGATATTTATAAGTTGTAATTGTAATTAAAAGATGTTTTATATAACTTAGTTAGTTCAATATGGCAATACCTTGGGTTGAAGTTGGATTTGTTTTGAATTATATATTTGATTTGTTTTGCTTGGTTTAAGATGATTTTTAAATGTTTTAAAATATTCTCTACATGGAGAAAGGTAAGGAGCATGCATCTCCTATAACACCTTATACCGCAGATCCATCAACAAATCCATCAACCCAGGTATTCATTAATTAAAGTTAAAATTAAGTTTTTGGAGATTTTCATGATTGGTTTTGTTCCGTAGGTTATACAAAGACCATTCTATCCACTTGGATCAACGTCTCCTACTGCAAATCCATCAACCAATCCAGCAACTTAGGTGAAGTGAATATTAATGAAGTTCATTTGATTGTTCTAATAATGTCTATACATTGTGTTGCTTATTTTTTAAATTAAAATTTTCTTCTTTCTCATGTAAAAAAAGAACAAATAAATCAATCAAATGACGTTAGGCTATATTAGTACATCTTTATTTCATAATCATTATTATTTTATATGTTAGGTGATACCAATATCATTTTATCTGGATTTAACAAATTACATGCATGGTTGCCATCCACCAATGCCACATGTGTGGTTACCACCATTTGATCCTCATCCTGATGCCAATCCATCTACATGGACCAATCAAGTAATAAATTCGTTCATTAAGTTGGTACTAAATCTTTAGTCAGGTGAGTAATTGATTTAAAACATTCTTTGGGTGTAAATTGTAGGGAAATCTGTTGCCCCCGTTTCTGTCATCAGTTAACCCTTCGATTAGTTTACACTCCACAAGTTCAAGCCATGTAGATGAAATTCAAAATGCCACACGTGACTCTACTCCCTCTGTTCAACATACTGTTGAATCCAAAAATGACAATTAGTCTAGGACACAAAATACCGTGCATACTGAGGGGGTCGATATCATTCAAAAGTCGAAGTTGGGGATGGTGTTTAAATCTGAAGAGTAGTTACTTTCTTATTATAAAAGATATGGTCAACAATGCGATTTTGGGATAATGACACAAAGGAGTCATAGGTTTGAGGATGGGAGCCTCAGATATGTTACATTGGGTTGTACTCATAGTGGCAAGGCATGAAACCGTAATTCAAATGTCGCGAGGCCATGTTTGACATCAAAGATAGACTGTAAGGTAAGGATAAATGCTATATTCATCGATGGGGTGTTGAAGGTGTCAACTGTTAACAATTACCATAATTACGGCCTAAGTCCACAAAAGTCAAGGTTCTTTCACTGTAATAGAGAAGCGAGCAAGTCTGTTAAGAGAGTGTTTGATACAAATAATCAGGCTGGGATCATAATAAACAACAGTTTTGCCACTCTTGTCCAAAAAGCGAGTGGGTTTGAGAACTTGACGTTTAATGAAAAAGATTATCGTAATTACATTGACTAGGCACGCTACCTTCAACTTGGGAAAAGTGGCGCTGGAGCCTTCCGTGAGTATTTTGCTAGGATGCAATACAAAAATGATGGATTCTTGTTACTAATAGATATGGATGATGATGGGTGGTTGATAAATATTTTTTGGCGGATGCAAGAAGTAGGGCAGCCTACAAATATTTTGGTGATGTCATTACATTCGAGACCACATATTTGACAAACAGATATGGAATGCCGTTTGCACCATTTTTTTGTGTAAACCACAATGACCAGTCAATTCTTTTGGGGGCAGGATTGATTTCTGATGAGAATACAGAGACATTCACCTGGTTGTTTCAAACTTGGTTGAACTGTATGGATGGTGATGCTCCGAAGGCTATTATTACTGATTAAGATAGAGTCATGAAAAATACAATTGTGCTTGTCTTTTCAAATAGCCGAGATAGATTTTGCTTATGACACATAATAAAAAAATTACTTGAGAAGCTAGGTTCACATGATGCATACAAAATTGGATTGAAAAGTCAGTTGTTAAATCGTGTATATGAGTCTCAAACAATAGAGGAGTTTGAGAGATCTTGGAAAGTGTTAATTACGACATACAACTTGCAGGAGAATGCTTGGTTGCAAAGTTTATACGTTGAGCGTACGTATTAGGTACCGGTATTCATGAAAGAAATTTTTTGGACTGGAATGAGTACAACCCAACGAAGTGAGAGCATAAATGCTTTCTTTGATGGGTATGTTCATTCTATGACAAATTTAAAAGACTTTGTCGATTAATTCGATAATGCGTTGAGGAAGAGGATTGAAAATAAAAATGCGGCGGTCTTCCACTCATTTAACACCACAATTCCCGTCATCTCTCCCTTTCCACTTGAGAAGACATTTAAGAACATATACACTTGCAATAAATTTAGAGAAGTTCAAAAGGAAGTAATGGGATGCTTGCAACTCTTCCAAATCTACATTGAAAGGATAGTGTAATTACGACGACGTACTATGTAGAATATGAAGTGAATGTTAATGATTTCATCAAGGAGGTTACCCACTCGGTGTACTTTAATAAGGCCGAATGCGAGGTGAAGTGTTCGTGTGCTTTGTTCGAGATAAGAGACATATTGTGTAGACATGTATTAGGTATTATGAGAATTAACAAAATTCGTTCAGCGCTGGAAAAGTACATATTAGATCGATGGATGAAAGACATAAAAAGGGCATACACTTTTATCTGAAATAATTATGACATAGTTGATGAGAGGCCAGAAGTGAGCAGATATTCACGTATTATCAAGAGATGTTATCAGGTCGCCACAAATGCAGCTTCATCTGATGAGAATACTGAGGATATGCTAGCTAAGTTAGATGCAATGAATATAGGCTACCACACCAATAAGCCGCCTCATCAAACTTGTTCGAACGTTGCAGTTACAATTGCCGTTACAACGATAGCTGAGAGTTCGAAGAATGTACTGAGTCCCCTTGTAGTGAGAGACAAAGGTAGACCGTCATCTCTCAGGAAAAAAATCAATGATTGAGAGAATCAAACTCACGACGAAGAAGGATACTCAGAAAGGAAAACATAAACAGGTTAACTCAATGATTCGATCTGAATATTTTAGCTTCATATTGTGTTCTTGTTTGTTAAGAGTAATGATCTATATGTATATATCTTGGTTTTTTTTTTGTAGTTGCATGGAAGAGAAGGTGAAGTTGTTGGAACATGTAGGAATTTATTTGGACAAACAGTTATTAGGACACAACAAAGTGTAGCCATTCAGGTTACATACAGGTTTTTAATGCTTATATTATGTTTTCAATGCTAGGAAAAATTGTATGCTCAATGGGTTACTTTGATCTAATATTTTTTATGTATTGTTAGCAACCTCAAAACATTACCGAAGTGTTCAACTTTAGTGCAACCAAGTTAGGTGTTGTAGTGACTGAGATTCAAGAAAGTGTAAATCATCTAGTTTAACTTGGTCATACTCTCTAAATGTTCCATATTTTATAGCGCATTTTGATTTTATTCTTAACGGTTATATTTTATTCACAGATGCAACTTAGAGTGGATGAAACCCAACCTGATAGCTTGCTTGTGATACAATAGTGACTATAAGTCAGTAAGTTTGATAGAGCCATTTTACAACTTGTGGTTTGTGTCTAAAACTTTTGGGGTTGGTGATTTTAGTTCTCTTTTATGATACCCTTTTCATTCTGGAGAAATCTTGAATTTGATATAATTGACTTGCCTATGTAATCTATTGCATAAATATGGGCTTATTTTGATTTATATAAGAGTTGGGAGGCTAACATTGATCCCGTTCACCTCTTGAGGCTTGATTCTCAATAAGTTTTTGTATTTACCTCCAAATTATCACAATTGCAGTACAAATATGGCTTTTGTAAGAGTTCTTGGAATGTTATTGCAAACTTTCCTATTTTATACAAAGTAGTTGAATTTCTAAAAAAACCTAACATTTTTTTAAAAGCAATATCTAATCTTTTGCTTATGCTATCAATTGAGCATATATAGTTGATTTGGTGATTGACATATCTTTCAGACTATTTGTGTCTATTATTGTGTGTTGTGATTTCAAACTAGATTTTGGGTAGATTCATGGCACTTTTGTACAAAAATAGAAAGAGTAAGAGATGTATTGGCCATATTTGTGGATCCAGTTGAGTAAGAGATGGGTATATAAAAGCATATCAAAGTGGATTTTTGTTGAGGAAATCCTTTATTTGCTGTTGTAATTATTTTTTGATGGGTAAATTGAGCTATTGATGCAGATCACCAACCATTTTATTGGCAAAATCATTTATTTGCTGTTGTAATTATTTTTTGATGGATAACTTCAATTGTTATATTTTGAAATATAAATATACAAATACTTTGTCAAAACATCACTCTTTTGCTACTGAAATTTGTTTCCAAGTTCGTGAGATGATCTTGATGTCATCTTGCTACTGTGTAAAGAACAAGCGGAACTATCTGTATGGATTAAATCTCATGGAGATGCATGATCTGATGGTGATGGCACTAAGGATTTAGTGCGCTCAAAGTTATAAAGTTTTATATTGTTTTCTTCACACCAGTTTGCATTATGGCTTTTACTGTATAATTGCAATTGGAATGAGGTTTGTGTGTAAGTGTTTGAAGAGTATTTGGGCAAATAGTCAACCCATTATAAAGCCACTTTTGGATGGAAGACCTCTCATAGGTTTGATTTGAAGGGAAAATTACAGGATCCAACATGAGTTCCAATGATAAAGGACTACCAAAGTATGAATGTAAATATAAAAATATAATATGATCTATTGAACTAGAAACAAAGGCTAAAAATATTCTTCACAGGTCTCATTTCATTTGTGCACCTTAAAGAAGGCATCAACCTTATTGTTCACTATCAAGAACATATATACTAAATAAAGGAACCTACTAGAAGGATACAATTTGGAGCCATGATTAGCAGACACATTCATTGATACTTTGAATTGCATATAGTTTCAAAAGTAGTGTCCCACATGATCCAAAATACACAACAAATATTTCTTACAAACATGCAGCACATATTCTAAGCATTTCTAGAACTACTAGTCTAAAGCACATATTAAAGTATTCAGATTTATACACTAGTCTAAAGCACATATTCGTAGTGCATATTCACCGTGATCGTATCACATACAAACAAATTAATATACAAATTGCCAAATAGATATAAAGAAATCTGTGTTCACGCCAGATGTCTGTTTGTTGCCTTTGAATATTGAGTTGGTTATTGTAAACTCCCAACTCCCTCTTTACAATCTCTTCCTCTCTTTTTTGAAACTCTTCCTCTGTCCTTAACATCTGAATTTCTTTCTTAAGGAGTTCTTTTTCTCTATCTTCACTACTATCTGCTCATTTGAAATAGTTGCTATGGAGTAACCCCTGATTATAAACATACAAATGACAAGTAAGTAAAATATCATAATTTTGGGTCAAACCCAAATGCATGTAAAAATAATTAAAATTCTTTGTACCTTCATATTGTAATTTGGACATCCAAAGAATAATCGCCCCAGATTTCTTCACGTATACGATGTTCGAAGTGTAGCAGGCTTCCCACAAGTGCACATTGGGTTGTTCCTCAAAGTTTCATTAACAAGAGAAGTTGAAGAAACACAAGATGATACCTTTTCTTCAACAAACGTGTTGACAATCTATGGCCCATAAATAATGTGAACAAAATACCCAATCTAGAATACTAAAAAAGTCTGCCCATAAAAGTCTGCCAAATTTTTTAAAAAGTATGAATCTTTCATTCATTGTTTTCTGCTGATGTTTGAAGTATTTGAAAGAATGCAAAGCAACTAGAATAGAGGAGAGGTTAGCATGTGGGTATTACATGATTGGATTTGCAGATGCAGAGAAGAAGATCTTATCTAATGCAGAATATAGGAGAACCAGAATATTGGGGAGAAGAGAGAGAGAGGGTATCTCAAACCAAATTAATGATCTTTTGTCTTTGTTGTCAATGAAAACGAGTTGCTTTTTACTGTAATGTAGCCAAAGCTGCACACTGTTGTGTGTTTTTAAACATGCATCGGTTTGAATCCCATTATATATGTAAAGTCCTTGTAACTAATAATTAAATGGTTTCCCATGCTTTGAACTTTAATTTGATCATCGTACTATATGGATTTTTTTTCCCTTAAAATGAGAGTGTTTTCAATAAAGTGTTCTTAAAAAAAGGGGGGGGGGAACTATTCCACATTCAAAAGTAGTGATCATGATCTTAAAGAAATATCATGATAAGATGTAAAATCGTCATAAACTAATAGAAAAAGGTCATATATATATTATGATATGGGTAATATTGCTATTTGGCATCCCATTTGGCAACCATATTTGCATTGCCACATTCTCATAATTTCTTTCTCTACACACCAACTATCTAGAATATAAAAAAAAAAATATTACAAAATTAACAAGACATGTACTGAAAACTAGGGACACTAAGCCGACAACAAATATTGATACTATCACCGCAAACCTTAGCAATTACAATTTCATATAAAAGTGGGGATAAGATTATGCATTGAAAACTGCCTCTTTCGATGTTTCAGATCACACCATCAAGCAACCCAATTAGCAAGGCAAATACAATCCGTAAACAAATTACTTCAAATTAGAGACTACTATATCCAGTCTTCAAAATCAAATCCCCAAGGTCCTTTAAAGATTAAAGCACCACATGATGAAAATATCAGAGGCACAAGAAATATCATACGTGAAATTCATAATTTATAGTATAAAAAGAGGAATGAGAACATGGACTTAGTACTTGTATCACATGCACAAATGAAGGTCTTTGAAGGTAAAAGTTGCATCTCAACAGAAAAAACAACAACACACTCAAAAGGTCACAGAAAATGGTGTACAAGTTGAAAATGAAATAGACATTGCAAGTCGCTCCACCTAGGTACTACACACTATTTAGAATAATTTTTTGTATTAAATAGAAAAATATCTCAAAAAATTAAAATTTATACAATTTCACATCTCCAAAATAATTATTCTACACTCAATTAAAATCCCTTAGCATCAACACAATGCAAAAAGCTCAATACATTTAACTATAATATCCAAAAAATCAAAACTTACAGTGGGGGAGGGAACGTGAAAGGGACTGCAACGAGTAGGGAGGAGTTACAACAGAAAATACATGGAGCTGCCGAGGTTGCTAAAATATACGGGGTTGCCAACCGTGGCACATGAGTGAACGAGCTGTAGAAGAGCTCTTAAGATAGATTGATGCCATTACTAAGTGTAGGAATGAAACAAGGGAATAGATGGAGTAGAAGAATTATGAGATAAGATTTGGAACAAATAGATTGGTGCAACGAGGGTTGCAACGAGGTTGATTTCGATTTCGATTTTGATGGGGGAGGAGATTGATTTCAATGTTGGAGAAGAAGAAATGTGTTCTTCACATGGGTTAGGGCTGTTGGGAATTTTGATTTCACATGGGTTAGGGCTGTTGGGGATTTTGATTTCACATGGGTTAGGGATGATGGGGATTTCGATGTTGGGGAATCTAGAAAGGTAGTCTTCAGATGGGTTAGGGCTGTAGCTTCAAAATTCTCCATACGCCATAGTAAGGGTTTGTCTTCAATGAAACGAAACGTTTCATTTTCCACGTCAGCAACTGTTATACAATTGTTATGTGAGCTGCCTAAATAAAGGCTTTTCCTATTAAGAATTACATAATGCGTGCATCGTTACTCAAAAAATTAATCAACTAATTTAGGTTATAGGTGGGGACTACATCCCTAGTTTAAAATAAATAATTTTTATTCAAAAAATCCTTGGTTGTCTTCCAAATGTACTATCCAAAATATCCATAGTACATTACATTTTTTATTTTTTAATGTTTAAAAAATTTACTACCAATGAATTTGTGTGTAGTTTTTAATATTAAAAAAATAAAATGCACTAGGAGCACATTTAGAGAGCAACCTAACATCACCCTTTTTATTTTATTATTTTTTTAAAATTTTATAAAAAACATTATCACCCTAATTTACGTCGCCAACATGGGATCCAAGTTGATTCATAATTAATGGAGAATGAATCGCAATTATAAGTGAAGTGGGAGTTGATAAAAGCATTTGAAGTGAGAGAAATGGGAGAATAAGAGAAGAAAGATATTTAAAAATAAATTCCATGGCAAGGGGGCGATAGTGATAGGACAACAACATGAAAATGAACAAAAAATAAGAATAATGCTACATACAGTTGTGAAATATGTAAGCGTCATGCAATCGTTTTGAAAAAGAATGAGATTTACTATTAAAAAATTAATTTCTTTTTATGTAGATCTTGTATTTATTTACTTTTTTTAAAATGATTATACAACGCTTGTACCCTTACGACAACAAATATCATTTCTCATATATATCATAATTAAATCTTAAGTATTAATTTTTATTCACGATTAGTCTCTTCTTGATAAGAAATTTTGATTGGTTATGAACTTAGATTTAAGACAAAAATTTAGAGAACCTTGATTATATGTCCAAAGGTATTTTAACATGTACCATGGCTACAGTGAAAAATGTAAGAAAAATATGAAAAAGTGACAAAATAATGTATCAAAAATAGGGTATGGAGATAAGAATAGTTGAATTTTTATGTCTAAAAAAATTTATATATTTAGTAATTAAAAAATAAATAAAAAATATGAGCAATCCAACTTCTTTAAAGTTTTATTTCTTTTATTCTAAAAAAAAATATTATTAAAAGTCCAGTTGCAATGAAGTGGATCATCACAACACTCATGTCACTTCTTTTTTATTTGATTTTTTTTATAAAATAAAAAAGTAACAAAAACTCTTACATTCGTGTTCTTTGAAGGATGAGAATCCGTTGCTTTCATTTGTACTTTAGAAAAGAAAAAGGAAAAAGTAATGGGACCAACAGAACCATGGTAAAGTATGAGCCAAAACTTCAACTCTTAAAAAGTATGCCAAAAATTCAACTCTTAAAAGGATGATAGTGATACAAAGAATAAACTTAAAAAAAAAAAACTATATATATATATATATAAAAGATTCCCATCATAGCATTAAAATTCTGAAAACACGTCAAAGGACAAATTGTGGCTGATTAAATATTCTTTATCTAATATTTTTGTGATAAGATAATATATTTTTGTTTTATCTATTTAATTTTTAGTTAGTTCATAAAGGATTTAACTACAAAAATATTTCGTTTTGAAGATTAAAGTCCATGTGAGAGTATGATATTTTGAAAGTTTAATTGAATCTTCAAGAAAATTCACCTAATTTTTTAATTATGTTGTATAAATAAATTAGGGTTTGTAGATTATAATGATCCTAAGATAAGATTTTTAAAAAGAAAATTCTATTCTTAAGTCTTGGTTTTTAACACACTGGTCATACCTCCATGCTAGTAGTATTTGAAATGACTAAAAGGCCATAAATTGTAATGTTGCATCTTCTGAACTGCCCCATGACCCAGCCTTCCTCAACAGACTTCTTCATTTCTTACTGTGTTCAAGACACAATAATTGATCCAAAAATCTTATGACTGTTAGATATTAATTTGGTTAAACCTTTAATTTTCAAGATCATAATATTCCACTTCGCTTCCAAATCCGACGTCTATAGCTACTCACTCTATTGACACTAACTCGATAGTAGTCATTTCTCTTTTAACTGCTTCACGTATCTATCAGTATTCAATAACTTAACACCATACCCATACAAAGTACTAAGGTATTTTAATTAAGTCTATAGGTCGCTCCCTCCGTGACTTGAACTTATGACATGGTTTTTGCTTTGATACCTATTGTTAAAGATCCAACTATTGATCCAAAAGCCCTAGAATAAGTAGATACTAATTTGGTTAAACTTTCAATGCTCAGGATCATAACATTAATTGGAAACACACCTGATGGAAAGTGTTTGGATGAGCAGGAAATAAGAGAAAATGCAAGAAAATAGGGTCAAATTCGAGGATGACCTTGCCTTAAGAGAAAAAGAGAGAAACTTGCTCGTACATAAACAGGATGACCCCTAAATGGGTCAACGCTAACCAAATAAAAGCATAAACAAGAAAATAAAACTAAGGGTCCATGCCCACTTGCAATCCTATAATCCGAACAAGATGCTGAACTAAAATAAAGGAAATTGTTAATGAAACTAAACTTGCCCATGGCCCATGTACTTCGTTCTTGGACTATGACAAACCATCTTCGATCAAAGCACTTTACCCACAAAGTGCATGTATCCTTGCCCACAATTGTCCCACAACTCGGGTAAAAAACGAGAATTATCTTTTTACAATAGTCCATATTTCACAACAACAACACCATCAAGTAGTGTTGCTCCCATCATACCAACAAAGGTCTCGTCTTCAACGGTACAATCATAGATAATAGCACTAAGACCTACTGTAACATTATCCTCAATAATAGTAGGTGAGACCCTTCCGCTCAAGTTATACTTTGCCACATGCACAAGGGAGTTCTCTTGTATGTTAGTTCCAAAACCCACAAATTACAATGATGATGTTAGCATCATCTCTCTGGGTACATCCATACCAAATAGATGATCCCTTTCCAATTTGAACATCTCTAGCATTTGTCAATAATTGCTTGTAAACTCCATTTAATCTAATTATTTCATTTGTCTTCTTCAGCAAAAGTTTTTTTTAGTTGAAGTCGATTTTTTTGTTCAGTTCCCACTTGAAGTTCTGGGTATCCTCAAGTTCACCACCATAAAAAGCTGCATACACTAAAATCTTTTTAGGAACACAAACACGAATGATGCACATTCTATCAATTTCTCCAATGAGCTTTGAGCTAATTAGATGAAATGGAAGCTCACAAAGCCCCACCTTGTCTCCATAATTAGCAGAAAATCTAGCCACACGAACACTACAACTTCTAGCTCCAATGACAAACAAGTCAAAGTCCAAGTCATAGCAGAAAAATGTCATGTCGTGTCAACCCGTTATGTTAATAGATTGTGTTAGGGTTTGAGATTTTGACATGATAAGTTTAATGGGTCATGTTCAGGTTAACCCATATAGTATAATATACATGCCGTGACACAACATAAACACGATCCGTTAACACGATTTGATATCCCTAAAATTATAATTGTCATGCCAATTGCTAGAAAGACTGCAACAATGTCAAATGATGAAATGGGGCCAAATCTCATTGTATCAACTAATAGATTTCCAAACAGCCCAAATACAATGGTAACCTGACCATAACCAAGAATTATTGCCTTAGAAAAATGTAATTAAAATCCACTGTTGCTCAAAGTCTTATTATGCTTTGCAACAAGTCAAGATTCAAAATCTGAAAATAGAAGAGATGTGGCGTTGCCTTCCAATATACGTCCCAACACTAAACTTTTTACTCATAAGAATGTTTAGTAATGCAGCTTAGAATATAAACTATGCAGTAAGTAATCCATGCCCTCTTTCTAAGTCCAATCTTGACCACAATATCATATTTCACTTCAGCCAGAGAATCTCTTCCTCTATCAAAGGGCTAAAACACACTCTTAAGTGGCAATTCACCAAACAACTGAGGTGCAATATACTTACACCTAAAATTCCTAGCAAGGGGGCATGCATTAATAATATCAGAATTAATAATATTAGCAGATTTGACAACCAAATTTAGTGACATACATAGAGGAGGAGATACAACATAGCATTTGATCCTATTTCTTTCATGTTTCCTAAGTTTCCCGAATTCTGGACTACCACCATTATCAATAGTGCAATCTCCCCTGCTCCTAGAAAATGATCAGTAAATGTTAAGGTATAATTTGGGTTCCTCTCAACAAATTCCCTCAAAACTTCACTCTCTGCATTGAAAATCCACCCTACTGCCTTTAACATCCCATTGTGGACATACCCACCACCAAAATTTGTTTGCCCCAATTTGTTATAAAGTAAAATAGCATAATCACTTTCATTTGCTAAATTGACTACGAGTGGTGTATTTGAATGCTGGAGAAATTGAAATAACCTTGGGAGATGAAGGATGTTCGGTTCTGCCATTAGATTAAACAAAAATGGTTGAACATCATCAAGAGTCTCTGGCTCTCTTAGATTCAGAAATAGCACCCCAATCTTCTCTTCCATGACAAATCTTAGGACACCATAGCAAGTCCCTTGAACAACAAGACCATTGAGAAGCTTCTAACGGAGAGACTCAGCCTGGGAAATAGCGCAGAGCTCTATATTATTAACTTTCTCAATGTAGAGCTCCACTTTGTTCTCTGGGAACTTGAAGCACTTTTGTACCAAAGAGGTCAGTTCTTTGATCCTCCTTCCTTTCTCACCAAGATCATTTTGGGTCTAAGTGGCTTTGATGATTATCTTAGTATGCATCAAAATAACCCTAACCTCAACTCCGGTGTAACCATCTTTGGCTAGTTCATGGGGTAGTACCTCATTCAGTTCGGCTAAGAAAAAACCATCATCTATGAACTATTTTGTGAAAAGAGATTTGAAATGCTGCAATGCCATGGTTTTGGGACAAGGACGAAGGCAAAAAGCAGTAGCGGTGCTGGAGATGAAGACAAAGCTATTGGGACAAAAGATCTAGCCATTGGAGCTCGAATTGCTATTATCCATGGTGCTTGGTTCAAGTTTCACAAGTTCAACCCATTGTTCTTCTTCCAGATCTTGTACTCCTTCTTTATGAGCC